>NC_140957.1:19405365-20001763 GCF_014529385.1 Adiantum capillus-veneris | reverse complement strand
TCTCAGCATTATGATGGGATGCTAAATTTTTTTTGTTAAGAGCTCCCACTTATCTCTGGAAGCAGTTAATTAATGTTGTGGAAGAAGTTAGAAGAAACATTTTATTCAAAGTGAAAAAACTTGTAGGAAACGGAAAATGTTGTATGGATTTCTCTAAAATACAAACCTTTTTCAGGAGGCTATACTGGTCGAATTACGGAACATGAACGATGATGCAGATGCAAATCAAAGAGATGGAGAAGCTGTCCGTACATTAGATATGTTCAAAAAGCAATATGCAACTCTGGTCGTGCAGCTTAGAGAAGTGAATCAGCAGGTATTCAGTCATTTTCATCCATGGCTGAGGCTTGGTTATACCTGTTTGTATTTATCCTGTTTTCTTGTACTCATTGTAGGTCTGTGGAGCTCTATTACAGCTGAGGCAGCGAAACAAATATCAGGAAAACTGTTTACCGCCATGGCATCGTTCTTCGCTGCAACACACAACAACATATATGCATCCAGGAAATCTAGAATCGAATGCCTTCTCATTGGAGCAGTTCCCTCTTGCCAAGGAAGTAACTGTGCATGCCAAGGAACAGGCCAGACTAATGGTTAACACAGCAGTTGAGACTATGCTCTCAATAAAGGAGGGAGAGGATGCATTGTCGAAAATTGGTGCAGCTCTTAACCATTTACCGAAAGCAAACATTGGTGTTTCACAAGCAGAGGGTGTCAAAGCTGAAGTTACATCAGCAGGAATTAGCTCGAGTTTTAGTGGTGTTGTAGACTGGGCCAATGGAAATCCTGCGGGTGGAGCTGCAAAGCCAGCTAATGGAAAAGATTCGGTGTTTTTGGTAGACCTTATGTCGACCTGCGTTGCCACGTTGCTGATGGTGCAGGTGAGCCTTTTGTTTTAAGGCTGTGGAGAAGCGAATAGCCAAAGAGTGTCAACACATCTGTGTTTTACTATGCTTATTATCGCCTTATCATAAAATTTGCTTCTGCAGGCTTTCACAGAAAGGCAGTTCCCCCCTGCAGAGATTGCCATGGCATTCGATTCAATCCTTGCCAGTATGCGGCCTTGCTCATCACAGAATTATCAAATCTACACTGAAATTCAACATTATGCAAGCCTTTTAAAGAACCAAATAATTGCTTTGATACCGACTCAATCCCTCCCTGTAGATTGCCCCCCTCTTCCGCACTGAAGGGTAGCCGTATACAGATATGCTGAAGGTAAAATAAGTCATTTTGTTTCAATAAATGGGCTGCATGAAGTTATCGATAACCATACAGTGAGCAGCGTAAAGCGAAGCAGACTGAAAAATGCTGATCAGTATGCCAACATGATCAATCCTACTCTGCCTTCAATTACTTCGCTCGATGTTATTCTTCGGAGTATCCTATACAGAAGTCAAGGACTACAGCTATTTACAAGGGAATGCTGTTGGGTATTGTAATATTAGGTTCAAGTTTACTTGATTAAATTTGAACGACTTTTTGATGTACATGGAAGTTGACCAGTTCATAAGCTGTACAAAATTTTTGATTGTCAGTTAATCAGAGCTGATGTAATTAATGTGGATGATACCCCCAAAATATTGATGAGGTCTTGAATCCATTTTTGAAGTAGATGTACTGATTTTGTATCATTTTACAAAAACAAAAGATTCTATTGAGGCTCAATTGCTGCAAATGGAGGCAATTGGTCTTTTGGATGTGTGTTTCTTCTGACCATGTCTTTTGCCATCAACACACATCAGTGGATGTTTGATGTCATATTGAATATTTAATTGAAGCAAGGACCTGAAAATGTTTGCTAATATCATGATATGGACCTCAGTATATGTCTGACAGGTAGCTTCGATGTGTTAGTCTCTGACAGGTAGCTTCAATGTATTATAGATTAACCTTTGCGAATTACTCGGAATGCCCAGGTAAGCTCCTACGAGTTTCCGAAAGTTGTGCATTGACAAGGCTTCGTGCACAAGCTTCATGTTTAATCAGGTGAGGTCCATAAGTCTTCATCATTGGCAAGGTTTCTTGCACAACCTTGTTTTTAAAGAGGCTTGTACGAATAAGTTCAGCTAGAAGAGTAACAATGATTATGTTAAAAGACTAGTGTCAATTTGGCTGTACGAGGCAAAAAGCTTCAATTGAGGCTTTGGTTGGAGATATTCACTGCAATGCTTCAAAGCAGTTGGAGCAAAAAGATGTAATCAGGGATGTAGAAGTATGATGCCAGAAATTGTGGGATGAAGCAGCAGTCAGATTTTAGTGATGCTTATCAGAAGTTTTATGTAAATTCCTAAGAGATTGGTGACTGTTTGACATCTTGACACTCGGAAAAGCCAATGTATGACCCGGGGAAAAAAGATGAAGCTAGATAAGCCTTCTCAAGAGGTGGAATTCGTGGTGGGCAATTAGCTAGTATTGGATGGCCGAGTTGAAGTATTTTTGTTGGAATCTACAGAAGCATTGCTAAACTTGATCTTCTCACAAATTTCTGTCCGAGGAGATAGTAAAGGAACAATAGTTTGGTAATTCAACAGTCAATATGCTGAAGCTCTTCGAAGGTTAGTTTTTTTAAGAGTCTTTACGATTTGGCAAATCGGTGTCCAAAAAGAAAACCTCTGTACCTATGCCCTCATTTGCATTTGGCCCTTTTTCAAGCAATGGGTGCTCCCCTCTATTACCCCTCACCGGTTGGTGCTGATGGTACTTACCTCACTTTCATTTGAAAGAACACCTCCACCATGCTTACCACCCATATGTACCAAACACCATTATGTACTCTTCTTAGACAATCTACTCAATGTACAAGGTGAACCAATAAGGAGGCGTGCATCAACGGCCAAGTGTATGAGGCCCCTCACTAAGCACTCCTTGTTCCAACAGAAGTGCAAAATCTTGGAAGTTGATAGGATGAGAGCCCAACTTTTTTGACCCCAAATTGCCTCTTCAGTTTAAGTTTCCAAATTTTTGGAATACCGACTTGCACAAATTATCAATATTGGCCAAAGCCCCTTGAAAAGTAATACTTCATACGTCAGATTTGCATTGAATAACAAAATCTCCCCCCAAATTAACCTAATTTTTTGGTTAGTTGCGCTTAGACTGGTATAGTTACCTTATGTTTACAAGGGCATCTACCAGCTAGACCCTAGAACATCAATGAAGGCTCTCATCACAACTCTCTTTATTCTGTACATGTTTGCCCTAAGCAGGGCATTTACCAGCTAGATCCTACATCAATGAAGGCTCTCACCACAACTCTCTTTTGATAATGCACACGCTTGCCCTAAACAGGTTTCTACACCATACCCATACAAGCAATACTAAATGATCTTGGACACTGCCCCATAAGAGTTGGTATGATGACCAGTGTAGAGGAACTCAATTCTCATTCATTGAAATAGGTAGCCTTGGACCCAATAACAAAAATACAATCACGCCAACTTGCCAAGTGACAAACCATAGAGTATTCCTTTGATTTTCCATCAAAGCACACCCATGAAAGATTAAGGATTTACACACACACACACACACACACACACACACACACACACACAACACACACACACACACACACACTTTAACTCACCTTTTTAAGGAGATTAAATGGTTATTAGATCTCCCACACATTGAAAACAGGATAGGAACAATGGAGGACTACACTAGCACATCCTAGAAGCCACATGTGTATCCCTTCATAGAGAGGCTTAGTGAGCTGATTTTCTCTTCACAAAAGTTGTGCCCTTCTAAGCAGTCACATCTATGGTTATTGATGTGTAATTTTGAGATATTTTTGTCCATTTTGGGTTATTTTTAATCATTTTATGGCCATTTTTAGCCCAAAAATGTCCTTTTTTGCCTGTAAAAAGCCCAAATGAGCTAGGAGAAATCCCTAAATTTGTGAAAAGATCTCTTTGGGCTTAAATTACATGTTATCTCATTTTTCCACTTGCCAAGAACTTTAGATGGCTTGTTTGCGATTGCGCATGAAACTTGCTATTTTGGGCAAGATCGCTCACATTGAACTTTGCGAGACAAGTGCCCGACCATATTGCATTAGGTCGATCAAGATTCCCAAAGCATATTAGGGATTTTTTACATTATAAAAGCACTTACCATGTTGCATATGGGTCCATAACTCCCGTTCAGGTATATACACGACAACAACGGTTCCCACACATAGCACACTATAGACATGATGTCAATTGTGGTCCAAATGGCATTAAAAGTGAGTTTTCAAGATATTTTCACAATATATGTGTGCCACAAAACGAAATCCATCTCCTTTGAACCTGCACATCCTCTAGCATGTGCCACTATAACAATATTGCAATATCAATATTCATGTTCAGAGATTGCATCTTCATTTTCTTCCTCACTTCCCAAAGTGCTAGCATCTTCCTCTTGTTCATTATCTTGTGCATCAAAGGGATTATTATCCCCACTTCTCTTGAACAACTTAATTCTTTTTGCTGCAATTAGAACCTTTATCTCAATTCCATCCATCTGACTTAATGTGTAAGTTGCATTTCCATCTTGATTTCCATGTACATGCTTAACCAAACCACCTTTTTGCAAACTTTCTCATCACAATATGTTGGTTGTCAAGGCTACTATCATACATAAGCACCCAATCTCCTTCCTTTATCTATTTTGGTATGAGCATATGCCTTTTATCAAACCTTTTTTATTCATCAACCTTGCATCTTTCAATCAAGCAATTACAAGCTCAATATCCTCACAACTTTTAACTTTTCTTTACTTGTCAAACCTTGCATCTTTCAATCAAGAAATTGCAAGCTCAATATCCTCAAGCCTTCTTTCTAATTGCTGTATTCACAAAGCAAAATAGTCTTCTCTACTCATTCCATCCTCCCAAGGTAGTACATTCCATGTTGGAGTCACATCCTCAATTGGAATTACGGGATTTTGGCCATACATCATTTTGATAGGCATGTAGTTAGTGATTGAGCTGTGTGTAGTATGTTCAACCCATAAGGCATAAGGTGACAAACTTGGCCATTCACAAACCTTTCCCGTGCATGACTTATCCAAATCTTTAATGATGGGAGGATGTCCGCTTTCAATTTTAAAACTACCTTCAGGATTATAAGTACTGATAAGAGCAAGCTTGATACCCATCCTTTAAAAGAACTCTCTTAATTCATCAGCATCTAGTTCTCCTTTGTCAGCAACTATTTTTCTAGCACATCCATAGCGGCAAATCACATCTTCCAAGAGAAACATGCATACTCCTTTAGTGCTCTTTTTTCTCAAAGAATGACCTTCTGCTTGGTTGGAGATGTCCTCTCTTGCAAGCACAATGTATTGTATTTTCCACATACCCAAAGGCATAGTAACAAGATCTACTTCCCATTTGTAATGCATGGCCAATTGGTAGGTAGGGTGCAACCCATTGTTACCATATACATGTGGTAGTGATGTGTATGAACACACTAGGACCGCCGGGGCATTTTTTCCCTCTTTAGGAGGTTTTTTCCCCCGTGCATTGTATATACGCCCATCACTCTAGGGCTATCTATCTTTCCATTGCACACTAAGTAACACACTCTCTATTGTGTGCCTTGAGCTTCCTTTGTCTTCTCCAAGTTGTGTGTGTTTCTCTGCAACCCTAATTCCAACAATTGGTATCAGAGCAGGTCACGTCCTCCTGAGCTTAGTCGCCAGCTGCTCCAGCACACGCTTTCTCACTTTCTCCGATTTCAGTGAGCTTTGGCGAGCGTTCGCAGGTCGACAAAAATTTTGGGATAGCTCTTAGAGCTTGGTCTGTTCAGAATTTTGATTTGGGCTCATTTCGGCCTCCGTTTCCACTACAGGCGAGGCTATTTCGTCATTTTGTGCAGAATTTCTGTCAGTGCTGTTTTCTGCATAACAGGTGCCTTACAGTCTTCTATGGTTTGTGCTATATAGCACAGGTTGTTCCCGCTCCGTTTCTCCTATTTTCGGGCAGTTTTCACATCAGGTGCAGCATTTACCATGGCTGACAACAACAACACAGATGTGTTCAAGATGTTTGCTGCTGAGGACAGGTTGGATGGGGACAACTACCCTATGTGGGCTTATATGATGCAACATGTTCTTGTGTCAAAGGGTGTCTGGGACATTGTGCAGGGCATTGATGTACGCCCTGGTTCTGAGGATGTAGGCAATGTTGAGGATGTTGCAGGTCTTGCTGTAAGGATTGCAGCTGTTAGAGTTGTTTTGCCTATGGCAGAACAAGCTCGTTGGGATGTTAAGGATGCGCAGGCTCATGCATTGATTGCGTTGTCTGTGAAGCGCACCATTGTTCCTCACATCCGTTCAACAAAATTTGCAAAACAAGCTTGGGATATTCTAGCAGGTCTTTATGCAAGCCGCAATGAGGCTAAAATTTCTTTGCTGCGTAAAGAGATGGAGTCGAAGATTATGCATGAGGAAGATGATATGGAGAATTTCCTTGCTAGTGTCGAGGATATCAATGAGCACCTTATTTCTGCAGGTGAAGTCTTTTCAGACAGTTCCCTTGTGCAGACTGTTCTTGATGCCTTACCAGATTCCTACCAGACTTTTGCTAGTACTTGGAGACTTATGACCCAAGGAAATCCAGAAGTTGTCAAGTTTGATGCATTATGCACATTGCTGTTGCAAGAGTCACTGTCCAGAAAAAACAGGACTAGATAGCGTGCAGTTGAACATGCTTTTATTGCTTCTCAAAGAAAGGGTGGTAACAGTAATGCAACCACTTCCTATGGTTCTGCTGCGAGTGGAAAAAATTATGTTCCTAATGCTTCTGCTGGCAACACTTCGTCTGGAAATTCTGGTGATAAGGGCAAAAAGAAGATGCGTTGCCATTATTGTAAAGCCAATGATCACTTGATCAAGTCATGTCCTAAGTTGAAGGCCAAAGAGGCTAAGAAGAAAGAGGGTGGTTCCACTGCAAATGCTGGTTCCACTATAAATGCAGCTATTTGTTAGTCTTTCTGTGAAAGGAGAACTGTGTTGCTGATGTTGATGCAGAATGGGCTTTTAGTGCAGAGTGCACTTACAATCCTACTGTCCATGATGCATGCTTGTCAGTTGCTGCAGATTCACATGTGTGGTATTTCGACAGTGGTGCTACAAAGCACATTACCTCACATCGTGAGTTGTTTACCTCTCTCGAGTCTGTCCCTCATGGGAATTCAGTCTCTTGTGCCAACAATGCCTCTTATCCAGTTCAGGGAGTTGGAAATATTGTGCTTATTGTTGTTAATGGCAGTTCTTTCACACTTGTTGATGCACTTTATGTACCTGGGATCAAGAAGAATCTCTTATCTGTATCCGCACTTGCTAGACTTGGACTTGTAGTCAAATTTGTGGATGACAGATGTACAGTTCATGATCTCAGTTTTGGTGATGAAATTGTTGCATCTGGGCTTTTGTGCCGTGGGCTGTATAAGCTCACTTTGTATGATAAGTGTGGACAAAATTTTGCAAATGCTGTTGCAGATTCAAGGGCTATTTCAGATGCAAAACTTTGGCATGCACGTTTTGGTCATCTGAATTTTGCCAGTTTGCTGCGTTTGCAGAAATCTGATATGGTTGCTTCTTTGTCACCTCTAGAAGCAGCTGTCAAACATGTTTGTGAAGGATGTATTTTGGGTAAGATGCAGCGTTCTAAATTTCCAAAGGATGGTTCCGTTCGGGCCACATGCAAGTTGCAGCTTGTGCATAGTGATGTTTGTGGGCCCATGCAAACTCCGTCCTTGGGCAATTACCTATACTTCGTGACTTTCATTGATGACTACTCCAGGCATGCATGGGTATTTCCGCTTAAAGCGAAGTCCGAAGTTTTAATGTGCTTCAAACTATTTCTGGCTATGGCTGAAAGTGTCTCGAAATGTACTATGGGCACCCTCCGTTCCGATCGAGGGGGGGAGTATATGTCTCATGAATTTAATGCATTTCTAGCTAGTCGTGGGATAAAACACCAATGTACAGTGCCTTATACACCTCAGCAAAATGGTGTTGCTGAGAGGAAAAACAGGTCACTGACGGAAATGGCACGATGTATGGTCAAAAGTCAAGCTTTACCGCATTCTTTTTGGCTTGAGGCCATCATGTGTGCCACTTATGTACTTAACAGGTGTCCTACGAAAGCTTTGCAGTCTATTACTCCATATGAAGCATGGCATGATAGAAAGCCTTCTATTGAGCACATGCGTGTTTTTGGTTGTTTGGCATATGCTTTGGTGCCACAAGTGCAGCGCAGAAAATTAGATGATAATGCTCTCAAATGTATTTTTGTTGGTTATAGTGCTGAAAGCAAAGGTTACAGGTTGTATCATCCTCAAACAAAACGTATTCTGGTTTCTCGGGATGTAGTGTTTGTGGAAGATTCTGTTCAGCCCTTGCTGTCATGTACTAGAGATAGTAATGTAAGCTCACAGGACATTTATGACACTTTGTTGCCTCTTTTCAGTGGTGGAAATACGAATGTAAGTTCCAATGAGGCAAATGTACAGCCTATGGAGGTTTCTGAAAATGTTTTAGATCAGCCTATTACTGATGCAGATGTACATGATGTACTTGATGAGGAAAGGGCTGAAAATGAGCAGGCTAGAGGTATGCCAAAATGGCTGGTGCACACTTTGCGTGACAGTAAATTGGATGCACCTTTGTCTAGTCGTACTTGTTCAGGCTCTCGCCATGCATCTTATGCATCAGATTGTTATGCTTTGGCTGTGTCTAGCTTACATGATGTTGAGGAGCCTCTGACTTTTGATGAAGCACAAAATTCAGAAAATTGGAGGGCTGCCATGCAATCAGAATATGAGGCACTTATAGAAAATGACACATGGACTTTATGTGATTTGCCTCCTGGCAAAAAGGCCATTGGTACGAAGTGGGTTTACAAGTTGAAACGCAAGCCGGATGGTGAGATTGATCGCCATAAGGCTCGACTTGTTGCAAAGGGTTATGCACAGCAAAAAGGCATAGATTATGAAGAGACTTTTGCTCCCACTTGTCGTATGACTACTGTGCGTTTTCTATGTGCATTGGCAGCTCATTTTGGTTGAGATGTACATCAATTAGACATTGTTACTACTTTCTTGAATGGTGACATATTTGAGGAAGTTTATGTAATGCAGCCTCGCGGTTTTGTCATACAAGGACAAGAGGACAAAGTGTGCAAATGTAACAAGGCTTTGTATGGGTTGAAGCAATCTCCTCGTGCTTGGTATGAGAAAGATGACACTCATTTGGTCAAACAAGGCTTTCGTAACAGTCCAACAGAAAGCACATTGTATGTAAAGCGTGAGGGTGATGTATTTCTCATCGTGGTTCTTTATGTTGATGATTTGAGAACAGGCCGCTGGTAGGTCTTCAATCATGCCCAAAGCTTGGTATGCTATTCTTGTTAGCATTGGCCCTGCACTCATGTAGCTTTTGTTCTTTGCCGAGCTTTTCAAATTTGCTTCGGTCAAGTTCTCCAAGATGTAAGAACCATAATCGCATCGGATGGTTCTGTTTTCAGCTGTTGCTAGAGCCATGACCACTGCAATGTGCAGGATTGACTTGGTGTAGCGAGGAGGCTTTTGTACCCTGAAATGCTGAGAGATCAATCTCATTGGTAACTCCAACTCACCGTATATCATGTCACTGTACTTGTACTTGTTTCCTTTTGCTTTGATAAAGGCCTTCTCGTTGTCCAGTGACTTGGTCTTTGCCAGCAAGTCGTGTTGCCCTGGAAGGAAGTGCAAAGCTTCATTGATGATTTCTTTGGTGATCTTTACTTTTACCTTTGAACCATCCTTGTTGGTGAGCATTGCTTGCCCATCATACTGTATCGAGATCATGAGCTCTTGGGCCCTCATGTAGTCTGTTTGTTACCATATACATGTGGTAGTGATGTGTGTGAACACACTAGGACCGCCGGGGCATTTTTTCCCTCCTTAGGAGGTTTTTTCCCCCGTGCATTGTATATACGCCCATCACTCTAGGGCTATCTATCTTTCCATTGCACACTAAGTAACACACTCTCTATTGTGTGCCTTGAGCTTCCTTCGTCTTCTCCAAGCTGTGTGTGTTTCTCTGCAACCCTAATTCCAACACCCATCACAATGCCTTAAATTGAATACATTTGATAAGTAACACAAGTTTCCACAATCAAGATACATCTCTATATATGATTTTCCACCAATACCTTTCTTTCAATTTGACAAAGGTGGCCCATACACCTTGATGTCTAGCCCATAGCCTCTCATGGAACTCCTTGATAAGATTTTGTTGAGTCTCTTTATCACACAAAACTCTTTGTGGTGTGCCATTCCTCTACTTTGGATGCTTTCATAGGTAGCCATTCTTTGGAAAGTATCCATAAGCCTTTGTTCTTCTTTTAAATTCTTGTTCATACCAATCTTCTTACCGTCTAATAAGTAGTCAATCACCTTCATACATCTCTTCTAAAAAATACTCGTGCATTTTCCAGTCACATATCATCACTTATTGCATGTGCAATGGTACAAAACTTTGTACCTACATCATCTCCCTCAATTACCTCTTCATCTTGATACCTTGATCTAGATAGAATATCTACCATTGGATTATCCTTCCCTGCTATATGTTTGAACTTTGGATTCAAGGACTTGATGTAAGGCATCCATCACAACATTGCAATGCCAAGAGTTAAAAAATTTGTGATCATTCCAAGAAGAGGCAAGCAATCAACTTATACTACCATAGATGCCCCTATCAAGTACTCCTTATCACATCTCAATGTTGTGACTACTCCCCATAATTCTCTTTTTACCTCTGAATAGTCTCGTTAGCAAGAACCTTAGCTCCAAATCTCACCACATATTTTTCCCCTCCTCATCATCTTGTCCTATTGCCCATCCCATCCCTCTAGGACTTCTATCTATTGTCACAACCACAGGTCTTCTAGATGCGTAGTCTACTTCCTCAACATTGACGATGAAAGAAGTAGCTTCTTTAAATTTCTTATGGATTTTGTATGCTCTTCTTCCCATTGAAACTTTTGATTCTTTATAAAAAACCAATAGAGAGGATCTACTACATGTGCATAGTGTGGTATCCATATAAGATAGAAGATACATGCACGCTTAGACTTCAATTATTGTTGTACATGTTTCTTTCATGTTTTTGATTGCATCCGGCTTTATTGGACAAGGCCTTCTACCATAAGAATCACACATATGCCCCACAATCAGCACTTCATTGACTCAAAATATAAATTTTTTTCTTGATAGGGTAAGATGAACTTCTTTCGTTCTAGACAGGATCTTCTCACAATCTGCTATATGGTCTGCAAAAAACTTACAACACATTGTCAAATCCATAGATATATATTGAACTTCATCTTCATATCCTTTGATAGCTACATCATCAAGAAATGGTATTGTGATTTGTGATATGAAGTCACGTAGAACCTTGTCCATTCCATTCATCATGTGTGCTACTAAATTCATTTCTCCTTGAGGTAAGGGGCACATTCTAACCAATCCCAAATGTGTCCTCATGGTTGTCAACTCTCTACTTTCAAGAGCTAGCTAAAATTGGTCATAGCCTGAGTAGAGGTCTCCCATTGAATATATTTCCCTTTGTGAAAATGCCTCCATAAATTCATCTAAATTGGTCCTATACCCACATTCTTGATGGTAACCTTATTTACGGGTTACATATATTGAATAAAATGCAAGGATTCATTCTTCTAGCGCATTGTGAACCACCTGTTTGATTATGGTGTACATGAAGACTCCAATATACCCATGCTAATATTTTTTGTTTGATTATGGTGTACATGAAGACTCCGATATACCCATGCTAATATTTTTAGTCAATAGCTCTATCAGCTTTTGAAAATGAGCTTTTGGAATTGGTTTTGGCTATAGATTCCAAGATACATGAGGGATAGTAAAATCCACCATAGGAGTGACAACATTAGGATTGACACAACCTATTTCATGTGGCTGAAAAGAAAAAGCCTTACCATGTCTTGAAAGCATATCTATGAAGCATTTCATTTCTTCTTTGGTAAAAAATCCTCGCACCCAACCTTCCTCTCTTTTAAATATTACTTTGTAAACTTGTGCCCAATCTTTCTTGGATCCCTGAGATTTGATTGCAAAAAAACTTGTTCCATTTTCTCTCTACAATCTGATGGTAGAAGTAAGGCTACTGGTTTTACCTTCTTTACCACTGGCTTGTACTTGGTGCTGATCCGCACTTCTAGCCTTTGATTGATATAGAACCCTTTTACTTATTCAAAAGCTTCAATCTCCTTGAACATCTCTAAAGAGAATACTTCAATAGCCTGGTTTTGACATGATTTACTGGAATCCATTATACTCCTAATATCGTCCATAGTATCTACAAAAGAAACCTATTCAAAGATACCCAAAATACACTCATTCCCTTCTAGAAAACCATTCTCCTTCAAACTTTTTTGTACATTATGTACATGTTGCCGATTGCTTCTTTTGATGTCCTCAATCTTTGTAAAACACATTGATCCTTTCTTTGATAACCCTAAAAAACCAATAGAGAGAGCTTCTTGCCCTTTTGTATCAAGCAAGAACCTTTCTCTTGCCGTACCATCACAATATCCCTTTACAATGGTATCTCTTCAAAACCCCTCATCTACTTGAAATCCTTGAACTCTTTGCTTACCTTTGGTAGTGGTTGATTGCTCATATTGTCATGATTACTCTCATGATCCACACAGGCAGTGAGAAATTGAATAGCCCACTTTTCATCTCTACTCCTTATCCTTGCATAAGCTGAGCCATCATCCATTACCTTTGTCTCCATTTGAGTATCTGCGATATATGGTTGTCCAAGGATAAGAGGATAAGTTGACATCCCCTGTACAAATAAGTTTTACTCATCTTTTATATTCCCTATTGTCATCTTCACATTTGAATAAGCTCCATAGAGATCTCCTAATAAGTTATTTGCTGCTCTAAGCATCCAACTATGGTTTGTATTTATTGGCTACTTGTCCTTCATGTAGAGGATTTTGAACATTAGATTCATTTCAGAGCCATGATCTATCATCATATGGCTCCTCAAGGTCACCCACCTTCATGAAGGTTTTTTTTGTAGCTCTTGCCCAATGGATTTTGGAGTAGTGGCTTCAATGAGTGGTTTCATCTTCATCATCATCATCATCCACAAATTGAAGATGCTTTGCTTTTCTAGAAGTCTGAAAGCACCCAAACACACCTCTTCTTCACATTTCTTTGCTTGAACATGTATCCCTTGTGTGTTTAATGTCTCTTCTTCACCCTGTAATTGTGAAGAACTCAATTTCGCTAGAGTTTTCCTCTATCTCTTTATGATGTCAATGATCTCCTTGTGGAACTCACACTTAGCTATGCCAAGGATTTTAGCCAATGTAAACTCAACCTTGCTATTCAAGATCCTTTCTTCCAATACCTTCTTCAATTTTGTAGAAGCTTCTATGTCAGATTGTAATTTGTAAGCAAGGGCCTTTGCTTTAGGTTTTGCCTGTTCCTTCTTCTTTTTTGCCATGATGCTTCCTCCATAGGCACTTCAGGAACAGGAGGCACTTGTGATGGTGAAGCCTCTTGAGAAGGTATCAAATCCTTTCTTCCTCCACTTTTTGTAGTCCTCTTTGAAGGTCCTTCATCCCCATTATCATACATGTGCCTTTCTTCTACAATTGCTTTAGTATTTGACTTTTAGCAATATAAATATGCGTTGATAATGAGTCTACTTGATCATCCCAACTTATTTCTTGACAAATACTATTGCTTGTTTGATGAATCACTTATTTAGTCACTTTCCCTTTATTAGCCAATGAAAGTGCATATGGGCAAAGACCATCATACTCTTCACAAACATCTTCAACATGTTTTAACCTTTTTCCCATGGGTAGAAACTTGTCCTGTAGAGATGGCATGACTGGTTGCATTCCTCCATCGGCTTGCACATTACCTTATTTTCCAAAATTTATTCCCAACGGAAAACCTGTTTCCTTCAAGTGAATTTTACCATCATTTAACAATACAAGGTCCTTTTTCAAAGCATCATTAAAGTTATCACAATCCCTTCTACCATGATTAGTGCTATCACACCATATACACTTGTGCAAAAAACCTTCTTTACTTTGAAAATTTTGTCCTGATGTTTGTCCTTTATCTTCCAATCTTGCAAGCTTGAGTTTCATCTAGCATGGAAGCCTCATCAATCTTTTGATTCACAATAGGTGGCTTGTCAACATTTTCCAAAGTAGAAGAAGTAGAAGTGACATTGTTTATCACCATTTTTTCATGTCTACGTTGCCTCTTTGCAAGAAGTGAAACGACGTCCTCAACATCCTTCCATTTTGTCTTCAAGCCTTATTCAATATTTTTGTCTTTCAAAAGTAGCTATAATTTTTCTTGGATTTTTGTACCTATAGCTTGTAGAAACAATTCAAACTTCTTAGCATCCAAGTTAACCTACTCTATTGTTGACAATTGTGCATATCATCACGTAACAACTCCATAGGAGATAGTCCTTCCTTTGTCAGAGCAACCCATTCCAAGAAAGTCCTCTTTGTTACTCGTTCAGAGTCCTCCATGAAATATTTTTGCTTAAAAGCTTTGTTAAAATCTTCCAAGTCTTCACCATGTGCACCTCTTATCTCCCTTACATGTGCTCAAAGCTCAAGAACGACTACAAGCTCAAAACTTGTCACCATGTGTTTTGTAGGCACCCTATTTAACTCCATTTCTTTAACATAATTCCTCAAGTAATTAGATAAATTTTACCCATTAAATTGATCCATTTTCTTCAACACTGATTGAAGGGCTTTGGTTGAAGAAAGTTCTCTCCTTTCAGTAGCTTGTTGCTGCTACATAAACATAGAAAACGCTTGAAACATCTGCATTGTGTTTGCATCAAAGTAGATCCCTTGGTCTTCCATAGCTCCAATGGCTTTTATGAATATTTAAATTAAAGCTTTTGAACCCTCGCCCCAGTTGATGTCTCGCTAGGTTCACCAAATGTATGGAAAGAAGTTGAAGAGACAAGTAAGAAGAATGCATCGAGCCTCTGGCTGTGAGAGTTCACAACTTGCTGTATGAGAAACACACTTATTTGAAGACGAAAAACAAAGAAAAATTGTCAAAATCCAACCATGGAAGCTCTACTCTCAAATAAACACAAGCTCAACAAAGAATTTAAATTTCTTTCACCGAACTAGGTAGACTTGGACCCAATAGAACAAGTATATTGCCAATTTGCAAACCGAAAATCCATAGAGTATTCCTTTGATTTTCCATCATTGCACAACCATGGAAGATTAAGGACTTCCACAAACAGTGTGCTCACCTTTTTGAGGAGATTAAACCCTAATAAGGTCACCCACACACTCAGAAACAAATTATTTTTTCTTTAATTGGACAATCGAGAACTTTTGGAGATGCACCTTCACTTACGTATTCAAGATTTTCTTATGCAACTAGAGTAGCGTTTTGAGAAGCAAATTAAAATTCCTTGTAAATATAGAAATTCTCCATAGATAAGAGGTATGGGAAGATAACCTCTAAAAGGGATGACAAAAAATAATGCCTAGAAACCCTCTTTGAAGGGAGAACTATGGTGACTCTAGGTTCCATCCCTTCAGCACAAGGGGCATTTTGAGAAGCACCTATTGATGGATGGACAAGATGTACCTCTGTCTAACTACATTTTGAAAATGCTACACGTATGGAAGCTTATTGATTAACAACTTGCAACGTCTTCAAACACAGTTCCTGCTTACACTGTTGGTGCATCCAAACTTGGTCGGTAGATTGTGCAATGCCAAGTAGTACTATGGGGCCTATAGATGCATGACAGTGTGCTAGAGCAGGTATAAAGGACCTGGGTAGGTAGGTGATTGTTGAGATGCATGCTTGATCTAGACTTTTAGGCTAGAAAGGCTCCATGATGGGCCAACCATGTTGGCAGGTTGAGGTTTCCAAAGTTCTAGAATTGCGACTAGAATGTGGTCTTCAGAATGCTCCGCGAGCCAGTCTAGAAGGCTCCTCAAACGTAGCCACAGTGTGAAAGCTACGGCAGTCTAAATATGGAATCCTTTATAGATCCTTGACGGATTGGGAAAATGGAGGTGGATAATCAAAGCTAATGTCAGTGTAAGGATTCAAAATTATTGAGTTGTGGTGCATGCCAATATTTTTTGATCATCAATCGGAGCTCAGATGGACAAGTTATGGCCAATGGAAGGTTTCAAGGGGGCTAGTTGTGTGGCAATTTGACCGCCTTGGTAGGGGCACCATGTGAAGCTATTTTGGGCTCGTCACAATTCCAAGAGATATTATGCATTGAGTGGAGTTGGACGAAGGTGATGATACATCAATCTGAGTTGTGGTTGTTGAGATATGACCGGGTGAAGTTGGGTCTTGGGGAGGGGTCACTACAATAAAAAACCTACCACGTGGGTTTAATAGTAGAGATTATTTTATTCTTTACTTTTTGATATTTTTACATACAAAAGGGTGTTAAAAGAATGATCTTGGAAAAAAATTTACAGAAACTGAAGAAAAGGGTCCATTTTATTGGTGAAAATTTCACAGGTAAGGGGTTTTATAAATAGTCCTTGAATGCACGTGATATATAATAGGTTATACATAAAGTGACCCTGCCAAGAGTTAGGTGCAATTTTGCCAGAGGGGCAGTGCCAGGTGGTTTCCCTTTGTTTTTGGACGTATTGTTTGAGACCACGGAAAATTCAAATGCAGCGGGATTTACGGAATTTGGAGTCATCTCAAGGTGGTGATTTGGTGTGGCTTGATAGCAAGGGGATGCAACCCCGGGGCTGAAATGGAAGCGGTCCAAATGTGGTACAAAAAGAAAGGTTTTTAAGAGCATTGGAGGGAGGATTTTTGAACCCTTGGGGGTAAGAGGAGTGTGGCAGTGCCACATGGCATGGGCAATAAGCCCACATACAAAGGTGGGAGTTATGAGCATGAGGTATATGGGGTGGGCCATTGGCCCCCCTTTGTGTGAAAGTGGAGAAAGAGAGAGAGCTCTCTCAAGAGGCTATGGCGGATGCTGTGGGCACTACACATAGTGCAGAGAGCGGCACGTGTGGATGGTTTTGGTGGCGGCCACTGTTGACAGTTGACGAAGATAGGTGATGACATGGGAGACCCATAAGGGGCCCATTCCCACAAGCCGTAGGGCTCCCCAAATTTTTGAAGGCAAAGGGAAAGCCCCCCCCCCCCCCCCCCCCACCCCCAAACTAGCGACCTTGCTAGTGCCAGGGAGGGAGAGGATGAGTTTAGGTGAGTTCCAAGGAGTTCAGTGAGAGAGAGAAAGTGAAACTGAAAATCATTGTAAATGAATGCCCAAGGGGCACTGATGACATCACTAGTGCTCCCGTGTGTGCCTACAGAGCCCAAGGAGAGTGAGTTATAGTGTTTTTTACCCGTCAACCAAGTGGGTTTCTCGTCTGCTGTAAGACAATTATGTATGGTGTTTTCTGAGTATGATCGAGCTTCCATAGCCATTTCTTGAGTGCCCTTTTCCTTTCCTCCTTCTCTCCTTCTTCTGCTTTTGTATCGTGGCACCGGTGTGCATGAGCAGGTGTGCCCCCCACGCCAGTTTATGTGCAAAATGAGAGTGAGAGAGGTGTTGTGTGGGGCAGTGTGTGCGGTTTGAAATGAGTTGTGAAATGTGTATGGGTAGATGATCTCAGTAAGTGTGAGTGTGTGGTGTCTTTACTCGTGGCAAGCATGTTGGTGTGTTCATGTGTTTACAGATAGTGGTCTTCTTGTGGAAGTGTGAAGTTGTAAAGGTGGCCAACTCAAGTTTCAACATGGAGAGAGGAGTGGAAGCGAGCCTGTGGCAGTGGATCACTTCTGCCATCTGTGCCTCTAAAGAGTGCCCCCCCCAAGGAGCTGTTGCAGCCTACAATGGAAAAAAACTCTGCTCTCTCTGCCCCAAGTCTTGACCCACCAAATTGAAGGAGTACGAGCGGAAGTGTAACGCGAGAGAGAGTGCGCGAAGAAGAGCACGGCGATATGGTGAAATCGCTCTACTGTAATGTGTAGAGCATAGTGAGTTCTTATTAGGTTTTTACAAAAGAATATGTGTACATACCTGGCGGTCCGCCCACTTACCTGGGCGACCACATTGGGCTTTATACCCCAACAACCTCCCACTTAAAGTCCAATGTGGTACTTTAAGTGTGAGAGAAGCTACTATACAAGCTAATATACAAGAGATGTAGAGATGTGATGTACTACCCTACACCTAACTGCTTGCGAAAATGCGCAAAGCTCTCTGAGGGAAGTCCTTTTGTAAGCAGATCAGCAGGATTTTCTATGGTGTGAACTTTGACAAGCTGAATCTGCTTATCCTCGAGCATTTCCCTGATGAAATGATACTCTACATCCACATGCTTTGTCTTTGAGTGATAAAATGGATTGCGAGCCAGTTGTATAGCACTCTGACTATCACAATATAACACAGGCATCTCTTCTTTGATTCCCAAATCTGTTACTAGTCGATTAAGCCAAATTGATTCTTTGCATGCCTCTGATGCTGAAACATATTCAGCCTCTGTAGTAGACTGAGTAACACAATCTTGTAATCTAGATCGCCATGATACTGCTCCACTAGCCAATGTAAAGACATACCCTGACATAGACCTTCGGTTGTCTAAGTCACCTACATAATCTGAGTCTGTAAAACTCTTTACACTTAGCTCCTGACTCCCATAGCATATACGCATACTCTTTGTAGCTTTCAGGTATCTCAATATTCCTTTCACTGCCTCCCAATGTTTCTTGCTTGGGTTTGACATGTATCGACTTACTACTCCCACTGCAAATGCAATGTCTGGGCGAGTAGCAATCATTGCATACATCAAACTACCCACTGTAGAAGCATATGGAATCTTATCCATTTCAGCCTGTTCTTCCTCAGACACAGGACAATCTTGTTTGCTAAGTTTCACATATGGTGGCAATGGAACACTCAATGCCTTTCCCTTCTCCATATTGAAACGTTGCAAAACCTTGTCAATATACTCTGTTTGAGATAACCAAATCAACTTCTTTGATCTGTCTCTCTCAATGCGCATACCAAGTATATGACTTGCCTCACCCATGTCTTTCATGTCAAACGATTTTGCCATCTTTGACTTCAAAGATGAAATTTCTTCCAAGTGCTTGCCAGCAATCAACATGTCATCCACATACAAAATAAGGATCATCCAACTACCACCCTCAGCCTTCTTTGTATATAGATAGTGATCGAACTCACTGCGTTTGTAGCCTTGAGAAAGCATAAACTTGTGGAATTTATGGTACCATGCCCTCGGTGATTGTTTTAAGCCATAAAGACTCTTTAACAACTGGCATACCAAATCTTCCCTGCCTTTCTCAACAAACCCTTCTGGCTGCTACATGTAAATTTCCACATCTAAATCACCATGCAAGAACGCTGTCTTGACATCCATTTGGTGCAACACCAAATCTAATATGGCAACCAATGCTAGAAAACATCTCAATGTAGTCATCTTGACCACCGGAGAGAAGACTTCATCAAAGTCAATGCCTTGTTCTTGCTTAAAGCCCTTGGCAACAAGCCTTGCTTTGTACTTTGGCTGACTATCATGAGCGGTGATCTTATACCTGGAAACCCATTTACAAGGTAGAGCCTTTTTGCCCTGTGGTAATTTAACTAGCTTCCATGTCTGGTTTTTATGCAGAGCTGTCATCTCTGACTGCATGGCCAATTGCCAATTCCCGGAGTCCTTCATTTGCACTGCTTCCTTGTAACATGAAGGCTCATTGCAATCAGTCAACATGACATAGTTCATATATGGAAAAAACCGATCAGGAGGTCGCGTGATACGTCCAGATCTATGCAAAATAGGTGGCTCAGGCTCAACCACAACTTGTGGTTCCAATCTATCCTGTCCTTGCTCCTCTTGAGCCCTGACATTTTGTCTTGCACGTGTAGGTCCATCTTCTTGGAAGACAACTCTTCTAATCTCCTCAACCCTCTCTAGTTTAGAATGATATTTGGATTCATTAAAGTGAACATCATTGCTGCGGATAACCTTTCTGGATTCGGGATCCCAAAGTATGTACCCCATCTCACCAGAATTACCATAGCCTAGAAAGATGCACTTTCTACTCTTTTGCTCAAGTTTGTTCCTAAATTCCTTTGGAACGTGAGTATATGCCTCACAGCCAAAGACTCTGAGATGCTTGTATGAGGGCATTTTGCCTGACCATACCATCTCTGGCACTGAATCCTTCTGCAAAACCTTGCAGGGGGAGTCAAAGAGGTCATGGTGCAGGATCAAGCAGGCAGCAACATACTACAGATAGCAGAGAATGTTGGACTTTTGGTGAAAGAGGTCACATGTCACGTGACTGTCCAAAGGGAAAAGCAAGCGAAAAGAGAGAACAGGGAAACTATGCATCTACTAGCAGAGATGCAGATGACAGCAAAAATGAGCGCATGTTTGTTATGTAGCATGTAATGAATATAATGACTACAGAGAATTCCACCCAAGATGATGTTTGGTATGTGGATTCAGGTGCCTCTAATCACATGACGTCTCGTGGAGAGTGGTTTAGAGATATGCGCAAACCAGATGTGTTAGGCTATGTGCAGACAGGAGATGACATAGCTCACCCCATTGCTCATGTAGGGGACATACCTCTAAATACGAAGAGTGGGAAATCAAAGTACTTAGCAGATGTACTTCATGTCCCAAAAATTACAAAGAATCTTGTTTCTGTTGGACAAATGGTTGAGTAGGGTTTGCAGGTTCGTTTCAATCCGAATGGCTGTTATGTAGAAGATTTCCAGAATGACTGTAAGCTGATCACAGAGGGCAAATGTGTGGGCAGAATGTTTACGCTGAATGTAGAAATGCCTGAGGTAAAAGTTGCATTATTTGCACAGGGTACATGTGTTGTGGCTGATGTTGACATTTGGCACAAACGCATTGGCCATGTCAATGAGCAGAGATTGCGCAGCATGCAATCAAAACAGATTGTAAAAGGTTTGCCCAAATTCAAGGTGGATGGTATGCATAAAGTGTGTGCAGCATGCCAGTTTGGAAAACAGTCAAAGGGCTCATTTCCACATGAGCGCAATGTATGTAAAAAGCCACTTGAGGTGGTGCACATAGATGTTTGGGGTCCAACCGATACTGCAAGTATACATGGTTGTTGCAGGTATTATGTCTCTTTCATTGATGACCATACAAGGAAAGTATGGGTCTACTTCATGCGTAACAAAAGTGAAGTGTTTGGTCACTTTCAAGACTTCAAAGTCATGATTGAGAAGGAGACAGATATGCAAATCAAGACATTGAGGTCAGATGGAGGGGGAGAGTACTTCTCCAATGATGTTTCAGATTTTCTGCGAATGCATGGTATACGCAGTTTAGATGCAGATATACTCCACAGCAGAATGGGGTCGTAGAAAGGAAAAACAGGCACATTGCAGAGGTTGCATGTGCATTGATGAATGAGAAGAACATGCCTCATCATTTCTGGGCTGAAGCTGTAAATACAGCTGTGTACATTATGAACAGGACACCTACAGCTGCGGTGCATGATGTAACACCTGAGGAAAAGTTTACAGGTACAAAGCCTGATTTGGCACACTTGAAAGTGTTTGGATGCATAGCTTACGTGCATGCACCAGATGAGTTGCGTAGGAAATTGGATCCTAAAGCAGAGAAATGTATTCTTGTGGGATATTCCCTTGAACAAAAGGGGTACAGGTGCTACAATCCTACTACACGAGAATTACGAGTGAGCAGAGATGTAGTCTTTGATGAGATGAGCAGCTGGTACAGTAATGCACATGGCACTATTGGGGCTGTGTGGTTGTACAAAATGTGAGGCCACAGTCACAGGTTTTGAGTGGACCACAAGAGTCCTCTTCTCGTGGCTCTGTTGAGAAGCCATGGAATGGTAGACTACATACGCAGGTTACTCCACCAGCAGGTACAGGGAATGTATCACGAAAAGGAAAGGAAAAGGTTGATGAACCTCCCTTTATGGCTAATGCATCATTAGGGTTTTCCCATGTAGACATGGATTCAGATGGTTCTGAACAAAGTCTTGATGACGAATTTGGAATCCCGGCTGTCAGGACACCTGGTGTAAGGAAAGTACAAGAAGATGCTAGAGGGCAAAGGAGTGACCTAGGACCGCGCAGATCTAACAGAGTCAGAAATCCAGTTCAGAAATTGACTTATGATGGGTGTCTAGCGCATCACCAACCCTACATGGCTAAGGTGATACAGGATGTGGAGCCCACATGTTTTGAGGATTCAGTTGGAAATGTGCATTGGGATGATGCAATGAATGAAGAGATGGCTCCATTGGAAGCAAACGACACATGTACATGGGAGTTTGTGCCATTGCCAAGTGGCAAGAAAGCTATTGGCTGTAAATGGGTGTATAAAACCAAGCATAAGGCTGATGGTAACGTTGAGCGTCACAAGGCAAGGATGGTCGCAAAGGGTTATGCACAGACGTATGGCATAGACTATGAGGAGACCTTTGCTCCAGTGGCAAAGATGACGACTGTGAGAGCTGTCATAGCAGTGGCTGCATCTAGAGGATTGACTATGCATCAAATGGATGTAAAGAATGCCTTCTTGAATGGTGAGTTGCAAGAGGAAGTGTATATGGATCAGCCACCTGGTTATGTTGATCCAGGTTACCCAGATTATGCATGCAGGCTTCTCAAAGCTTTGTATGGTTTGAAGCAGGGCTCTAGAGCATGGTATGACAGGATTGCCAAGTATCTTGTCAGTATTGGTTTTAGGAGAGCTCATGCTGATCATTCACTCTATGTACTTGAGAGTGATGTGGGGATTGTGGTCACTACCATATATGTAGATGAGCTTATTATTGTGGGTGACAATGCTATGGAGATTGACCATGTGAAGGGTCTTCTCAAACAAGAGTTTGAAATGAAAGATTTGGGCGAGTTGCGCTACTTTCTTGGCATTGAGGTGATCAGGACTCCAGAGGATGTATGGCTATCACAGAGACAATATGCTTTGGACATGTTGTCAAAGTATGGTATGGCTGATTGTAAGCCAATTTCTATTCCCTTGGATGTGAATGCAAAGCTGAGTGCAGAGAAGGGTGATGTTGTTGAGGATGTCAAGATGTACAGGAAGACTGTGGGTAGTCTAATCTACTTGAATATCACGAGGCCAGACTTGAGTTACACAGTAGGCTTGGAGAGTCAGTTCATGCAGCTTCCAAGGAAGCCACATTTGGATGGAGTAGGACGCACACTTCGGTATGTGCAAGGGACTCTTGACTACGCATTGTTCTATGCAGCAGATGCGCCATTAGCATTGTATGGGTATACAGATGTAGATTGGGCAGGTAGCATTGTTGATAGGAGATCTACGAGTGGATTCATGTTCTCTTTTGGGAGTGCTGCTGTTACTTGGAGCAGCAAAAAGCAGCCTACGGTTGCTTTATCGAGCACAGAGGCCGAGTACAGAGGTGCAGCAGTTGCGGCGTGCGAGGTAGCTTGGCTACGCACATTACTTGAGGACTTGGGAGTGCAGGTGGACCAGCAGATTGTCATCCATTGTGACAACCTCAACAGCATGCAGTTGGCTAGGAACCCAGTGTTCCATGCCAGGACCAAGCACATAGAGGTCCATTACCACTACGTTCGAGAGCGAGTGTTGGCGGGCGACATCGACTTGGTCTACGTCAGCACAGAGGAGCAGATAGCGGATATCTTTACCAAGGCCCTCAGAGCTGAGAAGCTTCGACGTTTTCAGACTATGCTTGGACTCTGTGACATGTAGAGCTTGAGGGGGAGTGTTGAGATGTCGAGCTCTACATCTTGGGCTGGCATCCACTACGGGTCTTGGCCGTTTACGGCATTTACTCACTGGCGCGTTAGGTGACTGACATGGAGGATCTCTGCCAGTGATTCTATAGCTGGACTACACTTATAGTGCCAGCCTAGTACGCTTCTAGCGAGTTCACACTTAGTGACCGCATGTACATATGTGCTACTTTTCAGCTTTTTCACTTAGTCATTTTGTACTCTCTTTTCTGTGAGAAGAAGAAGAAGCTTTCCATCTCTGTGTGCTTTGTGCTTGTCTTGTGTAGCTCTCTTGCATCCTCATTCTTTACAAGTAAAGCAAAGATGCAATCCCAACTGTCTAACTCACAGTCAATACATCCTAGCTGCCTATCTAAGGGTGCTCGAGGGATCGCTCCAAGACTTGTATCACCGAAAGGATCTCAACATTCGAGAATCCCCCAGCTCAATAAAACCTCACTCGACCCTCAACAAAGGCTGCAGTAAATCTGACAATACATAGATTTCCCACAAAGTCATACATCCACAAAATTCCCACTATATGCTGTAACCGCTGCGGCAATTGTTTGCTGCGTGACTCACAGCCAGCAAACCCTCAAGAGACATACATCATCTCTGACAATACATCCCATGTGGAAGTACCTGCAATGTCAGGATGAAATCGGAATATCAAGCAGCAAACACAAGCTACCTGATGAACTAGTGGATGTCGCCTACAGTCTGTGTGTAGATGCGCCTGTGTCGTATGTGACACGCCTCCAAGAACTGTGAGCCGTCCTTTGATGTGTAGACAGCCACAAATCAACACTCTGGGAGTGCTGATATCCTCAGCACTTGCAGTCGTAGGCCGAAACCCCAAATTTGCAGAGTCGGATCTGCACCCGCTGAGACCACGTAGTCGAAAATGGCCTGCGCAGAACTTTGTCGAAGCCGAACGGTGGCCGAGATGACCTCAGAATGAAATTTTGAGAACACCAAGCCCTTAGGGCGCTCCCACAGGATTTGGGGCAGTGTCTTCGCCTGTCGAATCTCACTCCAATCTGAGCAGGTGACTCTGGCTACCTGCAAATGCTGCCCCGAGCCTCGATCTGAGCTCTGATACCAGTTGAAGGAGTACGAGCGGAAGTGTGACGCGAGAGAGAGTGCGAGAAGAAGAGCACGATGATATGGTGAACTCGCTCTACTGTAATGTGTAGAGCATAGTGAGTTCTTATTAGGTTTTTACAAAAGAATATGTGTACGTACCTGGCACTTGCTCGCTTCTCTGTAAGATTTTCTTCAACATCTCTCTTTCTCTCTCTCTCTCTCTCTCTCTCTCTCACACACACACACACACACACACACACACACACACACACACACACACACACACACACACACACACACACACACACACACACACACATTTTTGCAATTGAGCTTTTATGTATGCAATCGCTCCCTCTGCCATGCATAATCATTAACACATCTCTCTCTCTCTCTCTCTCTCTCTCTCTCTCTCTCTCTCTCTCTCTCACACACACACACACACACACACACACACACACACACACACACACACACACACACACACACACACACACACACACACACACACACACACTACTATAATTTTTTCTTGACATCCATATTTTCTTATAGGTCCGAAGATGTGCTCTTCGTTCTAGATAATGATGATGGAGAAATCTCTTGGAAACTAAGCAGAGAGAAGTGGATTTGTCCTTAATGAATGCCACTTAGTAGAGGTAAGGAAGTTGAATGAGTAGGTAGCTTTAGACCACCATTCCCTCCACTGAAACCCACCCAAATTGGCACATGGTGCCACCTACCCCACAATGAACCCACTTCCTTATCCTGTTCTGCTCCCATCGTTTTAACACTCTACAGTTTCTTCACAAATCGATGGAAATTTTTAGTAACCTTGATCAAAAGTTGGTCTAATTTTTTACACATGTTCTCCCATTGCATTGTACGCACTATCAAATTGGCTTGAAAATGGAATTGTGTAGCTTAATTGATGCCAAAAGAAAATAATTTGTGGGCTACCATTGAATTTAGCGTTTAATTGAGTACATGTCGTTTTGTGTGCTTGCATGTAATGATGGTGTACGGAATGGTCCCTTGGACTCCTGCGACCAAAGGGCGATCGATGGAGTAGGGAGTCTTGTGGGAGCAGGATTGTCAAGGACCATTCCTGACCGTCAACGGTCATGGGGGAGGGCCACCGGTTCCGGACGTCAAACCCACGTAGGCAATCAGATCTGTAGGCTGACATGTCAGAATTCCATGCATTTGCAATTTTGCGTGCTGAGCTAGAGGCAAGAGATTTGCATGTAGACTGTGTGTGATCCCTGACATTCCGCTTGCTAAGTTGTCTAGCATCGGGCAGTTGCAAGCTTACATTTTGGCTAGTAAATATGAGTGGATGGAGGGTCAACCCTCCGACCCATGACCTTGACGGCTTCTTTTCCAAATCCTCATTATCTGGAATCTCCCTAGATTCCATTCATCATAGCTTGTGACCACTACTTGACATAAAATCCCCACGGATTAGTCAAAATTGACATCGTCACCTAGACTTTTAGACAAGCCCATCCGCACTAAGCGGACAACTTTTTGGCGAGCATTTTTTGGCGTCCAGGGAGCAAATTTCAAAAAGATTCTTTCTCTCTCTCAACCTTAGATAGTTGAGGATCCACTCTTTTTTTCTCTCTCTTAGATTTTTTTCCGTGGCGAACACACATACACAAAGAATAAAACACATTCGAATCATTAAACATACACACACTCTTTCACTGAGCCCATCCGCACTAAGCGGACAACTTTTTGGCTTCCAGGGAGCAAATTCCAAAAAGATTCTTTCTCTCTCTCAACCTTAGATAGTTGAGGATCCACTCTTTTTTTTCTCTCTCCTAGATTTTTTTCCTTGGCGAACACACATACACAAAGAATAAAACACATTCGAATCATTAAACATACACACACTCTTTCAAATATTTAACACAACTCAATTAAAGATTGTGCTCCCTTGTGAAATAACGGTCTCTCTCTCCCTTCTCTTGTAAAGCTCTCTCTCTCTCTCTCTCTCTCTCTCACACACACACACACACACACACACACACACACACACACACACAAAGACAAGTATACACTACAAACATTCAACATCAAGAATAATGTTCAAACAAGATTATATTAAAATTATAATAGGGACATGACGTTGAACTAGAATTATATCAAAATTACAACTCTCTCTCTCTCTCTCTCTCTCTCTCTCTTCCTCTCCACCCCCTCTTCACTAGTTCTCTCTCTACCCCTGCCTCTCTCTCTGTCTATATCTCTCTACATACACCCTCTCTATCACTCTCTCATTCTCCCCCCCTCTTCCCTTCTCTCTCTCTCTCTCTCTCTCTATTCCCCCTTTTCTCTCTCTCTCTCTCTCTCTCTCTATCTTACCCCTCCAACCCCCCTACTCTCTCTCTCTATTCCCCCTTTTCTCTCTCTATCTTACCCCTCCAACCCCCCCCTCTCTCTCTCTCTCTCTCTCTCTCTCTCTCTCTCTCTCTCTCTCTCTCTCTCCATCCACCCCATCCTCCACTCTCTCTTCCCCCTCCACCCCCTCCTCATTGGCTCTCTCTACACACGAAAATCAGCCCACCAAATGGTCAAGTCATGTTTGTGGCCGGTTGCTACATTCCTCACTATGACTCCAACTTTTATGCTTGCTTGAATATGGATAGAGATCAGCCCTTTGTTGAACTAGAGGAAGACATTGCTCATTACAAGGATCAAGGTGAAGTCATTGTTTTTGGAGACATGAATGCTCGCACAAATATGCTACAACACGACACACAACAAGTAGACATGCCGCATGTCTCAAGAAGAATGGATGACTCATACATTTATAATCGAAGTTCTAATGATGCAAAAGAAGTGGATCACTATGGAAAGTCACTTCTACATATGTGAAATAGTACCGGAATGCTCATTGCAAATGGTGTATCTCTATGGGAAGGCACCAATGACTTTACATGTAGAAAGCACAACGGTGCTAGCGTTATTGACTATATGTTGTTCTCGGAAGCCACTCTAGAATGCATACAAAGCTTTACACTTGGTGAATGGAATCCGGAATCGGATCATAGGATGTTATGTATTGACCTCAAGTGTGGTAAACGGCCCGAGCATGTAGCCTCCAATCATGATGTGAATCATTTGTACCTACGTCTAGACTTCAAACGAGCACTTATATATGCTAATATGGTGGACCAAATGTTAAGCATGATAGAGCATCAAGAGAGCCCAACATTAGAATGCAAGTGGAAAGTTTTCAAAGAAGTAATTTTCTCTTGTGCGAAGGAATGCTTTTCGGTGAAACACATGTCTTGCAAAAGGTCTAAGAAGGGTAGCACCAAGAAGAAATGGTTTGACATGGAATGTAGTCAAGCCCGAAAACACTTGCTAAGATTGGATGCAATCAAAGACAAGGAAGTTTACTTGAAATGTTCACACACATACAAAGCACTTGTTCAAAAGAAGAGGAGAAGGTGGGAAGTCGAAAAACAACTTCTTCTAGCACAAGAGAAAGCACATGCATGTGGCAAATTTTGGCAAAATCTAAAAGGCAAGCGCGTTGAGAGCTTTGATGACTTGACTCTTGAGGATATGTATATGCATTGTAAGAATATCTATGAGCAACCCAATGTTGATAAGATGGAGTGTTGTAGCTCCCTTCCGTTTATGTCTCCCTTCTTTACCATTGAAGATGTATGCCGCGCGCTTGAGAAACTTGCTACTCGTAAGGCAGGTGACCTTCAAGGTGTCAAGGCTGAAATGATTAAATGGACAAGCAAGAAAACACGATATTGGATATGCGATATGTTTAACCTTGCACTTCAGTATGGCATGCCTCATGATTGGAGTGCAAATTGGATCAAACCTTTGCACAAAGGAGGAGATGTAAACAATGTGAACAACTATCACACTATAATGGTTGGTTCTTTCATGGCAAAGTTATTTGGATGTATCATGGAGATGAAGATAAGTGAATGGGCTGAAAAGAATGGCAAACGTGCACTTGGCCAAGCAGGTTTTCGAAAGCATCATAGCACTATTGATCACCTTGTCACTCTTCGAGTTCTTATGGAAGCGTCTCGATTGAAAGGAAAAAAGTTATATTGTTGCTTTGTGGATTTCAAGAAATCTTTTGACATGGTACCGCGAGGAAATCTTTGGAGACGTATGCAAAGCCTTCAAGTGCCGAGAGAGTTTATGCATGCAGTCTTTCGCATCTACCAAAAAGTGATATGTCGATTACGTATGGGAGATGGAATTTCAGAATTTTTTGCAAGCACTATTGGTGTCAAACAAGGATGCCCACTTTCCCCAACCCTGTTTGGGCTACTCATTGATGAACTGGAATGCATGGTTCTTGACTTTATGCAGCAAGAAGGCATAGAAGAGGTTAAGATTGGAAATGCGGTGATCATGCTTTTGCTTTATGCCGATGATGTAGTGCTCTTGGCACATACCTTAGAAGATGCACAAAAGCTTATGAGTGTCTTGGAACGCTTTTGCCTACACAGCGGGCTGATCGTGAATGGATCCAAAACCAAGGTTATGCTTGTAAAGACCCTCAATGATGAAAATCCATGCATTGTATATAACAATGAGAAACTTGAAGTGGTAGATCACTTCAAGTACCTTGGCCTTGAGGTTCCATCCAATCATAAATGGAAGGATTGTGCAATGCATCGCTTGGAAGCCGGAAAGAGGGCCTATTATGCATTTGAGAACATGTGCAATGCAGGAGAGATCAAGTGTTGGGCTCTCAAAAAGTACCTCTTTGACACATTGGTGACACCGGTGCTTCTTTATGTAGTGGAGGTGTGGGGTGGAAGCATCGGGAAGTCTACTTGGAAAGAGTTTGAGAATGTCCAAAAGCGTTTTCTCACCAACTTTCTCCAAGTCAAGACACAAACACCCTACATGCTCTTACTTCTTGAGTCCGGATTGCTTCCCATTGAGGTCTTGGGCATGCAAAGGGTTGTGGAGTACATGCGTAAGACACAACGTAGCCCTTTGCATCGACTTCCTAGAATCGCATATGAAGCAAGTCAAATGGTTCAAAAGACATGCACGAGCAAAATACTAAGTTCGGGGTGGATGCTTGATATCAAGAAATGGTTTGGAAGATGGGATGCATGTCACTTGGTCAAGGATGCGTCGATCGACTCCCAAGTTAATGAAGCCTTCTTACAACGCCAATGTATCACGGCTTGGGAGAAATCCGGAGGTTCTCGCTTCAGCCATTACACCACACATGTTGCCCCAAACTACAAATCTCTCTTCTTCTCGGAACGAGGTAACCGAACCCATTACTACATCCTTGAGCCCATCCCATTGAGTGCGATCTGCACCATTGCCTCCATTCATCTTAGCTCCCATTCTCTACGCTGCGAGACAGGACGTTGGGGCACTGGCGAGGAGTGTCATCGACTTTGCACCTTATGCCCTCGTCAAGTGCGAGAGAGTGAGTACCACACACTACTTGAGTGCTCAGCTTTTGACCACATTAGGTCCTCTTTTCCCCATATATTCAGCCATGATCTCTCCCTACATACCTTCCTCTCCCAACCACGATGTGGACTCTCTATTGCGACGCTCATTTCAGTCATTTTTGAGCATCGAGAGTCACTTATGAACTCCACTCACACCACGTGACATGTTCATTTGGTCCCATAGGTCATATTTGACCTCCCAGGACGATAATAGAACTATCTATCTATCTATCTCTCTCTATCTCTCTCTACGTACACCCTCTCTACCTCTCTCTCTCTCTCTCTCTCTACATACACCCTCTCTCTCTCTCTCTCTCTCTCTCTCTCTCCATTCCCTTTTTTTTTCTCTCTCTTCCCCCTCCACCTCTCTCTTTCTCTCTGTCTCTCTCTCCATCCACCCCATCCTCCACTCTCTCTTCCCCCTCCACCCCCTCCTCACTGGATCTCTCTCTACACACAGACACACACACACACACACACCCTCTCTCTCTCTCTCTCTCTCTCTCTCTCTCTCTCTCTCTCTCTCTAATCCCCCTCCTATCTCCTTCTTGTTCATCCCTTGTTTTCTTTGTTTCTCTTGCACCTCCATCCCCCTCTCTCTCCCCCTCTCTTCTCTCTCTCTCTCTCTCTCTCTCTCTCTCCATAGTCCAAGTGGCATGACCACGTGGACTACCATTACCAGCCACCTATAGTCCACGTGGCCTTTTGTTTTTTGCCCACGTGGACTACGGGTGGTTGATAGTCCATGTGGCCACACCACTTGGACTACGGGTGGAGAGAGAGAGAGAGAGAGAGAGAGAGAGGGAGAGAGAGAGAGAGAGAGAGGAGAGAGATACACTGCAATATACATGTCCTTTTGTATGTGTGTGTGTGACACACACACACACACACACACACAGAGGAAATTTTGCAAGAGATAGAGGGAGAGAGAGACCTTTATTGCTCAAGGATCACAATTATTGATTGAGGTGTGTTTGGTCCTTGTGCATGTATGATTGTCAAGGAAAGAAATCTATGAGAGAGAGGAGAGTGGATCCTCAACTATCAAGGGTTGAGAGAGAGAAGTAGTCTTTTTGGAATTTGCTCGCTGGATTCTCAAAAAGAGCTTGCCGGAAAATGCTCACCGAGAAACATTCCCCCACTAAGCCAATCGACCCCTTGGAGCTCGTTGCAACCAACGTGATCCCCCTCAATATTAAGAAAATGATTCTGTTGGCCCTTGCTCCCTTGATCACATTGTTTGTCCATCTGCTAGCCATGTGCCCAACCCTCCATGCTCTACTTCCCTTGCAAGGTGGTTGGCAACTCTTTTGCCTTTTCCTTCCTATCCCAAAGGAGGCATCTCATGAGATTCCCTCTAATTAAATTCAACTTCAAAGACCTTCCATTGAGACAAGCACAAAAGAGCGTTACTGCCTTGCAAAACACACACACACACACACACACACACACACACACACACACACACACACACACACACACACACACACACACACACACACACACACACACACACACACACACACACACACACACACACACACTCCTTTTTGGAGGCGCACAAACAAAAAAACACACACACACACACACACACACACAGAGAGAGAGAGAGAGAGAGAGAGAGAGAGAGAGAGAGAGAGAGAGAGAGAGAGAGAGAACAACCTTTCTAGAGAGAGAGACACCTTCCGCTTGCATCGCCTTTCCCCATCCCAAATTGGGGCATCTTAGAAGATTCCCATGAAAAAGAAAGGGGTTCACTCCTACTCTATTAGACAAAATCTTCACGAGATTTCAAAAATTATTAGTAACCCCTCTTTGTTGGCCCCTTCCACCCCCCTACTCCCACACAATAGTGCGGCACGCCTTTATCTACTCCATCGCTTTCTTCGACCCCTCTCTCACCATAGTGCTACACTTGGTAGGATCGCTAGGAGAGTTGCTGTGCAGGGAGAGTTTCTCTGCTCCATTACTTTCTTCGTCCCCCCTCTTGCCACATTACTATAGTTGACAGAGCTGCTACACATGCAAAAGTTCTCTAAGAGAGATTGCACACATGTGTTCGATTATGTCGCCAGGGTATTGCAGAAGAGTAGAACATAGGGGAGCAGCCACACAGGCAGGGATTGCATGAAAGAGGTTGTGTTGGAATTACGGTTGCAAGAAAACACACACAACTTAAGGAAGATGAAGGAAACTCAAGGCACACAACAGAGTGTATTACTTAGTGTGCCATGGAAAGAAAGATAGCCCTAAAGTGAAGGGCGTATACACAATGCTCGAAGGAAAAAAGCTCCTAGAGAGGGAAAAAATGCCCCGGTGGTCCTAAGTGTGTGTATACACATCACTACCACATGTATATGGTAACAAATCCCCCCTAGGAACGATGCGGTGAATAAGAGATGGCACATAGAGTATAGGGAAGTGCCATGCCCCATGATCAGTCCACAAAGGGGAGTACGTTCAAAGCTTTAACTCACAAGACAATGCCTTTGTTAGAAGATACGCAAGGTTGTCTTGTGTTGGCACATAAGCCAAGCTGATCTCTCATGTTGAGAGCCTCTCCCGGACATAGTGGTAATGCACCTCAATGTGCTTTGTGCGAGCATGAAAAATTGGGTTCCTAGTAACTACCAATGCGCTCTGACTGTCAATGTAGAGAGTGTTGACAGTGTCCTGTCCAACACCCAAATCAGCCCATAAGCCGTCTGAGCCATACACACTCAAAACGCACCTGTGAAGAATTCTCTATACTCAACCTCACAACTAAAAGTGGCCACAATCTCGGGGGGTTCACTATGTGTAAAACTATCATATCACGTGCGTTCAAGACATGTTTGTAAAACCCCTTATTTGTGAATTTTGTTAAGAATATAATGTATCCTTTTCTTTTAAAATTTGCAAGTTTTTTTCAAATTTGAAAAAATAATGCCCTTTTGTATACATATTTTTGTAAGTTCCAAGGACTTTAAATACCCTTCTGTTGAACTCACGTGATAGGTTACATTTTTATTAAGTGACCTCCCCGGGGCCACAATAGGTTTCTTCTTGCTCAACCATGATATGCATGAGCTCCCGAGAATTAAAAAAAAACCACTCATGGACACTCATGCGTCAAAACAACCAGCCCAATATGAGTCCAAAAAAGCATGTAAATTTGGCGGCAATGATCCCCCTTGGGATAAAAAAAGCCAAGATGTAAAGTGCCACTCAAGCAACAAAAAATCCTCTTGACAACCTGCCAATGCTTAGACCGTGGGCTATGCATAGTTCTGCTAACCTGTGAGACTGCAAACTGAATATATGGCCTCGTGTTGCATGCATAAATAAGGCAGCCAATAGCAGTTTGGTAAAGAGTGGCATCCGCAAGATCACCAGCATCATGAAGACTCAATTTCAAACCTGTTTACATGGAAGTGGAAATAGGTTTGCAATCCTCAAGTCCAAACTTACATAGCAACGTCTCTATGTAACTTGTCTGGACACTAGAAAATACCACCATCACACTATTTAAACTGTATACCCAAGTAATGATGCAACATCCCCAAATCTTTCATCTTGAAAGTAGCATTCAAATCAGTCTTAAATTCAGCAATATATGCCTCATTCGGACCAGTGATCATCAAATCATCCACATAGAGAACCACAATGAGAAGTACATCACCCTCACACTTTACAAACAATGTGTTTTCTATTGGTGGATTGTTACAAAAGCCTCATTTTGACCAAATGAGGCTCAGTCTTCTCATACCAAGCATGAAGAGATTGCTTCAACCCATACAAAGATTTCTTACATTTGCACACTTTATCTTCCTGCCCTTTAATGAAAAAATTGTGAGGGCCCTGCGTTACATAAGCTTCCTCAAATATGTCACCATTCAATAAAGCAGTAACAATGTTTGACTGATGTACATTCCAACCAAAATGAGCTACCAATGCACATAGAAAATGCATAGTAGTCTTACCACAAGTGGGAGCAAAAGTATCTTCATAATCTATGTCTTTTTGCTATGCATAACCCTTTGTAACAAGTCGAGCTTTATAGCGATCAATCTCACCATCTGGCTTGAGTCTTAACTGGTCAACCCAATTAACCAATGGCCTTTTTGCCTCACGGCAAATCACATAAAGTCCATGTGTCATTTTTTTATAAGTGCATCATATTTTGATTGCATGGCAACCATCTAATTTTCTAAATTATGTGCTTCATCAAAAGACAGAGGTTCTTCAACATCATGTAAGCTAGATACAACCAAAGCATAACAATCTGATGCATAAGATGCATGGTGAGAGCCGGAACGAGTGCGACTAGACAAATGTGCATCCAATTTACTATCACACAATGTATGCACCAACCATTTTGGCATACCTCTAGCATGCTCATTTTTAGCCTTTCCTCATCAAGTACATCATGTACATCTGCATCAATAATAGGCTGATCTGTAACATCTTCAGAAACCCCCATAGGCTGTACATTTGTCTCATTGGAGTTTACATTCAAATTTCCACCACTGAAAAGAGGCAACAAAGTGTCATAAATATCCTATGAGCTTACATTACTATCTCTAGTACATGTTAGCAAGGGCTGAATAGAATCTTTCACAAACACAACATCCCATGAAACCAAGATGCGCTTTTTTTTGTGGATGGTACAACTTGTAAACTTTTCTTTCAATACTATAAACAACAAAAATACATTTGACAGCCTTATCATTCAATGTTCTGCACTGTGTTTGTGGGACCAAAGCATATGCCTAACAACCAAAAAAACGCATGTGCTCAATAGAAGACTTTCTATCATGCCATGATTCTTATGGAGTCATAGACTACAAAGCTTTTGTAGGACACCTGTTTAGTACCTCAGTGGCACACATGATGGACTCAAGCCAAAACGAATGGCGGTAAAGCTTGACTTTTGACCATACATCGTGTCATTTTCGTAAGTGACCTGTTTTTCCTCTCAGCAACACCATTTTTCTGAGGCGTATAAGGCACTTAACATTGGTGTTTTATCCCATGACTAGCCAAGAGTGCATTAAATTCATGAGACATATACTCCTGCGGAACGACGGGTGCCAATAGTACATTTTAAGACATTTTTAGTCATAGCTAGAAATTATTTGAAGCACATAAACACTTCAAACTTTACTTTAAGCGGATATACCTATGCGTGCCTGGAGTAATAAATAATGAAAGTCACGAATAAAGGTAATTGGCCAAGAACGGAGTTTGCATGGGCCCACAAACGTCACTATGCACAAGTTGCAACTTGCATGTGGCCCTAACTGGACCATCCTTTGGAAACTTAGAACATTGCATCATACCCAAAATGCAGCCTTCACAAACATGTTTGACAGGTGCAGAGGCGGCAAAGAAGCCACCATATCAGATTTTTGCAAACGCAACAAACTGACAAAATTAAAATGACCAAAACGTGCATGCCAAAGTTTTGCATCTTAAATAGCCTTTGAATCCACAACTGCATTTGCAAAATTCTGCCCACACTTGTCATACAAAGTGAGCTTATATAGCCCACGGTATAAAGTGCGAGATAAACAATTTCATCACCAAAACTGAGATCATGTACAGTACATGTGTCGTCCACAAATTTGACTACAAGACCAAGTCTAGCAAGTGCAGATACAGACAAAAGATTCTTCTTGATCCCAGGTACATAAAGTATATCAACAAGTGTGAAAGAAGTACCATTTGCAGTAGTAAGCACAATCTTTCCAACTCCCTGAACCAGATAAGAGGCATTGTTGGCACAAGTAGCTAATTCCCATGAGGGACAAACTCAAGAGAGGTGAACAAATCACGATGTGAGGCAATGTGCTTTGTAGCACCAATGTCAAAATACCATACATGTGAATCTGCAGCAACTGACATGCATGCATCATGGACATCATGATTATAGGTACACTCTGCACTAAAAGCCTATTCTGCATCAACATCAGCATCACAGTCTCCCTTCACAAAAGACTCTACAATACTTGCATTTGTAGTGGTACCAACATTTGTAGTGGAATCACCTCTTTCTTCTTAGACTCTTTGGACTTCAACTTAGGACACTGCTTGATCAAGTGATCAATTAGCTTTATAATAATGGCAACACATCTCCTTTTTGCCCTTATCACCAAAATTTCCAGACCAATTGCTGCCAGCAGAAGCATTAGGAACATGCGATTTTTCACTCGCAAAAGAACCATGAGAAGTGGTTGCAGAGCTGTTACCACCTTTTCTTTGAGCAGCAATAAAGACCTGTTCAACTGCACGTTGTCTAGTCTTGTTTTTCTGGAAAGTGACTCTTGCAACAGCAATGTGCATAATGCATCAAACTTGACAACTTCAAGATTTCCTTGGATCATAAGTCTCCAAGTACTAGCAAAAGTTTGGTAAGAATCTAGCAAGGCATCAAGAACAATCTGCACAAGGGAAGTGTCTGAAATGACCTCAGTTGTAGAAATAAGCTGCTCATTGATATCCTTGACATCAACATGGAAAGTTTCCATATCATCTTCCTCATGCATAATCTTCTACTCCAGCTCTTTACGCAGCATGTTGGGAAGGCGGCTAGGGAGGATGAAGCCGAAGGGGATTCATGGCGAGATGATGAGCAGTAGAAGAAGCGAGAGAGAGAGAGAGAGAGAGAGAGAGAGAGAGAGAGAGAGAGAGAGAGAGAGAGAGAGAGAGAGAGAGAGAGAGAGAGAGAGAGAGAGAGACTCACAACAAAAAAACATGCTACTTGATTGATTATTACAATTGTATATATTAAGCCTAAAAAGGCCATGCAAACTCTACTTTAACTGATGGTCTATAGCTGCATGCCTTGAGACTTGTTCTCATAGGGCTTAGACTCTACTTAATCCGGGCTTGCATACCCAACAACCCCCCCTCAAGCCCAAACCACTGACAATGGACTCAAGATATACAGACCATGGCAGAGTTCATTCACCTGAAACCATGAGTAGAATACCCCCCATTGACAATAACATAGGTGTGTGTGTGTACTTCCCTCAAATAACTATCAGTGTGAGACATACCAGACCTTGACCAAACAACAAAGGGCGGTCTTAACACTTGTTATGTGGCAATGTCTATAACCCCTACAACTTTCGATGTAGCATGACTGACAACAAATAAGGTAAAAGAGGCTTTGACTGGAAAACATAATTGTGTTGACAAAACATAACAGATCTATGACACTGAGGGAAACACAAATTTTTGTACTTTTTGTTGATGTACCGAGTGCTCGAAGCAAATCCATCTTCGTTGTTGGGACCTTCAATATGTCGTAATCCTTGGACAAGATAAATATTTGCATACACACCAAGACGTGTAGGCATAATACCCACATAGCCGCAAGAGTCCCCACAACATTCCCATGACCTTCACAAATTGCTTGAAGTGAGTACCTCTTGATGCCTCTTCTAGCAAATCTTCCACCATGTGCAAGTCCTTTGGTGATAGCATTTTGAAATGCTTTGGAATTGCCTCCACCATTGCTATGTTGCTATTGGATACTAACACCGTAGATGGCGTTTTGTAATATGTAGTATGCAGGAAGTCTTCGAAAACTTGATGAAGTTTTGCAACTCGAGAGCTGCTCAAATATAGTCTTAAATCTTTCGAGCTTCGACCTTATGTTCTGCAAATCGAGTACCGGGGTGTGAAGACGCTCTAAGGAGCAAGGCACAAAAATAATGGCCGCTTTTTATAAAATGTGAAAAGGAAAATTATGGGAAACTCATGCGAACTTTGTAGCAAATAGCACCAAGATGGAGGTTTTGCTTCACAGCAGGCTGTAGAGGGAGCTTTAACAAATAATCCTATGTCGAAGTTTCATCACTATGCCAAGGCGATCCTACTCCTGCTAATTAGGGATAAAAAATTGTAGGTCGACAACGCCTTCTTTCTCTGTGCAGGCGACGGTTCTCACACTGTTGAGTCGAGGGCCGAGACCAATGCCAGGCTCTGATACCATGTGGTAGGAACAACGGCTATGGCGGGTGCTCCCGATGAGGATCCATGGCAAGCTTGTGAGTGCAGTAGAAGCGAGAGAGAGAGAGAGAGAGAGAGAGAGAGAGAGAGAGAGAGAGAGAGAGAGAGAGAGAGAGAGAGAGAGAGAGAGAGAGAGAGAGAGAGAGAGACATTCGATTCACATCAAAAAACACGCTACTTGATTGATTATTACAATTGTATATATTAAGCCTAAAAAGGCCATGCAAACTCTACTTTAATTGATGGTCTATAGATGCATGCCTTGAGACTTGTTCTCATAGGGCTTGGACTCTATTGAATCCGGGCTTGCATACCCAGCACATCAATGCAATTTTTGCCTCATTAACGACTTGCATAAAGACCAACCAGAATATCCTAAGCGTGTTTTGCAGATTTCGCTAAACAAATGTAAGGAGTAATAGTGCACTTCACAGAAAACGCAATCAATGCATGAGCCTGTGCATCTTTTGCATCGCAACAAGCTTGTTCTGTCATAGGCAAAACAACTCTAGACCTGCAACATCGCCTACATCCTTAGTACTAGGACGTACATCAATGCCCTACACAATATTCCAGACACCCTTTGACACAAGAACATGTTGCATCATGTAAGCCCACGAAGGGTAATTATTCCCATCTAATCTGTCCTCAGCCAGCAAACACCTTGAACACATCTATGTTGTTGTCGGTCATGACAAATCCTGCACCTGATGTGAAAATTGCTCGAAAAGAGGAGAAATGAAGTGGGAACAACACGTGCTATATGGCACGAACCGTAGAAGACTGTAAGGGACTTGTAATGCAAAAAACAGCACTAACAGAATTTCTACACAAAATGACGAAATAGCCTGTACAATACTTCATGTAGTAAAAACGGAGACCGAAATGAGCCCGAATAAAAATATGAGTAGAGTAAGCTCGAAGAGCTTACCCAAAATTTTTATCGACCTGCAAACGCTCGCCAAAGCTCACAGAAATCGAAGAAAGTGAGTAGGCGTGAGCTGGAGCTGCTGACAACTAGCTCGGGAGAACGTAACCTGCTCTGATACCAATTGTTGGAATTAGGGTTGGAGAAAAACACACACAGCTTGGAGAAGACAAAGGAAGCTCAAGGCACACAATAAAGAGTATATTACTAAGTGTGCAATGGAAAGATAGATAGCCCTAGAATGATGGACGTATATACAATGCACGGGGAAAAAACCTCCTAGTGAGGGAAAAAATCCCCAGCGGTCCTAAGTATGTTCACACACATCACTACCACATGTATATGGTAACAATCATATAAGCCCACATTATAGGGTAATTGTCCCCCTCTAATCTATCCTCATCAATAAACATTTTGAACACATCTGTCAACCATGGCAAATGATGTACCTGATGTGAAAATTGTCCAAAAAGAGAAACGAAGCGAAAACAACACGTGCTATATAACACAACCCACAGAAGACTATAAGGGACCTGTTATGTAGAAACCGACATTGACAAAAATTCTACACAAAATTACAAAATTGCCTGCACAGTAAAAACAGAGGTTGAAATGAGCCCAAATGAGAAATCTGAGCAGACTAAGCTTTACACATCCGCCCAGAGTATTTCTTGACCTGCTGATGCTCACCAAAGCTCAAAGAAATTGGAGAAAGTGAGAAGCGTGTGTTGGAGCTGCTGGCAACTCGTACACAACTTGCTCTGATACCAATTGTAGGAATTAGGGTTCTAAGAAAACACACAAATCTTGGAGAAGACGAAGGAAGCTCAAGGCACACAACAGAGAGTGCATTACTTAGTGTGCAATGGAAAGATAGATAGCCTTAGAGTGATGGACGCATATACAATGTTCGGGGAAAAACCTCCTAACGAGGTAAAAATAACCCGGTGGTCCTAAGTGTGTTCACACAAATCACTACCACATGTATATGGTAACAGGTTGCTAAGAGTTGGAGAGTCGCCCTCTACTACGACACAACATGCTCTGCCCAGCTCTTGCCACCACGAATGAACCCTATGCCTATTACACAGCACTTACACAACAATGCCACACATGAATCTGTCAGGTTCCCCACTATAAACGATCGATATGCCTATTGACTTGACGAGCACCGCCAAGCCGCACGACACGTGACTCTCCATGGCTTCATGGCTGCCCTGCAGTCGTGCTGAAATGACTAGAGCACCGCTTAGCTCCACGAAGTTTGCCCTTGCAAGTCACCAAAGTAATGCAAGGAGCCACGAGCAAATAAGCGACGTAGGCCAGAAACACCCCATCGCCTGCAATTGTTTCGACAAGCTCTTAAAAACAAGAGCCATAACCGGTCGGCGGAAGTCACCCTCCATCTCTCAATTCTCTGCGCACCCTCTTCGACTTAGCAGCCTCACATGCCTCGGATTCTGGAGCTCCTTCAAAGACAAAAAGAGAGCGACATACGGCTGTCTGCGTGTGCTTAGGAGAGAGAGAGAGAGAGAGAGATATTATTTCACTGGTTCTCCCCTGATTGTCCTATCCGGCACAGCTGCAAGTGCAGCCTCAAAACCAGTGCGCTCTCGATCTTGCATCAGCTCCTGCCTCTGTCCCTGCGCCATCGAATCCTGCCTTGGAAAACACTGCCCCTCACCCGCCACCTGGCTCAAGCTAGCCTTCTGTGCTTCATCCCATCCCATTTCTTCTAACAAGAAGCACTGCTCGTACACCGCGTGCCAAACTCTCGCTTCCAAATTCGATTCTCCTTTGCCAACTCCTGTAAAATCCCCAGGGATCTCTGAAGATTCCGCTTCTAAAAACTTTTGCGCCACTTACTAGATTAGTTTTTTTGGGGAGACCAAAAGAGGACTCATGCCTTCTTGCAATTCAGAGCCATCGAGTCTTGCTTGAGCATGTTGTATAAATAAGTGTGTGTCAAAATCATCAATTGATAACATGAAAGAGAGTTTAATTGGTGAAAGGGTGAGGGATTTTTTGCAATGCAGACCCTCACTAATGAGGATCCATAGTGACCAATTGTTGGATGTGTGTGCTATTATCTAGTCGTTGTGCATTATGGTTAGTGCCAACCAATTCTAAATTTGTGTATGGCTCCATAACTTTGATCAATTATGCACTTCAAAGACGTTGCACTAGTTTGGTACCAAAACAAGACTGTGTCCTCTTTTTACAAATTTAAATTAAATGCTACTTGCATTAAACGGTTTATTTAAGAAAACCCGCTTGATATGTCAGGTCAAGGGCCAAGACGGACATGCGGTCAAGGGGATTCCTAAATTTAGATAGGCAAGGCCTATATAGGGAACGGTTGGGTGGAGAGTTGCATGGTCAAGTCCCCCGCGGTCTCACACTGGTATCAGAGCTTAGTGGGGAGGAAGGAGAAGGAGGGTGGATGGTATGGAAGCAAGGTCTCATGCATGGCGTTGGTCAGAGCATGTCCCTCTCTCTCTCTCTCTCTCTCTCTCTCTCTCTCTCTCTCTCTCTCTCTCTCTCTCTCTCTCTGGGAGTTCCACGGACATCGGTCGCGGGAGCGGTCCCTTGGAGGACGGAGGAGTCGGGGTCGATGACGACTGTGTGCAGAGCCGCTTAGAGCGGGAATGGGAGGCGGCCTCGACCTGCATGAAACCGGGCCGAGTGTGGCTTGCTGGGTTCGCCTTGGGCCAAGGACGACAGTTCGTCACATGGCCATGGCGTGGAGATCACTGCAGCACCCGTCAACGCTCTGAGTTTCCCTACGCAGTCGTCTGCAGCATCGGCATTGCTTTTTTTGGCTTGAGTTCATATTATTGAACATAAGAGTGCCCTAAGTTGGGCACCCTCCCTTGCTAAGCATGGTAAGCAGCAACTCCCGCGTGATGCATGAGATACGAGAGCACATCCAAGCAGATACGCAAGAAGTGAAGCACTAGCGGGCGTCGATTGTTTTTGAAAGGAATCTTGCAGATTTCCAGATTCAAGCAGTACCAAGTCTGGTACAGATTTGGTGACGCCAGACTCGAGAATTTACGGATCCCATGGGAGGGATCAAGAACCATGCACGACAAGGTCGTAGGTTGGCAGCTTGGAGAGGCTTCAAGGTGCATCCGTTAACATTCCAGGTACTTCTGTTTATGTTTCCACGTTACTTTTATGCAATCATCTGCACTTTGTTTGGTTTTGTGAACCCAAGAGATAGGTAGAATTTATCAAGCAAGGCTTGAATGATTTTACGGCAACGCTCTTGATCAAGTTAGTCACTTCCATTTCTCGACATGGTTTGGCGAGTGTGCTTGATCATTCATTTATAAATTTACTCAATTTTTGCATCTGCAACACCCTTATCATTTGCATCATTTGTTTAATGCATGCCATGCTGCATTAAAATTTTTGAAGATTGCCGACAAGCACGACTTGTATTAAATTTTCACATGCTAAGTAGTCTCTACTGCCTTGACTTGAAGCACAACTCGTCGGCAGTTCAATAGTTCAATTTGCTGCAAATGCATAGCCAATTTGCCATGTTTTTGGACTCTGAAGGAGATTAGCACATCCTGTTGCTCGACTTGATGCAGGGGCAAGTTGCTCGGCATGGCCGACTCCTTGTCACTATTTCTAGCAGCTGCCAGAGGATGCTTGCCACACAATATTAGTTCATTCCTGTTGAAATTGCTCGACAAGGTCGATTCTTTTTCTCATGCTCTCTATTTGTCAATAGCCGCATCAGTTGGCTATTAGAACTAATAGATTTTGGTGAAGCACGGCTTCAATTTAGGGATCTTGCTTTGCGGCTTCTCTCGTTTGGCATATGCTATGAGCATTCGGATTTGGGAGGGATTAGGAAATGGGCTTGCAAGTTATTTTATTTCGTGTCCGGCGGACATATATGGCGCAAGAAGGCGAGTTGTACATACGACAACTTCCACTCGTTGTGTATATGACCACTCCCATTCGCACAACAGATATGGCTATGAGACAACAGATATGGCTATGAGCCATCTGTCTGCGACGACAGCCAAATATGGCTATGAGCCATCTGTGAGCAAGTTTCTCCTACGAACTCTTGGGGCAACTGGTTACAGCAACGACCATTTTTACACGAAGCAAGGCTTCTCACTAGTGTTAAGGTAATACCATTGACTTGGAATCAAGGGCATTGGTCCACAAGTTTGATGAACTGGCATAATAGGGATATCACCTCACAGAATCCCTACTAGTTTACAATGTGCAAGGCACTTATGGTTTTGGCTCTCCCATTTGAGGCCATCACTTTTGCCAAGGGCTTAAAATTCTGTATGCACGGCATGCTAGCTAGGTGGATTCAATTGTACCACCTCATGAAACACGCTTCCGCTATAACACCAGACACTTTGTCAAGGACAAGATAAGTTCTGGATTGTTTAACATGATTTTTGGGTCATTGTCACAACACAACACCACTAAAAAGAACCTAAACCTCAAACTTAATTTAATGGCAAAGTGCTATCATTAAGTCACATTGGTGTTCATCACAAGCACATACACGATAGGTGGGTCAGTCTGTGACTTGTTTGTGCTTTTCTGTTACCTCTCTTGATGAGAGTCATCATAGCAGAAAACTGTTGTATGCTTATAGGATAAGCTGCACAAGAGCATGGAAATCAACTATACACGTCATAGTTGTGTAAGGAAAGCTCCTCAGCCCAGCATGCTCTTATTTTCTCTATTTCTTATTTCTCTCAAAAAATAATGAAAACTTTGTAAGAATATTTTGATACATGTTTTGCTCTTGAGTTAGCCTGAGCCAAGGTGCTCTAACTCTTAGCTAGTAAGTGGCCAAGATGCCACTCCAATTAGTCATTTTCTCGATTGAACACTAATTTGTTATTGGCATAAGGACTATGAGCCACACAGGCTAAGAGCCATTGTCAGAACTAGGGTAAGACCCAAATGATGGAATTTCTTGGGTGATTGTTCTCCAAATTGAGCAGATTTACCCCATGGAGTTCCCATTGCTGTTAATGGCCAAGCAAAAGTCTTGCCATTACAGATCTTTTGGGTGTTCTGTACGCACTACATGTTTTTAGTGTGATGCTCGAATTGAGTTTTTGATAATCTTAAACTCACATCAGTTGATCTCTACCATGGAGTATAGATGCAGTAATTAGTTGAGACAACATGGCTGTCCATAAGAGCTAGGTATATCCCTTATGTAGATCTCTTGCTCTTTCTATAGCACTACGAGTGTCTATGGCAGCACAATTTTGGGATAAGACCTAGTGGGTATTTACTAAATCACCCCATAGGCATTGAGGATCCCAATTTGATCTATCCCAGTCGTACTTTCAAGGAAAGAAGTCAGCAATCTACCAGGGGACAATAGAAAAATTTAACTTTTCAAGTTGATTCCAATCATTTTTATACACGGTCGACTATGTTAGTTACCATTACCTGCTCGTTGAGCAGATTCTGTAAAGGGTCTTACCAAGGGGTTTGAGTACGTAGATTATAACCAAAGGGTTTGGATTGCGACGGCAACACCCAGGGTACCCAGTGCAATGTTGCTTTTTTTTTTTTAAGGTGGGAGACGTGCTCCTGTGCATTTGAATATGGGTAAGTGAAAATATAGTTCAATCCCGAGGTACGCATCTATTGATTTGGTCTTATTCCATTTTTTAGTATGCTTTGTTTGATTTTTTCAACTCATATAAATACGATTGAATGTTTCAGAGACATACCAAGGGCATGTCGGAACAAAGTATTTTGGGCCGTAGTGTCCAATATACATTTCTGCATTATGCTATTATGAACCCACTTGTAGGGTTCGTGTCAGGACACCAGCAAGTCCGGACTAGACAAGGGAAAGGCCGGGCTAGGCGGTGTGGAACGGGGAGTCCAACTAGGGCAAAGGGCCAGGGGCTTGCCTATATAATGGGTGGTTGGGTGGTGGACTCTCAGGCTCTAAAAAGAGCACTATTCACACCTTAAAGCCCTCCTTTTAGGAGCCAAAATTGAGAACGCCTAGAGAGAGAGTGGAAGGGAAACCTCCTAGGCCACCTAAGCTCTGATACCAGTGTAAGAACTACGGAGACTAGACTAGAGATCCTCCTCCCAACCTCCTATTATATAGGCGGGCTCCTAGCCCCTTGCCCTAAACGGATCCCCTATCCACACTGTCTAGCCCGGCCCTTGGCCGTAGTCCATGACCATCCTAGTCCTTAAGTTTGGGCCTTGCCCCTATAGAACCCTTGTCCTGACATCACTCCCCCCTTAAGAAGAGTTTTTGTCCTCGAAAACAAAAGTGGGAAACTTCTTCTTAACAACACTAATGTTTTCCCAAGTGGCACCTTCTTCAGGTCGGTCTTTCCACTTGATTAAGGCTTGTTGTCGTATGTGATGTCGTGTATGCAACTCATGATAATCCAGAACACGTTCAGGTTCATGCGGTAAGGTAGGAGGTTCAATGTAATCAACCAAAACCTGTTGGTCAATGACATTGTCGTCCCCATGTAACCGCTTTCGTAGACGGATTACATGAAACACCAAATGAATGCGAGAATGTGAAGGTAATAATAGTTTGTAGGCACGATGACCGACTCGCTTGAGTATTTTGAAAGGCCCACAATATCGGGGAGATAATTTAGGTGTCGGTCCAGTTTTCAGACTTTCTGAATGTTCTGGCACACGTAAAAATACTTCCTCCCCTTCTTTGAAGATAACTTGCCGACGTTTCTTATCAGCATATTTCTTATACCGATCCTGTGCTTGTCAGACATTCCTCGGGGGGTTCACCTTACATAGTATGTGACCTATCACGTGAGTTCAACAGAAGGGTATTTAAATACCTTAAAACTCACAGAAATAAATTTACATAAGGATATGTTTTTTACAAATCTCAAAAAATTTACAGAATTTAAAAGAAAAGGGTTCATTATATTTCCTAGAAAATTCACATAATAGGGATTTTAGAAAAAGGGCTTGAATGCACGTGATATAGTGGTCTTAAATGTAGTGAACCCCTTGGGGGACATTCTGACGAGCAAGTTTCAACATATCCATGTGGTCTTGGAGAAAATCCTTAACCTGTGGAGTTTTTTGGTTGCCAACCCCACTGTAATTGGTGACCTAGGTTGAAACTCGTACATGAGCATGAAAGGACTAAAACCTGTTGTGACATGCTTAGAACTATTGTAGGCAAACTCGAGAATAGGTAAGTATTCTTCCTAGTCTAATTGTTTTTTGCTGACATATGCTCTCAGCATATCCTCTAGCACTTGGTTAACCCGTTCCGTTTGACCATCCGTTTCTGGATGATCAGCTGTATTGAGGTTTAGTTGTGTACCCAATCATTTAAATACAGCTCTCCAAAAGTGGTTGTTAAACTTGGGATCATGGTCACTAACAATGTTACTTGGAAAACCATACAATTTGTATAACTTGGCTAGTTCCGGTGTCTTAACCATTGATTTGGTTGGAATAAACTTACATAGTTTAGTCAACCTGTCTACGACCACCCATACTGAGTCATGACCTCGTATAGTGGTTGGTAAACCTACAATAAATCCATAGAGATACTTTCCCATTTTCCATTAGGAATCTCCAAAGGATGTAAGAGTCCTCCTGATTTCAGGCGCTCTGCCTTGTTAACTTGACATTTTTGGCAATGCAAGACATAAGCTTGAACAAAGCCATGTAGACCTGGCCAGTAAAACTATCCTTGTACGAGAGAATAAGTTTTTCTAATCCCCGGGTGCCCTGCACTTGGACTATCATGACATTCATAAAGAATTTTGCGTCGAATGTCTGTGTCTGTCGGTACACAAACTCTCCCATTGTGGAGTTGGTACCCATTGTCGATGGTAAAATGCTTCCATCGTTGTAGTTCATCACTTGATAAAGGAGAACTAGGTGTGGAGGTTAACTGTACACTACCTTCATTGGAGTGAGAAGGATCACTCTTTTGAACATGGCTCCACACTTTGGAATATGCTTCATCTTGCTCATATTTTCCCTTGAGAGAATCTAAAAATTCACTACAAAGTTCCGTGAACAAGAGCAAATTGATCTCTGGCATTTGACTTAGAGCGTCTGCCACTACATTGTATCGGCCTTTGTGATACCTTAATTTGGCGTCGTATTCCTGAAGGATCTCGGCCCACCTGGCTTTTCGACCCTTTAAATCTGTTTGTTGTGTAAACCATTTGATGCTTCATGGTCAAACACAATCTCGAACTGAGCACCATACAGATAATGCCGCCATGTCTTTAAGGCAGACACTATTGCATAGAGTTCGCGTTCGTAAGCAGAAAAGTTCTGTTGAGCTGCATCAAGCTTCTTACTTTCAAATGCAATTGGCCGTCTGTCTTGTAACAGGACTGCTAAATAGCACGATCACTGGCATCCGTTTCCAAAACGAATGGTTTCAAAGGATCCAAAATAGCCAGTATAGGAGCTGTAGCTAATGCATCCTTGAGCGTATCGAAACTGTGCTGTTGAACGGATCCCCACTGAAAAGCTTTACCTTTTCCTTTTAGTTGATCCGTCATAGGAACAACAATTTGAGCATAGTTTTTAACGAACCTACCGTAAAAACCTGTAAATCCTAAAAATATATGTAATTCTTCCAGATTTTTAGGAGGGGGCCATTTCTTGATGGTATCCACTTTGGATTGATCCATGTATAGGCCGTTAGTTGAAATAACATGTCCTAAATAATGAATTTCATCTTTGAGAAAATCACATTTAGATTCCTTGGCATATAACTTGTTTGTGCGTAACAACTCAAATACCTGCCTGAGATGTTGTAAGTGTTCTTCTTCAGAAGCACTATAAACTAGAATGTCATCGAGGAAAACAATGACAAATTTGCCCAAATATGGCTTCAAGACACTATCCATAATGAATGTTGTGGGCGCATTGGTTAACCCAAAGGGCATCTCCAAAAACTCGTAGTGTCCAAACCGTGTTCGGAATGTAGTCTTAGGTATATCAGAAAGCCGAATACGGACTTGGTGATATCCTGACCGCAAGTCGATTTTCGTTAAAATGCGAGCATGAGTTAGCTTATCAATTAACTCATCTACTCTTGGCAATGGGTATTTGTTCTTAACTGTAACCGCATTTAAGCCCCGGTAGTCTATGCACATGCGCATACTGTTGTCCTTTTTCTTCACTAAAAGGATAGGTGAAGCCCATGGTGAAGAACTGTCGTATAAACCCTCTACTAAGGTAGTCAGCAAGTTGACGTTCCACCTCAGCAGCCTCTAAATAACTCATACGGTAAGCCACTGATTGGTACGATGGTTTACTAACATGTTTACAGCCTGCAGCCACGTCAATGCTATGTTGTACTGAGCGTGGCGACAGTAATCTTGATGGCAAATCATTAGGAAATACATCTTGAAATTCCTTTAATAATTTTTTCAATTGATTAGCAATGTTTGCTTGTGTAGAATTAGTAATTGGTGGAATAGAGGAGAGAGAAGCATGGGGCGTTGAGGAATGTTCAACATACTCAATGTTAGAAAGAAAATGAGACAATGATTAACCAAGAAAACCTATTCTATTTCATTATCAGAAACGAGTTGCATAAGCTCAGCAGTACAAATCAGTGGTGATGAAGGTATATCCTTTTCTCCTAACAACAACACATGTGCGCCATGGGATTCAAATATCAAGCTGTTGTGCTCATAACTACGCTTCAGTGATGGTCCTAGGCTATGCAACCACTCCCTACCAAGAACGACATCAGCCCTTTCCATGTTCATAACCTGAAAATCCAAACAAGTAGAGTACCCTTGTACTTCCAATGGAACAACTCAGCATTGAGTATCCCATATTTCAATATCATGTCCATTCATCATTGCTACCTTGTAGCGGTGGGTACTCGGAGTTTGAGGCAGTTTGAGCTTTTTCACCAATCCATAATTGATGAAATTGTGAGTAGCACCGTCATCTACCAAGATGCACACCTTGTGCCTTTGCAAATATCCGTGCATACGTACTAACTCATGTGGTCCAAAGGTTTGTTGCCACATGGAAGCTGTGAGACGGCATTCATGCACCACCTCACTGTGTGTTACTTCCATTGTGGAGAATTTTGAGGAAGACTCAAGAGGCAGTAGTTGCACCGTGACACTGCTTTCTCCTTCCCCTGAGCAGCAGATTTCCCCTTGGGACAATCATTTTTGCCATGGCCTCTTCCTAAACATTGAAAACATAACTTCTCTTTCTTGGCTTTAACAAAATCCTCAGGAGAGAGAGGACCCCTGGACCCCTTGGGTTTTTTAGATGCATCTGAATTAGCAACTAGAAATTTTCTTTGATTGTGCCCATACTGAGTGCGTGTATTACCATGTATACTAGCTAGCACGTTACTATTATGTGTTTTCTTCTCATCAGGGTCATCATGAATATGTGCTTTCACAATGGCTTCCTCAAGTGTTTTAGGGTCTTGGGTCTTGACATACTTCTTAAGCTCTGGTGTTAGACCTCGTATGAATCCTCGTACTTGTTGAAAGGTATCCAAGCCTTCCAACTTGAGGATAACGTCCCGATAGTGCGAGATATATTCAAGGAGTGATGGGTATTGGCACATGGAACATGTGTCCCAAGCCGTCCAATTCCGATTGGCCTCGTTTGTAGGCAAACATTCCTTGCTAAACATTGCTTCAAGCGGCTGCCCAACTATGTGGTATGATGCCATATTCTCCTTGAGAGACATCCACTATTTGTAGGCCTTGACTTCCAGAGTTAATCTCATTTGCAGAGCTCTGACTGCATCCGGAGTACGCCGTAAGGCGTGAATTCCATCCCATTTGCTGAGAGAGATGTCCACTGCATCCTTATTGCGGTCTTGATCTTCACCCTTAAAAACTGGCGGTTTAAAGTTATTTAACAAGTCATCCACTTCTTTGGCAGTGAGAGTATGCAACGTATCATTAAGTGGGCCTTGCCCTTGTGTTCCAACGTGCTCATGCATGTGTCAGCAAGACTCTTAGACCGCTGATGCATTAATTGAATTACTAATGTGAAAAGTTTGGTAACATTTTCATTTAAAGCTTTAAAATTTTCATCCATGACTGTCATGCGTGTCTGAAGTGCACAAAATTCTTGAATATCGAGCAATTCGTAAGTATCTTCTCCTATCGTAGCATCGCGGGTACTCTCTTAAGACGAAAACTCTTCTTAAGAAGGGAGTAATGTCAGGACACCGGAAAGGCCGGACTAGACAAGGGCAGGGCCGGGCTAAGTGATGTGGAATGGGGAGTCCAACTAGGGCAAAGGGCCAGTGGCTTGCCTATATAATGGGTGGTTGGCTGGTGGACTCTCAGGCTCTAGCTTCCCTTGTCTTACAGTTCACTTTGGCACATGTTGTCACATGGGATACAACATGGTCTAGGAACTCAAGGAGTTCGGTTTAGCCAATGTGGAGCAGTGATAATGAGGGTCCCTCTCACTCTTTTCGCGGAGTGTTTTGCAGTTACCTCCACACAAAAGTACATCTTGTACTTGATGGATGTCGCTTTTGCCACCATCCTTATTTGAGACATATTCCACATGTGGAGAATATGAGTCTCTGGGACTGACGCTGGCGTCCAATTTTGTGTGACCATGATGTCCCTATGTGCTGGTCGCATTTGTTTATTGGACCATTTAGAGCACACCGTATCGAGAACAATTTCAGTGGCCAGAAATTGTCAGGTACTAAGTACAGAGTTGTTTCGATTACAATTGCTGTGAAACCACCTTAACGGAGGGTCGTTCTACATATAGCCAAGTATGCTACGTTCATGAGAATGTCTCATGGTTGGTACCTAGGTGTGACTGGGTTGTCACATTTTGTTATGGTCCAACTTTTTTTGCCAGGCTTTCCCGTATGTACCGTAAAAAGTCTCGTCATGGAATTGCGGTTTGGATAACTTTGTGTTAAATGCATGCAAACTAGGTGATATGGGCCCTAGTGTTTAACACTGATTTATTTGGAGCAGAATACAATTTTATGGACTTTATTCTTTCTGCACCTTTTTGCACTGCAAGTGCACTCTCTACTATAGATTTATTATGAGTTTACACCCTGCTATACAAGGTACTGGCTCAAGATGGGTGTCTGTGGTTGGATGGTCTAAACTCTATGAGCTTACTCTCGTCTAACCCTCTTTCAACCTACTTGGTTGTCTCCACTACATATCAAATATATGGTTGGATACTCCATGGTTGAGTCATAGTTTATTGTCAACCGTGGAAGATTGTCTGTAAGTGGTTGGGGGAAACTTACCTCACTCTTACTGCTGCTATTCATCCTGTGTTGGATGGGCAACATACAAGTAATTTTTTTGCTAAAGGATCTGTTAAGAGCATACGGTAGCACAACGCAGTCTGAATGGGCGATTCTCTCCCTATTCTAGAATTTTCTTAAATAAGGGTTTCAACTCTGAATACCTGTTATGGTGGGTTGGACACCGTTTCAATAGTTTCATAAGTCAAGGACTTAATAGGTGTGTTGACAAAGTATGTTGGCAGGTAACCTTCATTAGGGGTGAACATGTAGTTTTTTGTGTTCCAAAATGTTCAGAAGTCTGACATAAGGACACACCCTATTGTACTTCTTAGTATCTATGAGCTTTTTAAGATACTCACGCGAGTTGGAAATCTGGATCACAACTTCATGAAAAGTTGCACCAACGCTTTCTTGCTTTTTTCCAATGGCTTCAGAAAGTCTGAAAACTGGTTAGATACAAGTGGTTGCAAAAGGACAACAATGTGAAAATCAAGATGTTGCTCTTGGTTTCATTGAACCTCCTCACTGCACCGAGTATCGGTCATATAGACAATTGGCCCGTGTAGAGGATGCCAATATGGAAAACATGAGCGTTCTTACGAAGATACTACCACTTATGTTTGAGGACAAAAATGCTTCTCCAAGGGGGGAGTAATGTCAGGCCAAGGGCCAAGACGGACATGCGGTCAAGGGGATCCCTAAATTTAGATAGGCAAGGCCTATATAGGGAACGGTTGGGTGGAGAGTTGCATGGTCCAGTCCCCGCGGTCTCATAGGATATGCTTAAATATGCTAGCTAGAGGGTCTTTTAAAAATATAACTTTCCATTTTAGAATCTACCATGATCAGGAACTATACTCATCAAGTTAACCCTTGTAAGAATGCGATTGATGGTTTTGAGAAATCGACTTTATAAGCTCAAGAAAAAATGAAACGACCTTGTAGAAAATTTTAGGTGTCTTTTCCACAATTTTTCTATAGATATTTGAAAGTTTCATGTGAATTTTTTTTGACTTGGGAGTATATAAAATAATGGAAAGCTCTATGTGTTTGATGTAGCCATTTCAAGCATATTGTTGTATACAAAGAAAATTACGTTTGCGATGTATTTGTAAGTTTTTAGAAAGTGATACATTGCTTACCCTTTCCATTGAGGACTCAAGGTGGCAAGTAGAAGGGCTTTGGTATGCAACAATTATTGGTATATTTTAAAAATTCAAAACTTCATAAGAGAGAACATTGATATTTTCATTCTTGAGACATAAGCATTCAAAACCTCAAATAATATCAAACTTTTTATGTAGATCAACTAAATGTATCAAAGTACGTGGTACATACACAATTGGGGTGCCCAAAACCTTGGTTTTAATGTTAATTTTGGAGAACATAAGATTTCCAAGAGTTTTTGCACGATAAAAAAGTCAAGATAGAGTTCAAGCAACGAGATTTAATTGAGTTAGGGAGCCCAAAAAATACGTAGTTTCTTGGTTTCAACATATAAAGTCATCTGTAGTTGTCAAATTGCACTAGAATAGCACCAATTCGATGAAGGGACCGTTGGAAGACCAAAATTATGCTCTTATTCAGCACGTGCTCAAGTATGAAATTATGTTTATAACTTGCATGTGACTTGGAAACTTGTCTTTAAAGTGCATTCCATTGTTTTGTAACACTAAGTGCTAACACTTGGCTTTTATAAAGATAAAAAGGCCATCTCTACAAAAAGATATAATAATTTTATGATTTTTTTGACAAAACAGATTGAAATTTTACTAAAATTTGTGATTTAGAACTTACCAAAATTCTATCCATACGGATTGTATTTTGACATGGAGAAAAATCCACTGTTTTCTTTCCCTCATAACCAACCTATGGTAGAAGCAAGGTATAAATAACTTCTTTCTAGATTGACAAATAAATTACAAAAACTTGGAAGGAAAACAAGACACTTTAGTGTCTCAGGCATTTAAGTGTTCAATTACAGAACTAGTGTTAGGTCCACATTCTAGTCAATTATATGTACGTTAACCTCCATGATGTGTGTAAATCTGTGAGAAAATGAGCAAAAATTTCAATCAAAGAGAGGTTGTGCATGGACTAATGCTTGAATGCGTGCTTGACAATGGCAATTTTGTGCTTATGTAAGTGTGATTTTCTATTGAATTTAGGAATCTCAGCATGCTTTGTTGTGGTTGGTGTGTAACTACAATGTTTTACCTCTTTCTAAAGTCACTAGCTCATGCGACATGCCTTCGGTAGGTCTCGTTCACTCTTACCAATGATACATGTATGTGTGTGTCTATCTTTACACATTTCTCCACGATACACACATTATCAACACAAAAATAGGTTGGCCAATTTGAACTGTTCCCAAGGAAGATAAGGGCATTCATGCGAAGTTGTTATGAGAAGGGCCTTCTATTGTTTCATAGGTCCTTCTCAAGAGAGACACCTTACTCATACCCGGCTAGCATAGAGTCTTCACTAAATGCCTTTTCCCCCCGCACTAAACCAACACACACACACACCTACTTCTAAAATGTAGCTGACTATCTAAGTGGAAAGTGAATCACTGCCAAAGTCGATCACATCTGGCCTTTTGCATGCTTTGCTCATTAGGCCTCTCATCAACAAAACTACTTGTTGAAGCCTATCACTTTGAATGCTCCATATTTGCAACTCTACAATGGACATAGAGTAACATGAATCTAATAACCCTTACATGCCAAATAATCATCCAAGCATTCAGTAAATGAAAGATAAGGTTGCTAGAAACTACAATATCAATGACTACAAATGCATTGCAAGAAGGTAGACCTCTCTCATGCACACTACATGCATCAAAGGGATGCATCAAAGGACATGTTGAGCATACCTTGCAATTAGTGCTGTCCAAGAAACGACATCTTGGAGCATGGGCTCATCAATGCAAGTGCTTCGCCAGCTATATGTGATTGCATGTGTTTGCACTTTGTAGTCCTTGTTCCCATTCAGTAAAAACAACCCATATCTTCCACACCATGCGCCTGTTTGTGTACCCTTAGATTCCTAGCCTTGTGATGATTAGGAAAATATAGCAAGCAATACAATGAATGATATGACTGTAGTGGAACTCTTGGGTCATATTTACTAGAAAGAGCCCATATTACTTTGCCAGGGGCATTGACAATCTGCACCTTCTTGATTGGAGTGAGAGCTCCATCGCCTACCCTTATGATCACCAAATGGCCCATACACATCCTCTTACTTAACCTTTGTCTTAAGCTTTGGTGATAGCATTTAGCTTGATATCTTCCTGCAAAAGATGCCACATTGGAATGATGTCTAGCTTTGAATTTGCATCCTTGATAACATGCAATGCATGTTCTATGGTGAAAGTGATCAAAATCAATTGATATGCTGCAATTTTTTTCATTGAAGTCATTTCCAACCTTCTCAACCATGAATCTTTTGACCATCACCTCACCACTCCAAAAACAATGCAAATAGAGAAGCCAGCTGCACCGTTGCTCTTGAACAATCCTCCTCGGTCATAACTACTCTTGGTACAAAGCTATTGTGCAGCTCCTCTGAAGGATGCACCACATCCTCCATGGAACTCTATGCAACAAATTTTCTAATGGGGTGACTCTGCCTAAACATCCCAAAGACGTCCATCCCAACAAAGTTGGTGATGGCATGAAAGCTCTTGGAGCTCCTGTTTGCGTAGCCACCATCACTTAGTCACATGGATGAACACTTCCACTATAGTGCTGAACAAAACATCCATATGACTAAATGCTTTAGACTAAATGCTTTAGGCTAAATTCATGGCTGCTTGTTGACTTTCATAGCTACCATTGCAGAGAGAGAGAGAGAGAGAGAGAGAGAGAGAGAGAGAGAGAGAGAGAGAGAGAGAGAGAGAGAGAGAGAGTAGCCATCCGATCAACACCTCTCAAAGGGTTCATCAAAAAGGAGAGGAAAAGGCTAGTTACAGAAAAGGGATACGTGAGGAGAAGAGCATTTGACGACACATGTAGAGGGGAGTCTCTTTGTCATTATACTATACTATAGTATAAATATAGATGTATGTTTGGCCATGCAACTGCTACTGCTATTGTGACCTATCAGTGTGGGTTCTCTCTCTCTCTCTCTCTCTCTCTCTCTCTCTCTCTCCCTCTCTCTCTCTCTCTCTCTCTCTCTCTCTCTCTCTCTCTCTCTCAGGATAGTTTCCTATGATGCTAAGATTGTCTTCTTCTTCTTCTTCTTCTCTGTCTCCCTCCTCACATTTTCAACCACTATGACTTAGACCTACACACTTTCCTACTGATAGCCGTTTTTTCGGCTCTCTGTAATTGCCATAGTGAGTTATCTCACCCTATCAAATCACTCAAACACTGTGGTTACCCTCACCCTTTCACTGTATATAGGTGCGTGTGAGTTAGGGGACTTTTCGCATATCTCCTTACTGAAAAAAAACCCCTCAATTAGCTAGTCATTGGGCTAGTTGAGCCAAAAAAAAATAAAAATATAAGTATATTATGGCCCATGCGTATGTAAATATTTCTTTGTATATAGTGCCTAAATAAAAGATTTTTTCATAATTATTTTGGTATTTATTTAAATATTTCTACCTAGGTGTGTGTTATTTATGCTCTGTACATTGCCTCACCATTACCACAATTTTTCTTACCATTTTTCATACTCTTTATTCCATATAGAAATATTTTCATGTAAGCTTCTCTTATATTTGGTGTAACTCCACCCCAACAAAAATCCAAAAAAACTAGTTTTATTTATGTGTATATTTTTTCACTATTGTGATTTTTCCCTTCCTACATCTATTTTGTTTTTTTTCTAAAAAATTAGAACACCAAAAATATTTATCTTTTTATGGTATCCTCATAATGAGAGAGATTTCTTTTGACCCCTTTATTTTTTTTCCACTTATATTATTTATATTTGACGTGTACATATTTTTTAGACCCCTCAATATTTGATTTTCTTAGTTGTACTATTCACTTATATCATGATCTCAACAATATCTTCAATTATAGACCTACCAAATAAGGTCAAGGGTAGGTGGCATGCATACATGCACTATGGAGGGCTCACTCTTGGAGGTATTCAAAAGAATCATCCAAAGAAGGACCCCACAAGGACCTTGTGTAGTGGAAAAAAACGGTCGGTTTTGCTGAATTTTTAAAGTTCACTTGCTCTCCGAATTTGAAAAGGTGATACAAACAAAAGTTGTAGATCGTGGGCTGAAATTTTGCCTCATATTTTTTTGAGCTACGAGCTGTGAGCTATGCTTTTATTAGTGGACCCCAGTTTTCCCATGCTATGTAGCCACACTCTCTCTTCCACTTTATCATTTTCCTCTTTCACACACACTTCTCCACTCATCATCCCCACCTTTCTCACCACTCCTTTCTGCACCCTACTCACCTTCTCCTCAACCTTGAAGAATAAGAGAAACCATGGTGAACTCATACCTCCCACACACAATTCCATTCCAAAATTGACCACCTAGTCTCATTTTTCCTCCTCCAAATTACCCATATCTATCAAAAAAAGCACAAAATTCAGCCTCTTCTCTTAAAAGACAGCATCATGGTGGTTGATTACTCAGCTTCAATTACCTTGTCTCTCAAGGAAGGTCAAGAGTGGAGAAAAAATGTACCGTCAAAGCTAGTGGACCGTCAACAAGCGTCAAAATTGGCCCTACTCAAGACACTTGGAGCATCAACCTTGTAAGAAATCCACCTTTTCTTACCTCTTAAGAGTTTTTCTTCCTTATTTGTATCCTACATGGATACTCCCATTGTAAATATCCAATTCCATTTGTAAATTAATACTAACTCTACTAACACTAACCCACTATGAAAAGTCCTATCACCTCCATTTCTCTCCTCTCTCTTTCCCCACCAACTTCTTGATAATTCCAAGCAAAGGAAATTAGATAAGTTGCTGAAAATCTAACCCAACCATGGTTAGAGGAGTAACCCTAGCCTTCAAAACTGCTATAAAAGGAGGGTGTAGCTAGCACAACAAGGGGGAGAAGAAAGAGCACTATGCTATAGCTTGAGAAGCCAAGCTCAACCTCTTGAGAAGGAGCTCTTGAGTGGAATCTCATTGGCATTAGGCATATGTATGTGTTGTATTAGGGGTGATTAGCAAGGGAACTCTATGCCATTGTAAGAGAGAGTGATCATTAAATTGAGAGTAGGAAATCTATCATTTCTCCTACTAGTGTAAGCCCAACATTTGCTAAATCAAGGAGGGTGAATTTGGACTAAGCATGGATACCTTGTCTCCCTTCCAACGTCAAGTCATGGACAATAATGATGAGTAAGTGTCTTGGTATTTTATTTAAGTTCTTGATAGCTTATCTCCGGGTATTGTTATCAATTTAGCCATAAATCCCACATGCTGTAAGAGGGCGACAAGGTGGAGAGGACTCCCCTGGCCTTAAGACAGTGATTGGGGTGGCTTTTTTCTTGTGATGTGTTGTGGTGTAATTTACTCAGGCTATGTTGAACAAATACTAATCTCACTTTGATTGGTCATGACAGATTTGTAAGAAGGCATTAGTGCAACAAGCACCCCCTTCCCCCCTTCTCTCTCTTTCTTACATATATATATTTATGTTTGCTTGATCATTAACGATACACTTCAAAGCAGCCCGAGCACCATCTCTCTCTCTCTCTCTCTTCCTCTCTCTCTCTCTCTCTCGTGTTTTAGTGTGTGAGAGTGTTCCATTGGTGTTAGGGTTAGTGTAAATTCCTTGCTTGTTTGTGGGTTGCTCTAACGATTCTCCTCTTTTGCGTCCTAGTTCGCTCTTAAACTAGGTGGTGCCCCTTGTGTAGTTGGGATTTGGCTGGGGGTTTGTTGTTTTGGTTTGTGTTGTGTTGTGCCCCAGCCCCATTGAGCAGCACGGGAGCCTTGAAGGGTGTCTAGAGGTTGCTCTTCTTGTTGCCGGCCCCGGACCGCTTCACTACATTGCATATGCAGTGGGAGTGGTCAGCAGGTTTATGAAAAATCCACGCAAAAAGCATTGGGAAGCGGTGAAGCACATTTTGAGATACGTCAAGGGCTCAGCTGGCAAGTGCTTAAGCTTTGGGAACAGTGATGCATCCATAGTTGGGTACACTGATTCGGATTATGCGGGTTGTGTGGACACTAGGCAATCCACATCTGGCTACATTTTCTTGTTCGCTGGAGCGGCAGTGTCTTGGCGGTCATGTATCTAGAATTGCACTTCATCTTCCACCACTAAGGCAGAGTATGTTGCAGTTTCTAGTTCTAATAAGGAAGATGTGTGCTTATCTTGTCGAGTGGGAGATTTTGGTATACACCAAACTCCAGTGCTACATTGCGACAGTCAGAGTGCGATTGCATTAGCAAAGAACCCCGTGTTTCACTCCAAGTGGAAACACATACTAGGTCAGGTATCATGTGGTACGAGATATTTTGGCTAGCAAACGCATTGAGTTAGTCAAAGTTCACACGGATGAAAACCTTGTGGATGCTCTAACAAAGATCCTAGCCACTACATTTTTTAACCACTTGGGCCACGTCGGCCTTCAAGCGGGAGATTGTTGGGTTTCAAGCCCGTGGCCCATTATGGTCGAGCGTGCGACCGTCCACTATGTCTTGTGTATAATGAACAATAAGGAGGTAAGAGCTATTCTCTCACAAGATCCATTAACAGACTGTGTAATGTGTTCTTCCCTTTCCCCTTCTCCTTCCCTCTCTTGCACGCATCAACACCATCATGGTTATCATTATATTTGGTTTACATCTTGACTGCGGTGATGTCGAGCACACCCAGCTATCAATACATTGCAAGAGATGAAATTTTGAACAAGATACTCCTTGAGCACCTAGTCTATCGGATTCCAAAACCTAGTTGAAGCTCAAAACTCCCAGATGACGAACTAACCGAGGCGACCAAATTGGTACGGAACTTGCCCCTGGTGAAACTTAATATCTTGACAATCAAAACTCCGATTGACAATATGAAAAGACTAACGTGCTACTCAAAATGAGCACTTCAGGCCCATGCATTCATATCGACGTTGACCCTTCATCAGTGGCTACCCAATCCGGTGCAGATCTGCTTTCAACTCAAACTTCAAATTGACATAACTTCCTATTCGTAGCTTCGATTGATGAGCCATAAAGACAGGCCTGTAGAGCACTTCAAGTACTGCAATTCTAATCAATAGAAACCTAGCTTTGACCATTTCAAGAATACTCTCTTTTAGCATTAACAAGACAACTTTTGGCCCTTTGAAGCCGCATTTGGCATACTTTTAGCTTAAAATTGGCTTGTTATCAAGCCTTGACCAGTCATCACTAAATACATATCCTTCAAAGAAGCTTAATTTGTATCCCTCTGCTCACTTTCTCTCCATAGAAGCGGTGTTGGACAACATTGTAGCTATGGAGGAAGAGCTTGCAAATCTAGAAGGAGATGTTACAGAGGTAGAATGATGTGTGGTAGGCTACTTTACAAAAAGATACCCTATCATGAGATGAGGAGGAGAGAGAGATGTAAGGGCATTTTAGAGAGAGAGTGGGGATAAAGATTGCAGATCTGCACTTTTCAGGAGCTAAGGGGAGAGAAAGAGAGCTTGGGACACTTTTGGAGGGGGAGAAAGAAGAAGAGAGAGAAGACAAAGAGGAGATAAGAGAGGGAAACTTTTAATATTTGAAAATTGAAAAGGTGCTTTTGGGGGGAGAGTAACTCCAACCAGATCTAGTAAAATCTACATATATTCTCCAAGAAAATAAGCAAAAGTATTTTTATATAAGCATGTCTAGGCCTATCTCACCGATCTAGACCTTGGTCAAATCTTGTTTAAGATTTAAATATTTCCTTAGACTGTCAAAAAAGAGGCCCTCCTATACCTTATTCTCTTCCTAATGCTCGTCTCATCTTCCTCCCTCGTCAACACCCCCCCTCCTTCTCTCTCTCTCTCTCTCTCTCTCTCTCTCTCTCTCTCTCTCTCTCTCTCTCTACTTAGCTGCAATTTTTCCATACTACACTGCATCACCTGAGCCTTTCACTCGACTTAAGGTTAGAGTATACTAAACTTAGGTGTCTTGCAATTGTAGAGATTCATGGAGTAAGTTTCAAAGAATTACTTGAAAACTGGATAGGGAACTTCTCCCGGGGGAAGGTGAGGCGCGCAACTTAGAAGAATGAGCGGAAGATGGAGTTGATGGAGAAGGAACCAATTCAAATTTTGAGAGCTATTGAACTTTGGCCAACAATGTTGTAGTGCACAAAAGGACGAAGAGAAACGGAGACAAAGTGTGCGGATTCTGAGCAAAATCCATCATCTACTTTCACGACCTGCTAACTAAATGTTTTACGCAACAAAAAAACGCATGGATTGGTAGTGTAAGAATCGGAAAAATTCCGCCCCACTACCAGTGTACCAGACATATAATATTCTTTTCCTTCAATTTTCCAAGAGGAAAGTTTAGAAAATTACTGTTTTTACATTATTTTTCTCTATGTTGGGGTCTCCTTTCCCTCTTGCCCTCAACCGGCATTTTGAAAAGAATAAACGACCTACCATAAACAGTTTTTTGAGCTAAATTATAGCAAGGCTGGCAGCGGCGTTGGTCGCATGGGCAACTGAAAAGCATTATAGCGTGGGCTGGCAGCAGCGTGAGCAGGTTTCGGTTGTCGCCGTCTACGTCATGGCTTGTTGGTCAGGAGCATGTGGTTGTGCTTGAGCGGGTGGGCACACAGATTTGCAGCCTGGGCACACTGTTTTGCATGGCACTTCTCACTGGCTGGTACAATGACAGGGCCAGGAGGCAGGTGGAGTTTGGGCTTACAGTAGTGACGGCGGCAACATGCATCGTCAGCAGATTCCATGCATGGATGATACAGCGACGGGCCAGAGGCAGGTGGAATTGGAGGGTACCTTCCATGGCCCCTTTACATTGTCCGTGCTCCAGTTCTACACCTACCCCCCATCACTCGCCCTCAGTTGCAAAGAGAGAGAGAGAGAGAGAGAGAGAGAGAGAGAGAGAGAGAGAGAACCTGGGCCACTTCTCACTATCCACGTGAAGGGCCGCAAATATGTGCAAGCCAGAGACGCGTAGGAAATAGGACAAAGCAAGTCCACGGGAAGGTAGGGTGAACGGCACAACCAACTGTTAGATTTTTGCATCCATATTTTAGGGTTAGGATTAAAGTTCTGCCTCCAAATTTAGGATTAGGCTCACGTTCAGCTCGACCGCCATGCCCCTATCTATATCTATTCTATATCTTTATCACACAGCAGCAGCATCTGATTGCCCTCACTTGCAAAGGAAGGAAGGGGAGAGAGAGAGAGAGAACCTGGGCAACTACAACGTAGATTCAGCTGGTTGCAATGGAGAGAATCGCCGAGCAGCTACAACGACATTGCCCGGAGTACCTTCAAATAACAAAAATAACATTATCTCTCTACGTATTGTGGCAATGACGTATGTGTGCAAGGTGACTTGAAGCGTTCTCTTGCAAGGTTGCCTCCATAACTCGCCTCGTCTTTTCTTGCAACGTTGGCTCCTCAGCTGGCCTCGCTTGAAGATTGAGCCTCAATTTGACCCGGAATCTGCTTTTGAAGACACGTGGCAACCTGAATATAAAATATAGATATAGATACTACCTATCTATACTATATATTAAGGAGACTGCTTTTTCAGTGCCACGTGTCAAAGTTTGCTACATCCGGTGAGTTCCAGTTTATATGAGTGAGGGGGGCAGAGAGAGAGAGAGAGAGGCGGTCGAAGGCCGCCGGGCCACACTAGTACTATCTAAACTAAAGCATAATGGCAAAAAAAAAAGGTATTCGTAATGGCTTCAGAAAAATTAAAAGGTATTCCTAATTAAAAGATTCCCTCAACAACAACAAAAACGATGCGCTAGTCTACAACACGTAACAACGGGCAATGACGAAGCACGTAGATTTGCAATAGTATTAATTGGGAAGGACGAATACAAGAGAGAGAGAGAGAGAGAGAGAGAGAGAGAGAGAGAGAGACCTGAAGGACACTTTAAAGAGAAGAAAATGTTAAAGAAAAAATAAGGAGAAGAGAAACACCTCTTTATAAGGACACAAAAGGTCTTTTGACTTTCCACCTTCATCTATCTTTTCATTCCCTAAACTCACTCTTCACTTGTACACTTACTATGTTTTGAAAGAATTTTTATTTTTCTAAGATTAGGGATTTCTAATGGCAAACAACCTGCGTCTCTTAGTGAATTCGGATAAATAGCAAGCCACGTCTTGGGCGAAGCATGGGGTAGGCCAAGTGGGGACTCTCTCTCTTTGTCTCTTTCCTTCTCTCTCTCTCTCTCTCTCTCTCTCTCTCTCTCTCTCTCTCGCGCGCGCATTTAAAGGACTCTTTGTTTGCTATCCCATTCTTTCCAACGCAGCGAGATTGGTAGGTCATGACTCAAAGGGAGATACCGATCCTTGCACACACACACACACACACACACACACACACACACACACACACACACACAGAGAGAGAGAGATCCTCTCAATGTGGGTGAAAGGGATTCCCACAAGTAAAACCCCCTCGCCCTTGGATACCTTGGTGCTCCGCTTGCTGACTCCCTCTTCAGTTCTCTTTTCACTCTCCGTATTGTTGCAAACTCTCCCTGCACTAGCAATGGGTATGCCTGCATTGAATGGCACGTGATTGTGTTTGCATTCAATGACAGCTTCTCCCATCCTTTTGCCTGCGAAAGTCTGCTTGCAACACCGACCATTCTTCGCAGGGGTGGTGGATCGCCAATTTGATAGCCATCTTGTCCGATTTAACCGTAGCTGCCATCACCATGTGACCATCAACTCTACCTTCATTATCTCACCCTCCTCACCTCTCTATTGCTGCAAGATCTGACCTAATGAGGTCCATACGGGGAGAAGTATAGGCACAGGCTCAGCTTCTCACCGAACTGGAAATTTAGTCATAGCCAATCGTTGTTGCTAAACGACTCCACCTGGCTGCCCTAGGTCACTGTCAAAGATCTACAGGTTGATAGCTCTAGAATTGCCCTGACCATCCATAATAAGGGGGTCCGCATTTGGGCTGATGTATGGTCACCGTCAGCCTTTCGGATTGGCTCTCTGACTTTGAAATTTCAATCAAATTTTTGTTGAGGTCCTGGGAACTTTCCTATCTTTGCCGGCGGCTAGCCCTCCTCCCAATTTCTTGTCATTGGCTGCCCAATTGCTCCCCTACCTTCTCACTCAAAGGGATTGTATGGTCAAGTGGATACCTTCTCTCCCATTCTCAGGTCAAACTAAAGCCTATTTTCCCCCTATCCACGTCATCTTGAATCAGAGATGGGGTCTCTCCCTCGACTGGAGGCAATGGAACTTCAAATTCGGGTCCCTATGGTCAAAGGCGTCTTCCCCCAAAAAACACTACAAGAGGCTATTCATATTAGCGACGCTCACACAACGACGCTAAAAAAAAATAATCCCGGCGTCGCTATGAGCATCGCAAATTTCCAAAGAAATTTGCGACGCTCATAGCGACGCTCATAGCGACGCCGACTGGGCTAAAAAAATAACAGAGCGCGCCCAAAAACTCAGATCTCAGATCTGAGTTTTTCGGCGCCCTCAAGCAAGGAGCAGGTAACGCTCTCCCTCTCTCTCTCTCTCTCTTTTTCTTCTCCACACACACACACACACACACAAACACACACACACACGAGGAGAGGAAGGAGAGCCAGGTATGCTCCTTCCCTTTCCTCACTCTCATGTTCCCTTCCCCTCTTTCTCTCTCCCTCTCTCTCTCTCTCACACACACACATACACACACACACACATAGTGTTTTTGAGAGAGAGAGAGAGAGAGAGAGAGAGAGAGAGAGAGAGAGAGAGAGAGAGAGTACAAACATAAACAAAAACGCACACACACATACATAAACAAAGAATGCACACACACATTGAGAGAGGAAAAGAGAGAGAGAGCATGCATAAACAGAAAACGCACGCATTGAGAGAGGAAAAGAGAGAGAGAACATGCATAAACAAAAAACGCACACATTGAGAGAGGAAAAGAGAGAGAAAACATGCATACGATCCAAAAAAAGGCACACACATTGAGAGAGAAAGAGAGAGAAACTAATTTAATGTCGTAGGAAACTAATTAAAATTAAAAGACCTAAAGATCTAGCCGACGAGGAGTTGAACTCAAGACCTATTATTCAAGAGGGAAATGGCATAACCAATCTATCATACTTGGCATGGGTGATAGAAAGGTTATACCATTCATCTCTTTTTATTGGCACACACATCCACACACGCGCACACACACAAGAAGAAGAGAGTTAAAACGTCGTAGGAAACTATCCTAAAAGACGTTAAAGATTAGGTTAGATGTAGACTTACGTTAAATTAGATTTAGGTTTATTTAAGTTAAATTAGATTAGATTTAGGTTTATTTTTAATTAGATTTACGTTTATTTACGCTAGATTTAGATTTACGTTATATTAGATTAGATTTAGGTCTCCATAGACTGCGATGCCTGCATGAAGCGGGTAAAGAAAGCCCTCAATGGAATATAGGGTATTGCTGCCTTCACTCATGGTGGGCTCCGTCGATCCAAAAGTACTGGTGAAATGTCTTTAGAAGATAGGGAAGAAGGTGGATCTTCAGGGCGGCAAGAGTCACTACATCCCCGACACAATGACCATCTAGACAACCTCTAGTCATTCAACAACAACTTCAAAGTTAGTAACAAGAGCAAGAACGGTCTAAAGGGCCAATTGCTGTCATCAGATGTGGATGGAGATGAGGCAGCGTCACCGCCGGAAGTTAACTCTCACATCTTTAGTGATGAGAATGCCAACTCTTGCCGAGTTATGTGAAAAATTATGTATTAAATCAGTTTTAAGGTTCTTATAATCCCTGTTAGTTTAGTTCTTTGTTTTTAATATAACATAATTTACGTTAGATTTAGATTTATGTTATATTAGATTAGACTTAGGTTTATTTAGGTTTACCCACACACACACACACACACACACACACACACACACACACACACACACACACACACACACACACACACACAAGAAGAAGAGAGTTTTAACGTCGTAGGAAACTATCCCAAAAGACGTTAAAGATTAGGTTAGATGTAGACTTACGTTAAATTAGATTTAGGTTTATTTTTAGTTAGATTTACGTTTATTTAGATTTATGCTTATTTACGTTAGATCGAGTCCACGCAAGAATTACTTACGGTTTAGGGTTTAGAGTTAGACGAACAGTGAAAAGATCTACTGTGAAAAGATCTACTGTGAAAAGATGTTAAGATGCTGTGAAGTGCTACAGCTAGAGAAGAGGCAAAGGGGTTTTGTCCACTACATGCAGTATCATGTAGACGTGGGTCTGTAGATTTCTTGTACCCACAAATATAGGTATTGACCAATAAAGACGAGATTATAACCCGGTGGTTCTGATCTCCGTGCACCTCTAGACTGAGGTGTGCGGGGATTGGACATGACTAGAGAATCTGAGGTAGAGAGAGAGAGAGAGAGAGAGAGAGAGAGAGAGAGAGAGAGAGAGAGAGAGAGAGAGAGAGAGAGAGAGAGAGAGAGATAAGACGAAGAATGCCAATAGAATATTAAATTTGTTGTCCAGGTTATAAGATTTTTATCCTCATTATGAGTAGTGACGAGGATGTGGGACCGTCCAACCGAAACACCTATCTCTCAACGAGGGTCTTATGTCCTTGTAATCAATGAAAGCATGATGTGCGACGGACAAGACGTGTTTCTTTGCAGCACGTTCGCGAATTTGGCGAGTTCGATCCATCTATTATAGATCGAGTTGTTGCCAATTATAACTCGTCGGACTCTGACGCTGGCCAACAAGCAGCAATCTTGCAACCCAATAGACGTGTTCGCAGGCGCTTTGGTCAGGCCGCATATGTGAGGCCACAAGGTGTAGCCTCTGACAGCTCGGGGGATGATCATGCAGAGCACATTCCCAACGAGGCAATGTTTGAGCCCGAGATTGATGAAATGATCGAGACGATCATGGATTCAGAAAGGCTTATCTATGATGATATGAAAAGTGAAGCCGATACGCCATTGTATAATGGAGCACGTATGTCTGGATTGAAAGCACTCCTGGTTCTTCTCAACATGCAGGCAAAGTTTGGATGGAGTGACACTAGCGTCACAGCGCTTTTCAGGTGATCTATTACAATTAGTTTACTTTAATAAAACTCTAAATGTATAATGATCTGATAGATTTTTACACGACTGTATCGTATTTTTATGTTGTGTAGATTGCTTAAAGAGCACATACTACCAGCTGAAAATGTGATGCCAGATTCCCGAGATGAAGTAAGAAAGATTTTGCGAAACTTGGGGATGGATTACAATTCTATCCACGCTTGTCCTAATGACTGCATTCTTTTTAGAGGGGAATACATAGACATGGAGAAGTGTTCGAAATGTGATTCCGAAAGATATCGAGTAGATCTCCACGAGACAAAAAATCCACAAAAGGTTTTGTGACATTTTCCTCTGCTTCCTCGCATCAAGCATTTCTTCGAATGTAAGTCCATGGCCGCCCTAGCATCATGGCATGAGGAGAATAAATCTTTGGATGGTGTGCTACGAATTCCTGCAGATTGCGCAGCCTGGAAACATATAGATGGAACATGGTCGGATTTTGCCAGGGAAGCTCGAAATTTGCGCTTAGGCCTGGCTATGGATGGCGTAAATCCATTTGGTCAAAGATCAACATCTTACAGTGCATGGCCCGTTGTCATCGTGAACTACAACATTCCACCGTGGTTGACTACGAAGAAGGGGCACCTATGGCTAAGCTTGATTGTGCCAGGGCGATATAAAGTGGAGAATATGGATGTGTATCTTCGTCCACTATTGGAAGAGCTACAACAATTGTGGATTGGCATAGAGGTGGTGGATATGAGCCGACACACGGGACGACAGAATGCTTTGATCAGAGGCATTCTAATGTGGACCATGCATGACTATCCCGGGCTAACAGAATGCTCAGGTGATCTATTGACACTCCTCACTCAGACACTGTAAATCTTGTTTTTTCCCATAGTTGATCTATTATCATGTGTATACATGCAGGGATTCAAACAAGCGGATACAGAGCATGTGTCACATGTGGACCTAGACTGAATGCACGTAGGGCGCCCTCACTTAAGAAGCAAATCTACAAAGGTCATCAAGCGTATCTTCCAGAGAATCATGTGTTACGCGACGGCTTTTTGGGAAGAGAGCCACCAAGGATGTCTGCACAAGCATGCTTAGAGCAGAAGGAGATGTGCGATGACGGATTGCCTCCAGGGATGAAGAGACTATCTCTATGGTACGAGTTACCATACTGGCCCCGACTCATGATCAATCACTTGCTCGATCCAATGCACATATTCAAGAATGTGGGTAATCTACTATGGGACCATCTGACCGGCAAGAAAGATACTTTGGGAGCCAGAGTTGACCTTAGAAATGTGGATCGTATGGAGCAATATTGGCCGCAAACAGCGTCTGATGGATCGATAAAACTCCCTAAAGCACCATGGATTTTCACAGGAGCCCAAGAATGCAAAGTAAAAGATACCATTCGATCTTTGCGGACCCCCACTGGCGTAATGCACTCGCTCTGAACGTGTTTTACTAAAGACGGAAAGATTACCGGTTTGAAGTCACACGATTGGCATAAAATGTGTCAGGTACGTTCATAGTGGACTTTAATATCATTGCATAAAATGTGGACTTTAATATCATTGCTGCACATACTTTACAGTTTATTTTACCGGTTGCCATTGAGGGATGTTTGTCTCTCGACATCCGTAACACAATCTACAAACTTGCAAAGCTGGTGCAATGGATCTCACAAAAGGAGATCAACGTAGACTCCATACCATTCGCCAAACTAAATGCTGCGGAGCTTGTGTGTATGTTTGAGAAACATTTTCCTACTACCATGCTAACCATTCAGGTGCATCTTCTTGTTCACATAGTTGATGAGGTGGAAATAGCTGGCACAGTTCATTCCAGATGGATGTTCTTCTTAGAACGTTTCATGAAAACCCTTAAGGGATATGTGCGTCAAAAGGCACGTCCGGAGGGTAGCATGGCAGAAGGTTGGTTGGTATTAGAGTCCCTAGTGTACATTGGAGAGTGGCTAGACGGATTTGATAAAGCCCGGGACACGCTATGGCGAACCATAGATGATGAGCGCATATCTGGGATTGTCATGTGCAATCTCGGTGTTGAGAAGAAGATGATGGAAGATCTAGAGGCTAAAATCAACCGATTTTGCATGCTTCACAATCCAGTGATGCAAAAGTGGATTTCACAATATGAGGATGCAAAGCAAGAGCGACAAAGGGCACGAATCGAGTGGAGACGGGGAAGACGACCACCGATGCACTATCCGACCGGTCTGGAGAGCCTACCAACCTTCATGAGCTTAAGATGGTTGCACAACCAATTGAAAAGCGCACAACAATGCGGTGACAAAGTGACTAAGGAAGAGTGGGAGTACTCTCGGGGTTGCGCGACCAAGGTAATTTTGCAATGTCCGACATGCTAGTGACTTTATTTCTAAACGTTTGAACGGCCACTCATAATCTTTGTTCGTTGTAGTATAAGTCATACACAGCAGCATGGTGTAAAGGTCGACATTTTAGGGTGGAACGAATCGACAAAAAGCGTTTTACTCAAGATTGTGGAATCATGGCAAAATTTGAACAGTCTAGTCGACGACGTTCCTCTGATGCAGATCCTGTGGTGGCGGAACTCACTTACTTCGGCATGCTGCAAGAGATTTTGAGAATCGATTACAGAGGATTTTTTGTCGACTTGTTTGACGTGCAATGGTTCAAGATAATCATGGAGGGCGCAACGCTACTGTGCGTAGAGGAGAGTTTGGTTTTCTTGAGGTGGATTCTACTAAGAAATGGAGTGACCTAAGAGACACTTTCGTACTACCAGAGCATTGTGAACAAGTAAGTATGTAAATAGTTAACATCCCCCTTTTACAAGTTATGTGCTTGAAAGCTCTCATGTAAGTTATGTGGCTCTGGCAGGTAATATTTCATCCTACAAAGTCTACATCAAACTGGTGGTACGTCATAGAGGTAGCCCCTCGTAGTGCAAGGACATACGAAGGCTACCATGTGCCAATCACAACGGCATCAATGGAGGAGATCACAGAAGATGCTCAATCAGAAGCCGCTGCGGTGGTGCCAGACGAGCATCAAGATGCTACTACTCTATATGGGGTGCATGCAGAGGAGCTACAAAATGAAACAGAGGATATGTGTTTAAACGGAGAGCTCTATATAGATATAGGAAGTTATGCTGAGTTATGCGAGGATGAGAGAGAGATCTCTTAAAGCCACAAATATTGTATTTGAACAATTTTGCTCCGTGTTGTAAAAGCTCTGGCTCTCTAAGTACCTTCCATGGTGTATAACGCTCTTTTCTACTCGCGCTCACATCTTTTGATTGAAAATTCTAAGTTTTCGACTTGCCTCTTCTATCACTCAATTCATTGCGTCATTGTATTTAATGGTGTTTGCGTCATTGTATACTCTATTCATTCAATATTAAGTTTAAATATTCGTGTGTTTAATGCAGGTATGGATGATGAGGAGTTTCTTTCTTCTTTGTCACCGCAGCAGAGACAGTGGTACGTGGAGTGTCATCGCTCTGGCGCATCATCGCGCGTTCCTACTCCATCCGCATCTCCCTCTCTTTCGGAGCATTCGGCGCGCTCCGAAGCTTCGGCATCAACGAGACGATCTTCACACTCGTCTAGACACCGGCGCTCTAGTGGTGGCGGTGGCGGTTGTTGTGGGGATTCCGCCGTCGATGCCTCCACACCGCCTCGTGTTCGACAAGGCTCTTTACCCTCCCCTTCTTTGCCCGTCCCCACACCAGCCACAACATCGCCATCTACGCCAGGTTTGGCGCGGCTGACTGTTCCTAGCAGCTACACACCTCTACCTACTCCGCCAGGAGCCACCCCACTCAACACTCCTTGCTTCGGGGCCCAGACGCCGGTGGAGACACCTGACGTCCGTACCCCCATCGACACGCCGCTAGAGACCCCTTCCGGGACACCTAGGTTCACGCGTGACCGGCCAGAGGGCTTGCCTTACTCTGTCGACTTCAGCGGCGGCATCATCATGGATGATGACGGCAAGAAGGTGATCTCGCGCATGCGTGGTCTTTGCTCTCAGCTGTTTAGACACTACATACTAAACAAATGGAGTGAAGTACCAAGTGATTTAAAAAACAGAGTCATCAGCATACTTCATGATGAGTTTCCCATTCCAACACGGGATCAGCGCTTCAATGAAGACCTGATGAAGATTCGAATGCGCGAATACTGCAAACACAAGCGTTCCGAAGTGCAAAAAGCAATCAAGAATGGGTGGAACAGGCCAGATTGGCTGGCCAAAGAAGATTGGAAGAATGCGAAGAAAGCAGCGCGCGAGAATCCCGACAAGTGGAAGCAACAAAAGGATGCAGCCAGAGCGCGAGTAGAGGTAGGGAGCTCGCACCACTTGGGGAGCGGTGGATGGGCATCATTTGAGGCCGATTTTGTAAGTGTTTTCGCATTGCTCTTTATGTTCGATAGTTTAGGGTTTATGAGTTTTTTAATTCTAACATAATGAAATCTTTGTATGTTTTGATAGTGGTCGATGACAGGACGTGATCCCACACCGTACGAGCGCGAGTACGCAGGCAGGAAGGGCTTAAACGCCCTGATGGACATTCTCAGTTCTCGCAGCGGCATGGTTAGTATTAGGGTTTACTCTTTTCTATTTTTTGTATTGTTTTATAAATGTCGTTATATGTTTATACTTACTAAAAGCTGTCTTATTGTCTTTTTTTGCAGAATCCGACAGATACGCCGCTTGGACGCGATGAGACGTCTGACTAGACGACGTCAGTTTATCCGTAGCTAGATAGCATTAGTTTAGGGTTTCTCATAGCTTATGTATCATGAGACGGATTTTATACGTCTTTTTGAACCATGTATATTATTACATTTGTCACCGCAGTTCCTTTTGCCAATCAATTTTTTATGCCTATGATGTTGTACAATTGTCATTATTACATTTTCCAATCAATTCATTTTGTCTATGATGTGTACAATTGTCAATTTTACTCTTGTCAATTTTGCAAACAATGCGTCTTGAGGGTGACTATTTTGGGTCTATTATCTACCCTTGCACTTTTTTTAAAAAGTGAATCAAGTACAATATGGTTGATGGGTGGCAGGGCATTCAATGCCCTGTCACCAAAAAAAAATTCTCTCGGGCGTCGCTATAACCGTCGCTATTTATGGCTCTGTAGCGTCGCTATGAGCGTCGTTATAGTCTTCTGTGTAACCGTCGCTATGACCGTCGCTATGAGCGTCTCTATATAGCGACGCCTATAGCGTCACATATAGCGACGCTCATAGAGACGCTCTCGTAGCGACACTCGTAGCGACGGTTTTAGCGACGCCGGGGGTTATAAAAACCCAGTGTATTTCCGTCGCTAACAGCGTCACAAGAGCACACAACCTCTTGTAGTGAAATTTGCCCTCCTCTGGCTGATTCTATACAAAGCTGTTTGGACAGGAGAGAAACTCAAGGATGCTAGTCTTGCGCTAGTAAACTACCCTAGATGCAAGAATAGTCCTGAAGATCTTCCACACCTCTTCATGCACTGCTCCTTCAAGTATCCCTTTTGGAAACTAGTCTTGAACTGTCTTGGCAGGTCCCTTTCTTGGAGACATGCATTGTTATGTGAAAATGTGGGCATGCCTTCCATTATCTGGAATCACATAAGGGCTGAATTCGTGTGGGCTATCTGGAGGCAAAGGAATTGCTTCATGTATGAGGAGGCTTACCAGGTCTCAAACCTGAGAGTTTTCTTTGATGAAATTGTTTTGCACGGTGAAAGACTCTCCCTTTCCAAGTGTAGGATCTACCGGAAGAAGCAAAAGTTGTTGGACACTGTGGGAAGTCTCTGCCAGCACGCAACAGTAGATGAGATGCTCTATATTACAGACTTCACTGAGCAGGACATACAGGTGGATTTGGACCTTCAGCTCAAAAATTGGAACTATGCCAAAAAACTTACTTGTAAAAAATAGATCTGAGCTAGATGCCTCAAGAACTAACCCCTTTGATGTTAACTTACACTTAGCCCTCAACTTTCTATTTGTATGCTCCCTCCTTGAGCATGTTGATGTAACCTTTTGTCTTTTCTAATATGATGCCCGCCTTATTCTGGGTTTTTTTTTTTAAAGACAACTTCTACAGGCCCTGCTCCACTTACAATTTTTATTGTTTGAGACTCTGTGTGTGTGTGTGTGTGTGGTTCCCCCATGGAAGGAGAGAACCGACCATAATACTTGGGTGTGAGAAACAGTTGGCACTCAACAGTCAAAGATTGCACACTATGGCAAGATGAGGTTCCTATAGCTGCTCAGTAGGAGATACGACATGCGTAGGGGATACGTTGCTCAAATCAAGGGCTGTGTGTGTGTGTGTGTGTGTGTGTGTGTGGTTGCCCCGTGGAAGGAGAGAACCAAGCATAATACTTGGATGTGAGAAACAGTTGGCACTCAATAGTCAAAGATTGCACACTATGGCAAGATGAGGTTCCCATAGCTGCTCAGTAGGAGATACGACATGCGTAGGGGATAGGGTGCTCGAATCAGGGCTCTCTCTCTCTCTCTCTCTCTCCTCTGGCTTGCTACTATATTTGTCAGCAATAGCCAATCGAGTAAGAGTGCCGAACGTAGGCCTTCCAAAATAGAGGGCCTTCCAAAATGTAGAGGGTGGTTCAAGGACCCTCTATGATAGAGGTGCTTCCAAGATGTGCACCATATTTAATGTGGTGGTAGAGGCCTATGTAGGTACATTTATTAACTTAAAAGGCCCTTTAGAAGCGCCGTGATTGGGTCTATGTGAAGGCCCTGTAAGACCACGCATTTAGATATGGTGTCGGCATAGTGTCGGACTATTTCCATTTTCTACAATTGGTAGTCAAGTAGCTACCAAATGAGTGTTAAGTCACTACCGATCATTGATCGAGGGGGGGAAGAGAGAGAGAGAGAGAGAGAGAGAGAGAGAGAGAGAGAGAGAGAGAGAGAGAGAGAGAGAGAGAGAGAGGAGAGAGAGAGAGAGAGAGAGAGAGAGAGAGAGAGAGAGAGAGAGAGTAGTATTGAGCAATGTAATTCTTCCTATATTGCTTTTTCAGAAAATTCCATTTGGCATGTAAGAGAAGGTGGTGAGTGTTGGGAGGATGCCGCCCTGCGAGAGTACACAAGGCATTGGAGGTGATTAGCCACCTCGACAATTCTTGATGAGAGAGAGAGAGAGAGAGAGAGAGAGAGAGAGAGAGAGAGAGAGAGAGAGAGAGAGAGAGAGAGAGAGAGAGAGAGTAGTATTGAGCAATGTAATTCTCCTATATTGCTTTTTCAGAAAATTCCATTTGGCATGTAAGAGAAGGTGGTGAGTGTTGCGAGGATGCCGCCCTGCGAGAGTAGACAAGGCATTGGAGGTGATTAGCCACCTTGACAATTCTTGATGAGAGAGAGAGAGAGAGAGAGAGAGAGAGAGAGAGAGAGAGAGAGAGAGAGAGAGAGAGAGAGAGAGAGAGAGAGAGAGAGAGAGAGAGAGAGAGAGAGAGAGAGAGATTTTCTTATCTTCCTCAAAGGTCAAATATGACATATGGACCAAAAAGACATGTGATGTACTATGAATAGGGTTGATAAATGATTCTCAATGCTCTAGGATTATGGTGATGAGAGACACAATGGCCGTGTGCTAACCATGGCATAAGGCTTTCAACTGCCAAAGAATACGGCACCTCTACCATCTCTGCCTTTTTAACATCCGATTTGGGACAAGCATGCTTGCTAAGTTTTTTATATGTAGCCATAATGGCACATGATGCTTGTTACCATATACATGTGGTAGTGATGTGTGTGAACACACACATCACTACGGTCCTAAGCGTGTGAACACGCTTAGGACCATTGGGGCATTTTTACCCTCTTTAGAAGGTATTTTTTCCCCATGCATTGTATATACACCCATCATTCTAGGGCTATCTATCTTTCCATTGCACACTAAGTAATTCGCTCTCGGTTGTGTGCCTTGAGATTACTTCTTTTTCTCCAAGCTGTGTGTGGTTTCTTGCAACCCTACTTCCAACAATTGGTATCAGAGCAGGTTGCGTCCTCTCCAGCTAGTAGTCGCCAGCATCTCCAGCACACGCCTGCTCACTTTCTCTGATTTCTGGCGAGCATTCACAGGTTGACAAGTTTTTTGAGAAAGCTCAAAGAGATTAATCTGCTCAAATTTTTGATTCGGGCTCATTTTGGCCTATGTTTCCACTACAGGCATACTGCACAGGCTATTTTGTCATTTTGTGCAAAATATTTGTTAGTGCTATTTTCTGCATAACAAGTCCCTTACAGTCTTCTATGGTTTGTGCTTTATAGCACATGTTGTTTTTGCTTTGTTTGTCCTCTTTTCGGGTAGTTTTCACATCACGTGCAACATTTACGATGGCTAACAACAACACAGATGTGTTCAAGATGTTTGATGCTGAGGACATATTGGACGGAGACAATTACCCTATGTGGGCTTACATGATGCAACACATTCTTCTGTCAAAGGGTGTCTAGAATATTGTGCAGGGCATTGATGTACGTCTTGGTTCTGAAGATGTAGGCGACGTTGAGGATGTTGCAACTCTTACTGCAAGGATTGCTGCTGTTAGAGTTGTTTGGCCTATGGTAGAACAAGCTCGTTGGGATGTAGAAGATGTGCAAGCTCATGCATTGATTATGTTGTCTTTGAAGCGCACTATTACTCCTCACATTCATTAAGCAAAATCTGCAAAATAGGCTTGGGATATTCTGGCTGGTCTTTATGCAAGTCACAATAATGAGGCTAAAATTGCATTGCTGCGTAAAGAGCTAGAATCTAAGATTATGCATGAGGAAGATGATATGGACACTTTCCTTGCTGGTGTCAAAGATATCAATGAGCAACTTATTTATGCAGGTGAAGTCATTTCCGATAGTTCTCTTGTGCAAGTTGTTCTTGATGCCTTGCCAGATTCTTACCAGAATTTTGCTAGTACTTGGAGACTTATGACCCAAGGAAATCCTGAAATTGTCAAGTTTGATACATTATGCACATTGCTGCTACAAGAGTCACTTTCCAAAAAAATTAGGACTAGACAGCATGCAGTCGAACATACATTTACTGCTGCTCAAATGAAAGGTGGTAACAGTAATGAAGCCACTTCTCATGGTTCTTCTGCGAGTGGAAAATTACCAGTTCGAATTCCTAATGCTCCTGCTAGCACATTGGGGGATTCATTCTATATACAAAGATGGATGCAACCTGCTAGCGGACAACTTTCACTACAAGAGGTACTTCACATTAGTGACACTCGCAGTGCAACACTCAAAGTGAAAATCCACGGCGTCGCTATTTTCTTTTTTGCATAGCGACGCTCATAGCGACACCGACAAGGGTAAAAAGAAACAGAGCCCGCCAAAACTCACATCTCAGATCTGAGTTTTCAGCACTCAAGCAAAAGAGGTAACCCGCGCTCTCCTCTCTCTCTCATCTCCCCCCCCCCCCCCCCCCCCCCCCCACACACACACACACATGAGGAGAGGAAGGAGAGCCAAGTATGCTCCTTCCCTCTCCTCTCTCTTATGTTCCCTTCCCCCCCCTCTCTCTCTCTCTCTCTCTCTCTCAAAGACACAATGTGTGTGTGTGTGTGTGTGTGTGTGAGAGAGAGAGAGAGAGAGAGAGCAAATGCATAAACAAAACACACACACACACACACACACACACACACACACACACACACACACACTCTCTATGTAACATACACTGGCATATCGAACACTTCGACCTACACCGACAACCCCATGATGTAAGTTCAACACATTAGGCCCCATTTTTTGGATCGTATCTATGATTAGTCCTCTTCAACCCAATACTGGCAATGAAAAATTTAAATACATGATTCTGTGTATGCACGATGTCAGAAAAGCACACAATCCATGAAACATTGTAATTTATAAGGACATACAAACTCATAACACACACATGCTGTCATAATAACACGATGTCAAGTTTACTAACAGTTTTTGCATGACACAGACAACTTCTTTGGCGGAGGAGTAGTCAAGAGACATGGACATACAACATTAGCAGTTGGATGGAGCATTCGAGCAACAAACCCATTCTATTTTCTTTGTATTCTAGCTTAGAGAAGCCAGAACCTTTGTAAAAAAGTGTCCAGATGCTAGCATCATTCAAATTATCTGCAAATGTGTGTTAGCATCCCTCAAACTTATCAAAATTATGCTTCATGTCGCAATAACTCTATGAATTCTTTATATCAAAGTGGTTTTTTTCCCTCCCCTTGTTATCTTTCCCCCCCTTTTTTACAACAATGGCTTATACGGATATAATATTTTATAAGGTCAAAAGCATAGTTTTAAATACCTAAGCAACTTGGGGCCTGGCTAAAAAAGGCAATCCGCCTTAAATATTAGTGCTGCATGGATTCTGGCAAGAAAACCCGCAGCTGGCATGGCCATGGACCGCCTTCAAGGCACCGAGCTCAGCATTCCTATAAAACCAAGGTAGCGCAAGGCACACCTATCACTATATGCACAAATACACAGTTCCTCATGCACAATTGCTTGGCCAGAGCCTCACACTCACACAGTCGCCATATGGTGGCGGCTTGATAAAACCCAGCACAAGTGTTGCGCTACACCTCTAAACCCAAAGGCGCTAACCTCTTTCTTGTTGCGCCAGCCATACGTCATCACCCCCAAACAACGAACGCTGTTTTCTACACATAGAAAGTGCGCCAAGACATTGCAGCTAAGGTAAAAAAGTTTATTTCAAGTTTTTACACAGTAAACCTTAGTACTATGTAAAATCTCTTATATAGTATTGATTTTCTACAAGCATGAGATTACTTTTTAGTGCACTCAACCTCCCCTAGCACGCTTTCGTAAGGGAAAGTACTCGGAGGAATGCACATGCATGATAAAAGAAAACTATCACACACCAAAATCTCCAAATGAAGGACAACGTTTTGCTTATTAATGAGCAATCCGGGTAAACAAAAGCAGGGAATGCATACATATAATAGCTGTTTTCAAGTATAACTTTTAGCATGAACACCGCATAAACATGTGAAAAGTACACATTAGGCAGACCGTACTCCGGTCGTTTGCATACTGGTACATATGGCATTCATGCATCCGCAAATTTACACAAATGGTTAAGCATAACAATAGGTTCATAGTTTACATAAACTAAAATGTATGTATAGCTGACTAACTTTTTACATCTGACCTAGTCCAAGGCAACGGGCTCAAGGAGAACAATAACTAAGCATCCAAAGGCATAAAGGAGCACTCCAATTAGATGGCTACTACAAGAAACAACCAGGTGAACTGCTTTTGGAAACTTTGAGTATGTTTGTTTTCGAAACATAATAAAGAGTAAAAGGCTTGTTTTCAAGTTATCTTAGAAGCACTATCGGACATCAAAAAAGTAGCAATAATTAGCAAGAAGAGTTGGGGAAAACTCAGAATACGATGATTGCATGGCAAAGTGTGAAAGAAGTTTTTTCTCTCTGCAAAATTTTCACAAAAATGATCGGATGATGTACTAATTAAAAAAACCATAAAAAAGCTACCCCTAAGGCAACATATAGGAAAATCCTAGAAGTAATGTCTGTAAGGTATGAATCAAGGATTTAGTGTGTACAAACATTTCTAGAGACATATGTCGGTCTTTTTTGGAATATGGTTTTTTTAAAAAATAGATGATTTTACAAACAGAATGCTGCCGAAATTTAAAAAAAAATCATAGATACTTATAGATTATAAACGCCTTATTATATACCATAACGGTAGACTTGCCCCTTTAGCAAAGCATAGCTTAATCTCTAAAGAAAGCTCATTCATGACAAATGGGGATACCGGCAGACGGCTAGGAAGAGTGTCACTCGTGATATATTCAAGCTACAAAGGATTCGGGACAAGCTCATGGCAGCACACAAAGGGGATAATTGAACCAGGACTTTAGCAATTAGAGACCCCCTTTCCAAACCTTGTAAACCTATACGGAATTTCACAAACCGTATGCGACCGTACTTACATAGACGAGCAAAAGAAAATGTCAAATATACCTAGGAGTGGGTTGGGCTTCAGGGTGGACGGCGATAACAAGCAGTGGGGATTGCTTGATATACCTGTCACCCATTTAGTGCAAATCAATTCTAATTGTTTGTACTTGTGGTTGGTTGGCAGGTAAAGATCCTTGCTTTCGTCTGATAGGAGTTCTGGCCTAAAGCTCCTATTGTTTTATGTACCAAAGGATTTTGTAACAATTTTTATTTTCATAAAACAAAGTTCTATGGTGTCTTTGGAATAACCATATGATAAGGTTTTTCTAAATAAAAGTACTTAAGTTCTTTCAGTATATGGTTCTAAGTGATGGGATTTTTCAATCAAACACACACACAATTTTCCCAAGATACCTTTGGTCGGGTATCTATCATATACTGAGAAAACTTAGTATTGATATAAATAAATGATGGATTAGTTTTTTTCTTCAGGATTTTTGGATTCCATCTCTCACCCATCTGGGATATGGAATAGAAGAAGGCACTCCTATTCCTCCGCTGGGAACTTAGTGTATATTGCCTTGTTTCAAGGGTGTAGAATTCCACAAAAAATTGTTAGATTTTTAGAAACAAGCCATACACACCCACTCTATATCAGTATTAAACACAACGTCTGTTAATGACTGGCTTTCCTTATTGATTCTTTCTAGAAAAGATAAAGACAAGCTTCTAGAGGCCTTCAATACCTTCTTGGCTAAACTTCCTATTATTGATGCCCAAGATAGTTCAGATCTTGATTTCTATTTTACATCTCTACCCACTATCGTGAACAAACTATATTTTATCAATAACCTGCCTGTTGTACCCATAGAAATCAAACACTCAGAAAAGGTTATCAATCCTCTTCTGGATCTTGACCTTCTGGAAGAAGAAGAAAGGGAAGCTTTAAACTTCTTGATGGATGCAAACTGTGTAGCCCCTGAAAGGGCCGTCTCTAAATTGTTTTCAGAGGTAATCCCTTTACTACCACCCAGGAAAGTAGAGTTAGATGCCATTAGACTTGAACACAATCTTTGGGATTATAAAATTTTGAACCATCGGGCACCTTTTACAATTTCCTCTCTAGGGCTACTTTGTAGTATTTCCACAGACATTGTTGAATAGTGTAAAACCTTAGCCTCACATTCCAAGCATCTGTTGGCACAAGATGTTCTCTTCGAACTCAAACAGGTCAAATTGTCAGATGTTGACGGAAAAAAGTGTCCAAGCACTTCAATCATTGCTCGCACCAAACGAATCTCTCTTATGGACAGAGCAAAGGATCAAAAATGGTTTTTAGGAAACTGTTGGAATTCCTATCGACCCTTCCTGAAATGCCAATGCAAAAGGGTGGATCCAAAATCCAATTGTTCGTTATCAATTATTTGGTTTGATCAATTTTTGTGCTACGTATTCCAGAATCTCCCAAAGTGTTTTCAGTTCTCATCAGGTCTAGCCTAGGTATATGCCTTTATTACATGGGTGGCCTTATTTCCAATTGAATTAAGGCAAGCAGTCATCATATACTATCAGTTTCATGAGCACATTCTAGAAGCAGCTAAGGGATTGGTCCTGTATACACCTGGGACCCCACTTTTGCAAAAGTTACATAACACACCTATCTCCAATACCATCGAAACCTTACTTAAACCACCCAGAGGCAAGGAGCAGCTAAAGAAGATTACACACACACACACCCAGAAGTATGGCATCAACAAGCAAGAGACCAAGGCAATTTAGAGGATCGGAGGACTATGGTGATACTCCCAGAGCGCTTGAATACCCAACTTCTGAAGATCAGGTACATTTACTTCATACAAGAAATAATGGATTGTTACACTTTGAACGTAATGTTAAGATGCATGGAAGATTCGTTCATATATTATTTTGCAACAAATTTATGGACTTTGTTAATCCTCATAATTTTTTTCAAGCACTTATAAATGATTTTCACATTGAAAAAGACCTATCTAAAATGAGGATTTGCTTTGGGTGGAAATATACCCAAAACTTGAACCATACCCTCTATAAACCGTCTACTGTTTTTGCCCAAGAAATTGATGAATCACAACCATGTGGGTGTTTGACACATAAAAGGTTTTCCAATTTTTTAGTTGAACTCGACCCTTTTGGAAAACATGTGATTACCACTAACCCTAGCATAGCTAGACATAAAACATTCCAAGAATTCATCAAGAAAGGGTTAAATCACATACCGTTAGTACCTGTAAACCCTAATGCAGTAATAAAAGAACTTTGCAATGTATGGAAAACCTTATGTATCCTCCTAGGTTGTGAGGTTAGTAAATCACATTACAATTATATCCAGGGATCGGTTAATTAATTTTTTTCCCAAAATTTCCCTTCTACAAGAAAAACCAAAATCCCTGGTACAAAGACCGACATAATGAATGAAATAAATTATCTTTTACAATATCTATTCATTTGCGGACTTGACAAATCTGCGCAAACTCCCGTTTTCATATGTAAAAAGCTTATACAATTAGCGGCAAGGAGACGGCTGGAAAGCCCCGAGTTTCGTCTCTCTCCCATATCTTATGGGAAGTTTTACAATCCATAAAATGGATTTCAGATGGATCACTAATGCGCATAGCTGTGTATTTACTCCCGCCACGGATATGATCACAAAATTACTCCAAAGTGTAAAACAAGGATTTGAAGAGTACACCGAAATCACACATAAAAAAATACAAATGATCTCTGGGATACAAACCAACGGGTATTGGATGATTAGTAACCAGTACGATTTCTTGATCAATCTACCAAAGCATATTACAAACATTCATTCCTTTGATATAACATCATGTTACGAAGCTATCCCTCACAAAGGTAAGCATGGAATACTAGATGTGCTAAACCACATTATTAGATTTATTAAAGGTATGCAATATCTTGGGTTTAAGAAGAACCGCAGGCAGATTGTACTCACAAAAAAGAAAAAGGAAGTGGTCTGGACATTTGAATATTTACATAACATCAATGAGTTTGTCATTGATAACTGCTTTACCAAATTAGGTAAACACATTTATCGCTAAGAAAAAGGCATACCAATGGGTATAGGTGTTCACCATTATGGTGTAATTTGTATTTAGCTTGGTATGAGATTGAATATATAAAGAAACTGTCTCGGCTTACCAGATTTGATATGATGAACGCATTTTTGTATTCATGGCGATATATGGATGATTTTCTATTTGCTAATAATCCATTTATTTCCTAGTGTCTAAATCACAAAAAACCCCTGTCCCAAGAGGACCCCTTTACAATTTACCCTTTGGACATCATTGGGATTAAAGCCACACACAAGACATATCCAACCACATATTTAAACACTTACATCCAGTTATGCAAATCAATGGAAGGCAAGTATATGACGTATACCGCATGGAAAAAAGACAAATTACCATGCCCTAATGTTTCATTTATTCATGCCGCCAGTATCGAACAAAAAAGATGGCATATAATGTGTGCATATCACAGGTGCTGCCTATATTATATAATGCATCCCGTGAATCATATGCGGTAACTGATTTAAATAAATTGATCTCTATGTTCGTAGAGAATGGTTTCAAAAAAGAGAAAATAATTACATGTATTACTAGTTTCCTAGAGAGAAATCAGTTTCCAGGCATTAGGTTTACCATCAATACATTAAAACAACGAATTGGTAGGGGATAGGTCCACTTGGTGGCCTATCCTCCACCAAGTGTACCTTTCCTCAGGGTTGGGGAAGGCCACGCACACACACACACACACACACACACACACACACACACACACACACACACACACACACACACACACTCTATGTAACATACACTGGCATATCGCACACTTCCACCTACACGGACAACCCCATAATGTAAGTTCGACACATTAGGCCCCATTTTTTGGATCGGCTCTATGATTAGTCCTGTTCAACCCAATAGTGGCAATGAAAAATTTAAATACATGATTCTGTGTACACACGATGTCAGAAAAGCACACAATCCATGAAACATTGTAATTCATAAGGACATACGAACTCATAACACACACATGCTGTCATAATAACACGATGTCAAGTTTAGTAACAGTTTTTCTATGACACAGACAACATCTTTGGCGGAGGAGTAGTCAAGAGACATGGACATACAACATTAGCAGGCGGATGAAGCATTCAAGCAACAAACCCATTCTATTTTCTTTGTATTCTAGCTTAGATAAGCCAGAACCTTTGTAAAAAAGTGTCCAGATGCATGATAGCATCATTCAAATTATCTGCAAATGTGTGTTAGCATCCCTCAAACTTATCAAAATTATGCTTCATGTCGCAATAACTCTATGAATTCTTTATATCAAAGTGGTTTTTTTCCCTCCCCTTGTTATCTTTCCCCCCCCTTTTTACAACAATGGCTTATACGGATATAATATTTTATAAGGTCAAAAGCATAGTTTTAAATACCTAAGCAACTTGGGGCCTGGCTAAAAAAGGCAATCCGCCTTAAATATTAGCGCCGTATGGATTCTGGAAAGAAAACCCGCAGCTGGCATGGCCATGGACCGCCTTTAAGGCACCGAGCTCAGCATTCCTATAAAACCAAGGTAGCGCAAGGCACACCTATCACTATATGCACAAATACACAGTTCCTCATGCACAATTGCTTGGCCAGAGCCTCACACTCACACAGTCGCCATATGGTGGCGGCTTGATAAAACCCAGCACAAGTGTTGCGCTACACCTCTAAACCCAAAGGCGCTAACCTCTTTCTTGTTGCGCCAGCCATACGTCATCACCCCCAAACAACGAACGCTGTTTTCTACACATAGAAAGTGCGCCAAGACATTGCAGCTAAGGTAAAAAAGTTTATTTCAAGTTTTTACACAGTAAACCTTAGTACTATGTAAAATCTCTTATATAGTATTGATTTTCTACAAGCATGAGATTACTTTTTAGTGCACTCAACCTCCCCTAGCACGCTTTCGTAAGGGAAAGTACTCGGAGGAATGCACATGCATGATAAAAGAAAACTATCACACACCAAAATCTCCAAATGAAGGACAACGTTTTGCTTATTAATGAGCAATCCGGGTAAACAAAAGCAGGGAATGCATACATATAATAGCTGTTTTCAAGGTATAACTTTTAGCATGAACACCGCATAAACATGTGAAAAGTACACATTAGGCAGACCGTACTCCGGTCGTTTGCATACTGGTACATATGGCATTCATGCATCCGCAAATTTACACAAATGGTTAAGCATAACAATAGGTTCATAGTTTACATAAACTAAAATGTATGTATAGCTGACTAACTTTTTACATCTGACCTAGTCCAAGGCAACGGGCTCAAGGAGAACAATAACTAAGCATCCAAAGGCATAAAGGAGCACTCCAATTAGATGGCTACTACAAGAAACAACCAGGTGAACTGCTTTTGGAAACTTTGAGTATGTTTGTTTTCGAAACATAATAAAGAGTAAAAGGCTTGTTTCAAGTTATCTTAGAAGCACTATCGGACATCAAAAAAGTAGCAATAATTAGCAAGAAGAGTTGGGGAAAACTCAGAATACGACGATTGCATGGCAAAGTGTGAAAGAAGTTTTTTCTCTCTGCAAAATTTTCACAAAAATGATCGGATGATGTACTAATTAAAAAAACCATAAAAAAGCTACCCCTAAGGCAACATATAGGAAAATCCTAGAAGTAATGTCTGTAAGGTATGAATCAAGGATTTAGTGTGTACAAACATTTCTAGAGACATATGTCGGTCTTTTTTGGAATATGGTTTTTTTGAAAAATAGATGATTTTACAAACAGAATGCTGCCGAAATTTAAAAAAAAATCATAGATACTTATAGATTATAAACGCCTTATTATATACCATAACGATAGACTTGCCCCTTTAGCAAAGCATAGCTTAATCTCTAAATAAATCTCATTCATGACAAATGGGGATACCGGCAGACGGCTAGGAAGAGTGTCACTCGTGATATATTCAAGCTACAAAGGATTCGGGACAAGCTCATGGCAGCACACAAAGGGGATAATTGAACCAGGCCTTTAGCAATTAGAGACCCCCTTTCCAAACCTTGTAAACCTATACGGAATTTCACAAACCGTATGCGACCGTACTTACATAGACGAGCAAAAGAAAATGTCAAATATACCTAGGAGTGGGGTTGGGCTTCAGGGTGGACGGCGATAACAAGCAGTGGGGATTGCTTGATATACTTGTCACCAATTTAGTGCAAATTAATTCTAATTGTTTGTACTTGTGGTTGGTTGGCAGGTAAAGATCCCTGCTTTCATCTGATAGGAGTTCCGGCCTAAAGCTCCTATTGTTTTATGTACCGAAGGATTTTGTAACAATTTTTATTTTCATAAAACAAAGTTCTATGGTGTCTTTGGAATAACCATATGATAAGGTTTTTTTAAATAAAAGTAGTTAAGTTCTCTTAGTATATGGTTCTAAGTGATGGGATTTTTCAATCAAACACACACATTGAGAGAGAGAGAGAGAGAGAGAGAGAGAGAGAGAGAGAGAGAGAGAGAGAACAAAGAGAAAGAGAAAGTGGGAGAGAATAAAAAAACCAAAGAGAGAGAGAGGGGGGGAGAAGACGAACAGAGAGAGGTAAGGAGAGAAAACAAAGAGAGAGAGAGAGAGAGAGAGAGAGAGAGAGAGAGAGAGAGAGAGAGATAAAGTAGAGACAATATGAAATGACATGTTATATTAAGATTTAGGGTTAGGTTAGATTTAAGATTACATTTAATTAAAATTAGGTTAGATTAAGATCTAAGGTTAAGCTAAATTACATTTAACTTATATTTAAAATTTATGCTAAATTTAAAATTAGGTTAGACTTAAGATTAGGTTAAGATTTAAATTAGATTTAAGATTAGGTTTAATTACATTTAGATTTATGTTTATGTTGAGTTTAAGATTAGGTTAGATTTAGATTTATGTTAGATTAAGGTTATGTTAGATGTAAAATTAGGGCAAGATTTAAGATTAGCTAGCTAGATTAGATTAAGTTAGATTACAATTAGGTTTAGGATTTAAGATTGGATTAGATTTAGGTTTATGTTGAGTTTAAGATTAGATTAGATTTAAATTTAAGATTAAGACAAGATTTAAGATTAACTAGATTAGATTTAGATTTAAGTTAGATTACATTTAGGTTTAGCTAGGTTAGATTTAAGGTTAGATTAGATTTAGGTTTATTTTGAGTTTAAGATTAGATTAGATCTAGATTTATGTTTGATTTAAGATTATATTAGATTTAGGTTAGATGTTAGTGCATGTCAATGAAAGCTTTGCCCAAAGAGCAAACACTAGTTACACAACAATATGTATATTCCCATCAGAATCTAACACCTATTAACTCACACACTAACCATATTCAATTAGCCGCGAATCACCATATGTTCAATTAGATTAAATTTAAGATTTTGGATTTAGTTTTATATTAAAATCTACCTTCGAGATTACGGTAAAAAAATTAGAGTTAGGCGAACGGTGATCCCTCTCTTCCTCTCTACGGATGCGACCTTAAGTTGGAAAGCTTTCAACGGCATGATACTCAGATTGGAGGCCAACATGTAATGCACTAAGTAATCCCTCGAACAAAGATCTGTTGTGAAGATATACTAAGATGCTGTGAATTTCTACAGCTAGAGAAGAGGCAAAGGGGTTTTGTCCACTACATGCACTATCATGTAGACGTGGGTGTGTAGATTTCTCGTACCCACAAATATAGGCATTGACCAATAAAGACAAGAATATAACCCGATGGTTCTGATCTCCGTGCACCTCTAGACGGAGGTGTGCGGGGATTGGACATGACTAGAGAATGTGAGGTAGTTTACAGTGTGAACAGAGAGAGAGAGAGAGAGAGAGAGAGAGAGAGAGAGAGAGAGAGAGAGAGAGAGAGAGAGAGAGAGAGAGAGAGAGAGAGAAGACGGAGGATGTCAATAGAAGATTAAATTTATGTCCAGGTTATAAGGTTTTTACCTTCATTATGAGCAATGAAGAGGATGTGGGGCCATCCAACTGAAACACCTATCCCTCAACAAGGATCTTATGTCCTTGTAATCAATGCAAGCATGCTGTGCGATGGACAAGACGCATTTCTTTGCAGCACGTTTGCGAATTTGGCGAGTTTGATCCATCTATTATAGATCCAGTTATTGCCAATTATAACTCGTCGGACTCTGACGTTGACCAACATGCAACAATCTTGCAACCCAGTAGACGTGTTCACAGGCGCTTTGTTGGAGCTATATATGGCTCACTCTAATAAACTTGGTCTCACCTATATATTTGTATCTTGTCCTCAATATGAATCAGTCTTTGGGAGCGTATATGGTGTGTATCTTGTCTCGTCTCTCTCTCTCTCTCTCTCTCTCTCTCTCTCTCTTTCTCTCTACATCTCAACATGGTATCAGAGCGGCACTACAAGAGGTTGTGTGCTCTTGTGACACTGTTAGTGACGGAAATACACTGGGTTTTTATAACCCCCGGCATCGCTAAAACCGTCTCTACGAGCGTCGCTATAGGCGTCGCTATATACGTCGCTATATAGCGATGCTCATAGCGACGGTTATAGCGACGTTTACACAGAAGACTATAGCGACGCTCATAGCGACGCTACAGAGCCATAAATAGCGACGCTTATAGCGATGCCCGAGAGAATTTTTTTTTGGTGGCAGGGCATTGAATGCCCTGCCACCCATCAACCATATTGTACTTGATTCACTTTTTAAAAAAAGTGCAAGGATAGATAATAGACCCAAAATAGTCACCCACAAGACGCATTGTTTGCAAAATTGACAATTGTACACATCATAGGCAAAATGATTGATTGGCAATGGCAAATTGTCATGTAATAATGACAATTGTACAACATCATAGGCATAAAGAATTGATTGGCAAAAGGAACTGCGGTGACAAATGTAATAATATACATGGTTCAAAAAGACGTATAAAAAATCCGTCTCATGATACATAAGCTATGAGAAATCCTAAACTAATGCTATCTAGCTACGGCTAAACTGACGTCGTCTAGTTAGACGTCTCATCGCGTCCAAGCGGCGTATCTGTCGGATTCTACAAAAAAAGACAATAAGACAGCTTTCAGTAAGTATAAACATATAACAACATTTATAAAACAATACAAAAAATAAAAAAGAGTAAACCCTAATACTAACCATGCCATGCCGCGCGCGAGAACTAAGAATGTCCATCAGGGCTTTAAGCCCTTCCTCCTGGCCTGCGTACTCGCGCTCGTACGGTGTGGGATCACGTCCTATCATCGACCACTGTCAAAACATACAAAGATTTCATTATGTTAGAATTAAAAAACTCATAAACCCTAAACTATGGAACATAAAGAGCAATGTGAAAACACTTACAAAATCGGCCTCAAATGATGCCATCCACCGCTCCCCAAGTGGTGCGAGCTCCCTGCCTCTACTGCGCTCTGGCTGCATCCTTTTGTTGCTTCCACTTGTCGGGATTCTCGCGCGCTGCTTTCTTCGCATTCTTCCAATCTTCTTTGCCAGCCAATCTGGCCTGTTCCACCATTTTTGATTGCTTTTTGCACTTCGGAACGCTTGTGTTTGCAGTATTCGCGCATTCGAATCTTCATCAGGTCTTCATTGAAGCGCTGATCCCGTGTTGGAACGGGAACTCATCATGAAGTATGCTGATGACTCTGTTTTTTTAAATCACTTGGTACTTCACTCCATTTGTTTAGTATGTAGTGTCTAAACAGCTGAGAGCAAAGACCACGCATGCGCGAGATCACCTTCTTGCCGTCATCATCCATGATGATGCCGCCGCTGATGTCGACAGAGTAAGGCAAGCCCTCTAGTCGGTCGGTGACGCGTGAACCTGGCGTCCCGGCAGGGGTCCTCTAGGGGCGGGATGGAGGCTCTAGTCGGTGCGCGTGAACCTGGGTTCCCGGCAGGGTCTCTAAGCGGGTGTCCGATGGGGGTTATACGGACGTCAGGTGTCTCCACTGGGCGGCTGGGCCCCGAAGCGAGGCGGAAGAGGGACGAGTGTCGAGTGGGGTGGCTAGGAGGTGGTGTCCTGGCGGTAGTATGATGGTAGGGGTGTGTACTTTAGGAACAGTCAGCCGTGCCAAAACCTGGCGTAGATGGCGATGTATTGTGGCTGGTGTGGGGGGCGGGCAAAGAAGGGGAGGGTAAAGAGCCAGTTCGAACACGAGGCGGGTTGGTTGACGGGATCGTGGGCATGGGAAGCGGCCGCATAATCGGTGGCGGAATCCGCACAACACTGCCACCGCCACCACTAGAGCGCCGGTGTCTAGACGAGTGTGAAGCTCGTCTCGTCGACGCCGAGCTTCGGAGTGACGCGCCGAATGCTCCGAAAGAGAGGGAGATGTGGATGGAGTAGGAACGCGCGATGATGCGCCAGAGCGATGACGATCCACGTACCACTGTCTCTGCTGCGGTGACCAAGAAGAAAGAAACTCCTCATCATCCATACCTGCATTAAACACTACGAATAGATTTAAACTTAATATTGAATGAATAGAGTAGACAATGACGCAAAGACCATTAAATACAATGACTTAATGACGCATATAAATACAATAACGCAAGGAATTTGAGTGATAGAAGAGGCAAGTCGAAAACTCAGAATTTTCAATCAAAAGATGTGAGCGCGAGTACCCATATAGAGTAGTAGCATCTTGATGCTCGTCTGGCACCACCGCAGCGGCTTCTGATTGAGCATCTTCTCTGATCTCCTCCATTGATGTCGTTGTGATTGGCACATGGTAGCCTTCATACGTCCTTGCACTACGAGGGGCTACCTCTATGACGTACCACCAGTTTGATGTAGACTTTGTAGGATGAAATATTACCTGCCAGAGCCACATAACTTACATGAGAGCTTTCAAGCACATAACTTGTAAAAGGGGGATGTTAACTATTTACATACTTACTTGTTCACAATGCTCGGGTAGTACGAAAGTGTCTCTTAGGTCAGTCCATTTCTTAGTAGAATCCACCTCAAGAAAACCAGACTCTCCTCTACGCACAGTAGCGTTGCGACCCTCCATGATTATCTTGAACCATTGCACGTCAAACAAGTCGACAAACAATCCTCTGTAATCGATCCTCAAAATCTCTTGCAGCGTGCCGAAGTAAGTGAGTTCCGCCACCACAGGATCTGCATCAGAGGAACGTCGTCGACTAGACTGTTCAAATTTTGCCATGATTCCACAATCTTGAGTAAAACGCTTTTTGTCAATTCGTTCCACCCTAAAATGTCGACCTTTACACCATGCTGCTGTGTATGACTTATACTACAACGAACAAAGATTATGAGTGGCCGTTCAAACGTTTATAAATAAAGTCACTTGCTAGTCGTACATTGCAAACTTACCTTGGTCATGCAACCCCGAGAGTACTCCCACTCTTCTTCAGTCACTTCGTCACCGCATTGTTGTGCGCTTTTCAATTGGTTGTGCAACCATCTTAAGCTCATGAAGGTTGGTAGGCTCTCGAGAACCGCTGGATAGTGCATCGGTGGTCGTCTTCCCCGTCTCCACTCGATTCGTGCCCTTTGTTGCTCTTGCTTTGCATCCTCATATTGTGAAATCCACTTTTGCATCACTGGATTGTGAAGCATGCAAAATCGGTTGATTTTAGCCTCTAGATCTTCCGTCATCTTCTTCTCAACACCGAGATTGCACATGACAATCCCAGATATGCGCTCATCATCTATGGTTCGCCATAGCGTGTCCCGGGATTTATCAAATCCGTCTAGCCACTCTCCAATGTACACTAGGGACTCTGATACCAACCAACCTTCTGCCATGCTACCCTCCGGACGTGCCTTTTGACGCACATATCCCTTAAGCGTTTTCATGAAACGCTCTAAGAAGAACATCCATCTGGAACAAGAAATCACCTGAATGTTTAGCATTGTAGTAGAAAATTGTTTCTCAAACATGCACACAAGCTCCGCAGCATTTAGTTTGGCGAATGGTATGGAGTCTACGTGATCTCCTTTTGCAAGTTTGTAGATTGTGTTACGGATGTCGAGAGACAAACATCCCTCAATGGCAACCGGTAAAATAAACTGTAAAGTATGTGCAGCAATGATATTAAAGTCCCACATTTATGCAATGATATTAAAGTCCACTATGAACGTACCTGACACATTTTATGCGAATCGTGTGACTTCAAACCGTAAGCTTTCCTTCTTTAGTAAAACACGTTCGGAGCGAGTGCATTACGCCAATTGGGGGTCCGCAAAGATCGAATGGTCTCTTTTACTTTGCGTTCTTGGGCTCCTGTGAAAATCCATGGTGCTTTAGGGAGTTTTATCGATCCATCAGACGCTGTTTGCGGCCAATATTGCTCCATACGATCCACATTTCTAAGGTCAACTCTGGCTCCCAAAGTATCTTTCTTGCCGGTCAGATGGTCCCATAGTAGATTACCCACATTCTTGAATATGTGAATTGGATCGAGCAAGTGATTGATCATGAGTCGGGGCCAGTATGGTAACTCGTACCATAGAGATAGTCTCTTCATCCCTGGAGGCAATCCGTCATCGCACATCTCCTTCTGCTCTAACCATGCTTGTGCAGACATCCTTGGTGGCTCTCTTCCCAAAAAGCCGTCGCGTAACACATGATTCTCTGGAAGATACGCTTGATGACCTTCGTAGATTTGCTTCTTCAGTGAGGGTGCCCTACGTGCATTTAGTCTAGGTCCACATGTGACACATGCTCTGTATCCGCTTGTTTGAAGCCCTGCATGTATACACATGATAATAGATCAACTATGGGAAAAAACAAGATTTACAGTGTTTGAGTGAGGAGTGTCAATAGATCACCTGAGCATTCTGTTAGCCCGGGATAGTCATGCATGGTCCACATTAGAATGCCTCTGATCAAAGCATTCCGTCATCCTGTGTGTCGGCTCATATCCACCACCTCTATGCCAATCCACAATTGTTGTAGCTCTTCCAATAGTGGACGAAGATACACATCCATATTCCCCACTTTATATCGCCGTGGCACAATCAAGCTTAGCCATAGGTGCCCCTTCTTCGTAGTCAACCACGAGGGAATGTTTTAGTTGACGATGACAACGGGCCATACAATGTAAGATGTTGATCTTTGACCAAATGGATTTACGCTATCCATAGCCAGGCCTAAGCGCAAATTTCGAGCTTCCCTGGCAAAATCCGACCATGTTCCATCTATATGTTTCCACGCTACGCAATCTGCAGGAATTCGTAGCACACCATCTGAAGATTTATTCTCCTCATGCCATGATGCTAGGGCGGCCATGGACTTACATTCGAAGAAATGCTTGATGCGAGGAAGCAGAGGGAAATGTCGCAAAACCTTTTGTGGAATTTTTGTCCCGTGGAGATCTACTCGATATCTTTCGGAATCACATTTCGGACACTTCTCCATGTCTATGTATTCCCCTCTGAAAAGAATGCAGTCATTAGGACAAGCGTGGATAGAATTGTAATCCATCCCCAAGTTTCGCAAAATCTTTCTTGCTTCATCTCGGGAATCTAGCATCACATTGTCAGCTGGTAGTATGTGCTCTTTCAGCAATCTACACAACATAAAAATATGATACAATCGTGTAAAAATCTATCAGATCATTATACATTTAGAGTTTTATTAAAGTAAACTAATTGTAATAGATCACCTGAAAAGCGTTGTGACGCTAGTGTCACTCCATCCAAACTTTGCCTGCATGTTGAGAAGAACCAGGAGTGCTTTCAATCTAGACATACGTGCTCCATTATACAATGGCGTATCGGCTTCACTTTTCATATCATCATAGATAAGCCTTTCTGAATCCATGATCGTCTCGATCATTTCATCAATCTCGGGCTCAAACATTGCCTCGTTGGGAATGTGCTCTGCATGATCATCCCCCGAGCTGTCAGAGGCTACATCTTGTGGCCTCGCATATGCTGCTTGACCAAAGCGCCTGCGAACACGTCTATTGGGTTGCAAGATTGCTGCGTGTTGGCCAGCGTCAGAGTCCGACGAGTTATAATTGGCAACAACTCGATCTATAATAGATGGATCGAACTCGCCAAATTCGCGAACGTGCTGCAAAGAAACACGTCTTGTCCGTCGCACAGCATGCTTGCATTGATTACAAGGACATAAGACCCTCGTTGAGAGATAGGTGTTTCGGTTGGACGGTCCCACATCCTCGTCGCTACTCATAATGAGGATAAAAAACTTATAACCTAGACAACAAATTTAATATTCTATTGGCATTCTTCGTCTTATCTCTCTCTCTCTCTCTCTCTCTCTCTCTCTCTCTCTCTCTCTTTACCTCACATTCTCTAGTCATGTCCAATCCCCGCACACCTCGTTCTAGAGGTGCACGGAGATCAGAACCACCGGGTTATAATCTCGTCTTTATTGGTCAATACCTATATTTGTGGGTACAAGAAATCTACACACCCACGTCTACATGATACTACATGTAGTGGACAAAACCCCTTTGCCTCTTCTCTAGCTGTAGCACTTCACAGCATCTTAACATCTTTTCACAGTAGATCTTTTCACTGTTCGTCTAACTCTAAACCCTAAACCGTAAGTAATTCTTGCGTGGACTCGATCTAACGTAAATAAGCGTAAATCTAAATAAACGTAAATCTAACTAAAAATAGCCTAAATCTAATTTAACGTAAGTCTACATCTAACCTAATCTTTAACGTCTTTTGGGATAGTTTCCTACGACGTTAAAACTCTCTTCTTCTTGTGTGTGTGTGTGTGTGTGTGTGTGTGGGTAAACCTAAATAAACCTAAGTCTAATCTAATATAACATAAATCTAAATCTAACGTAAATTATGTTATATTAAAAACAAAGAACTAAACTAACAGGGATTATAAGAACCTTAAAACTGATTTAACACATAATTTTTCACATAACTCGGCAAGAGTTGGCATTCTCATCACTAAAGATGTGAGAGTTAACTTCCGGCGGTGACGCTGCCTCATCTCCATCCACATCTGACGACAGCAATTGGCCCTTTAGATCGTTCTTGCTCTTGTTACTAACTTTGAAGTTGCTGTTGAATGACTAGAGGTTGTCTAGATGGTCATTGTGTCGGGGATGTAGTGACTCTTGCCGCCCTGAAGATCCACCTTCTTCCCTATCTTCTGAAGACATTTCACTAGTACTTTTGGATCGACGGAGCCCACCATGAGTGAAGGCAGCAATACCCTATATTCCATTGAGGGCTTTCTTCACCCGCTTCATGCAGGCATCGCAGTCTATGGAGACCTAAATCTAATCTAATATAACGTAAATCTAAATCTAGCGTAAATAAACGTAAATCTAGTTAAAAATAAACCTAAATCTAATTTAATGTAAGTCTACATATAACCTAATCTTTAACGTCTTTTAAGATAGTTTCCTACGACGTTATAACTCTCTTCTTCTTGTGTGTGTGCGCGTGTGTGGATGTGTGTGCCAATAAAAAGAGATAAATGGTATAACCTTTCTATCACCCATGCCAAGTATGATAGATTGATTATGCCATTTCCCTCTTGAATAATAGGTCTTGAGTTCAACTCCTCGTCGGCTAGATCTTTAGGTCTTTTAATTTTAATTAGTTTCCTACGACGTTAAATTAGTTTCTCTCTCTTTCTCTCTCAATGTGTGTGCGTTTTTTTGGATCATATGCATGTTTTCTCTCTCTTTTCCTCTCTCAATGTGTGCGTTTTTTGTTTATGCATGTTCTCTCTCTCTTTTCCTCTCTCAATGCGTGCGTTTTTTGTTTATGCATGCTCTCCCTCTCTTTTTCTCTCTCAATGTGTGTGTGCATTCTTTGTTTATGTATGTGTGTGTGCGTTTTTGTTTTTGTTTGTACTCTCTCTCTCTCTCTCTCTCTCTCTCTCTCTCAAAAACACTATGTGTGTGTGTGTGTGTATGTGTGTGTGTGAGAGAGAGAGAGAGAGGGAGAGAGAAAGAGGGGAAGGGAACATGAGAATGAGGAGAGGGAAGGAGCATACCTGGCTCTCCTTCCTCTCCTTGTGTGTGTGTGTGTGTGTGTGTGTGTGGAGAAGAAAAAGAGAGAGAGAGAGAGAGAGAGAGAGAGAGAGAGAGAGAGGGAGAGCGTTACCTGCTCCTTGCTTGAGGGCGCCGAAAAACTCAGATCTGAGATCTGAGTTTTTGGGCGCGCTCGGTTATTTTTTTAGCCAAGCCGGCGTCGCTATGAGCGTCGCTATGAGCGTCGCTATGAGCGTCGCTATGAGCGTTGCAAATTTCTTTGTAAATTTGCGACGCTCATAGCGACGCTTATAGCGACGCCGGGATTTTTTTTTTTTGAGCGTCGCTGTGTGAGCGTCGCTAATATGAGTAGCCTCTTGTAGTGCGGTAACAATCATGTGCCGATTCAATTCATGGTGACACAACAGTATGTGTATGCGATTCGCATGTAAGATTCAAAATTGCTACAAATCTTATTTTTGAGTGTTGATTCTTGTTAACTGTGGTTGTTTTGTGTTAAGAAGAATATGATTAGTGTTTTATGTGGCGTTTATTTCTAATCAATCTAATCGTTGATTACGTTTTCTTGTTAATGACACCCTGAACTTCATCTCAATTTTTCTTACTGTTCTGCTCAAAATTTAGAGAAACGAGAAAAGCGCAATGGAGCGTAGCGCAATGGAACTTTTCATCCAAAACTTGTTCGTCTCCTTGAGCTCTTCGATTTGAGTTCTAGGTTTGCGTCAATCGGAGTTCATAGCAGAAAGTTATGCTGTTTTTACTGCAATTGAGCTTGACGCAGCTTTCTTCGTCCTACTTCTTCGTGAAGCGTCCGCGATCATTTTTCTTATTTTGGCGTTAACTTTTTCGAGAAGATTTAGGTTTTTGCTATTCGTATTGTGGCCGTCAATCTTGCGTCTCACGCCACTCTATTTTGAGGACTCGTTTACAATTAACGTCTCTTTTACCTACCTTTTTTGGGTGACGTCTCTCACATCTTTGGACGCTCCTTGAGCATCCTTCTTACGTTTATCGTTGACAGAACGCAGTACTTATATCTCTCTCATTCTCAATTGCGGCGGCCTTCACCATATATGGTGTGCAGATTCTGCAATCTTATCTTATACGTCTTCTCGCAACAAGATATGGCTATGAATATTCTCGTCAACGACTTTCCTTCTGGCCAGCGTTCTGTTCCTCCTTTCCAAGGTCAAGGATTTCCAGGCTGGAAAGCAAAGATGTTGTTAATTCTTGAAGGGGATGAACTCTCCGATGTTGTTCTTGGAAATCGTGTTTGTCCGCCTCAGCCTGTTGATACGGATAATGATAACATGCTTATCACTGAAGGACCTATATTTGAAGATTGGAATGTTGCCTATACGGATTGGCAATGACATGATAAAGCAGCTCGTTGGTATATTCTTTCTGCTCTTACTGATTCCCTTTTGCTTGATATGTATGAACTGCCTACTTCCCACGACGTATGGAAGTACCTTATTGCAAACTTTCAGAAGAAATCTGTTACAGAAATACTTTATTTGAGAGGGTTGCTTAACAAGTTACAATATGAAGTTGGTACTGCCATGACGGGACATATTGAATCTTTCAAATCTATTATTAATCAACTTGCTGTTGCCAGTGATCCTGTTCCACAAAAGCAACTGATTACACTTCTCCTTGATACGGTGAAGGACTCTTCTTATGATAACATTGTTACTATTCTCTCTAATAAAGATGGTCTTGATTTCGACCAAGCCTGCATGTCTTTAATTGAATACTCTCAACCTGAAGAACGTCGAAATGTTGGTCATGATACAACTATGATTTCACAAGAGGAGACTGAGTCACAACAGATGGAACGTGCTTTTTATGCTCGAAGGTGTCCATTTCAACGAGGAAACCGCAGAGGTGGCCGTCGCGGTAATATTTTCTCTCGTCTCAAATTTCCTAATAAGCAATGTTCTTACTGCAACAGAAATGGCCATACTGAAGATGATTGTTGGGCACGTCAATATGATGAAGAACACAATATTACCACAAAACAAACACGTTTATCTAGAGACTCTTCTTCTTCTTCTTGTGAATATTATGGACGATCTGATCATCCCACTCATATGTGCTATAAGCGTCGATTCGACACAGATCGGAATAGAGCATATGCTACTGAACATCGAAACAACATTGTACCAGAAACAAGCTGTGTCCTATGTTCAGTTGCTCCAGACAGAATACTTCATGTACGTGATGGATCACTTTTTATTGTCGATTCAGGTGCTACGGGAAATATGACATATCAGTCTAAGTGGCTCCATAACTATCATCCATTACCAGTTCAACGTGTTTTTTATCTTGCTAATGATACTACTTGTCAAGTAACTTGGGTATTGGAGACTTATATCTTGGTACCTTATCTTCTTCCACTCGAATTTTACGAGGAGTATTACATGTACCAGATCTTCAACGTAATCTTCTTTCAGTTGCTAGACTTGTTGATCTTGGTCTGTTTGTTGGATTTGATCATACCAAATGCCGAATTGAGAAAGATGGACAGACTATAGCCACTGCTCCTCGAAACGGTAATTTGTTTGAACTCTCTCTCAACGATGTTGTAGCAAATATTGTCACTGCTTCAGGTGATCATGATTGCAAAGTATGGCATCACCGTTTTGTTCATGCTTATTTCTCAAAACTCCTTGATCTTCAACGTCGTGATCTTGTTCATGGCATGGATCTTAAAGTCCATCCCCATATGGGAATTTGTGAATTTTGTGCTCTTGGGAAACACAATCGTAAACCCTTTCCTCTTTCAAATACAAATCATTCTCATGGCATATTGGATCTTGTTCATACTGATATATGTAGACCTCTACCTTCTTCGAGATCACAATATCGCTACTTCATTACTTTCATTGATGACTTCTCAAGGTATACGACTGTATTTCTACTTAGACAAAAATCTGAAGCCTTATCTGTTTTCAAACAATTCCACAAGGCTGCGGAACTTCAAACTGGTCGTCGCCTTAAGAAGCTTCGTAGTGACAATGGAGGTGAATATGTTTCTCGAGAGTTTGTGAGTTACTGTGCTGATAGTGGAATTCATCATGAACACACTATTCCATATTCGCCTCAACAGAACGGTGTTGCTGAATGAAAGAATCGCACTATTTTCAATGCCGTAAGATGTATGCTGATTCATTCTGGCTTATCTCGTGTTTTCTGGGCTGAAGCTACTTTGACAGCAGCATTTATTCAGAATCATCTTCCTACTACTGCACCCTCTGGTAAGATACCCATCACAGCATGGACATGTGACATTCCTTCTGTATCTCATTTTTGAACCTTTGGATGTATTGCTTATATTCATGTTCCCAAAGAAACACGAACAAAGCTTGATGCTCCTGGTCTTAAAGTTATTTTTATTGGATATTCTGACACTTCCAAAGGCTACAAATTCTATGACCCTTCCTCCAAGAAAGTAATTGTGAATTGTGATGCTACTTTTAACGAACAGCTTATGGGAGACTCATGGTCCATGGATGATTCTGATGATACTAAATCATTGCTTCAGGCTTTTTCATTTCTTTCAGAAGATGAAACTCTTCCTATAGAGCAACTTTCCTCTTCACAACCATCCATTCCAAATGTTGCCAATGATGATATTGATATTTTTGTTGATCTGCCTATTGATTTTGAACATGCCTACTGATAATGCTTTTTCTACTTCTGAAGATCCCGTTACTTATGATGAAGCTATATCTTCACCACAAAAGGATCAATGGCAAGAGGCTATGGAAGCAGAGTACGATTCTCTTATCTCTAAAGGTACATGGATACTAACTGAATTACCTCCTGGTTGTACAGGTATTAAATGTAAGTGGGTGTATAAGACAAAAGTAAAAGCAGATGGATCTTTTGACAAGTTCAAGGCGTGTTTAGTTGCAAAAGGTTACTCCCAAGTAGCTGGTGTTGATTATCAAGAGACTTTTTCACCAGTTGTTTGCATTACAAGTGTTCGAGTTTTATTGGCATTTGCTGCTCAATTTGATTTAGAAGCTCATCAAATGGATGTGCGAACTGCATTTCTTAATGGTGACTTGGAAGAGGAAATTTATATGGAACAACCAGAAGGGTTTGTTATTCCAGGTAAAGAAGATCTTGTTGCTCAACTCCATAAGGCACTATATGGTCTCAAAGAAGCTTCGCGAGCCTGGTATACAAAATTTGATCTTTTTCTCACCTCTAAAGGATTCATCTCTTGCTTGTCAGACCCCAACTTATACATAAAACGCCAAGGTAGCAGTTTTGTGATTCTTGCTCTTTATAAATACACCAAACATGAAAAAATTGGGTTCAACATTATGCGTTGTAGAATCCCATAGAAACTATTCAATATCTAGCCAAATTTGATCCTTATGACTAGATATGGTTACTACCTACAAAATGCATGTAGTTGTCACAAGAAACTAACAATATTGAAAAAGCTATACTTGATATACTAGAATGTTTTGTTTTTTTCTATAATTGAAAAAATCAACCATCGTTGGGTACTATGCAAAATAGGGTATTAGGTGCCCCAAAACTCAAGAAATACTAGCTTTATGTTACAATATGCGACATAGAAAATAAAAAATGCATTTAGATATCATGAAATCCACTAAAAAATCATAGAAGAGGTAAAATTGGCTAAAATACAGGATTTGACAATTTTTGTAATTTGGTCATAACTTACAACTTTAATATTTATTTCTCCCTAGAAGCATCAGGACATGTTAAGGACTACTAAAGATAATTCTCTAGCATTATAGACCTCACAAACATGAATTCTAGAGTGGTATAGTTGCAAAAAGTTGAAAAAAGGCAAAAACAGGACCCGTTTTTTCACACAGTTTAGGTTGTGAAATGTTGCGCAAGGACAAGGTTAAAGATGAAATTGATATTCCAAAGAAATGTCGAGTTTTTTTCAGCTCATGAGACAAATTTCTAGATAGATAGCACCTCAAAATCCATTTTGAAACTCTTGACATAATTCAAGGAAAATGGTCACTTAACAGGACATAAAAGTGTCCCAAGACATAAAAGTGTCCCATTACCAACCTAGCGTTAAGCATTGGTCTGCTGCAAAGCGTGTATTGAAATACTTGAAAGGAACTACAGATCTTGGTTTAGTCTATCGACGACAACTCACATCGGATTCTATGCAAACTCTTTCTCTTTTGGGTTACATAGATGCAGACTGGGCAAGCTCACATTTATCTATGCGATCTACGTACTAGTGGAAATTGCTTCTTTATAAATGGTTGTCTTGTTTCTTGGACCAGCAAGAAACAACGTTGTGCTGCAGTTTCTACGATTGAGTCAGAATATGTTACGGCATCACTTGCAGCTCGTGAGTTGATTTGGCTTCGACAAATGCTGGTTGATATTGGTCACTCTCCTATTTCTAGCACACCCTTGTGGTGTGACAACCAAAGTGCTATTAGTCTTGCAAAAGACTATGTTCAACATAATAAGTCAAAGCACATTGCTGTCCATTATCATTATGTCAGGTATGAAGTACGCAAAGGAACCATTATGGTTGAACACTGTCCAAGTGACCAGATGATTGCAGACATTTTGACCAAAGGCCTCAACGAGTCACGTTTCATCCTCTTGCGCTCGGAGCTTGGAGTTGCTTCGGCATCACTCTTTCTAGATTAGCTTCTTTTCTAGATTAGCTTCTTTGCTATTGTAATAGCTTTGTACATATGACATTGTAATCTTTTAGGTACCATGCACTATGCACACTCCACATTTGCACATTGTGATATCTAAGTCACTTGAATATTTGTACATAGATGCAAAATTCACTTTCATATCATCACCGCTGGTTCATATTTTCACATTGTATGGGGGCTTGGGTTTTTCCCTTGAACTCCCCAAGGGTTTTTTCATCCAAAGCTAGAGACCTTTGTTTGAGTGGGGGCATTGGAGCTATATATGGCTCACTCTACTCAACTTGGTCTCACCTATATATTTGTATCTTGTCCTCAATATAAATCAGTCTTTGGGAGCGTATATGGTGTGTCTCTTGTCTCGTCTCTCTCTCTTTCTCTCTACATCTCAACACGCTTTGGTCAAGAAGCATATGTGAAGCCACAAGATGTAGCCTCTGACAGCTTGGAGGATGATCATGCAGACCACATTCCCAAAAAGGCAAAGTTTGAGCCTGAGATCGATGAAATGATCGAGATGATCATGGATTCAGAAAGGCTTATCTATGATGATATGAAAAGTGAAGCCGATACACCATTGTATGATGGCGCACGTGTGTCTAGATTGAAGGCGCTCCTGGTTCTTCTCAATATGCAGGCAGAGTTTGGATGGAGTGACGTTAGCGTCACAACACTTTTTAGGTGATCTATTACAATGTGTTTACTTTAATAAAAAACTTTAGATGTATAATGATATGATAGATTACTTACAGAAGTATACCATTTTTTTTTTGCTATGTAGATTCCTTGAGGTGGATTCAACTAAAAAATGGACCAACCTAAGAGACACTTTCATACTACCAGAGCATTGTGATCAAGTAAGCATGTAAATAGTTAATATCCAATTTCAGCAGTTATGTGCTTGGAAGCTCTCATGTAAGTTATGTGCTTGGAAGCTCTCATGTAAGTTGTGTGGCTCTGGAAGGTGATATTTCATCCTACAAAGCTTGCATCAAACTGGTGGTACATTATAGAGGTAGCCCCTCGTAGTGCACGGATGTATGAGGGCTACCATGTGCCAATCACAGCGGCATCAATGAAGAAGATTGGAGAAGATGCTCATTCAAAAGCCACTGAGGTGGTGCCAGACGAGCATCAAGCTACTACTCCCTATGGGGTGCATACAGAGGATCTACAAAATGAAACAAAGGACATCTCCCTAAACGGAGAGCTCTATATATATATAGAAAGTTATGCTGAGCTATGAAAGGATGAGATAGAGACCTCTTAAAGCCATAAACATTGTACTTGAACAATTTTGCTCCATTTTATAATATATATTGTATTCATGTGGCTTTTTGTACATTCCTGTTTATATGCTATACTTGAGAAATTTAAATTGCGTTTAATCGTCATTGCGCCCACTCCAAGTATGTATGCTCCAGGTATGTTCTCACAAGCAGGGACACTCCTCGGTGTTTCTGTGAAAGTTTGATATTACAACCAGCATTGCACTCCGAGTGCGATGGAGACTGAGGCTGCAATCGTGAAGGAGGTGATCCATCTCTGCTCATAGATGCTGCTCGTCCCTCCACTAGATCTAGTTGATCGGATGAAAGAGACGCTAAGAAGCATTACTACTGCTTCTTAGAGTCTCTTTCACCCGATCAACTAGATCTAGTGGAGGGGCGAGCAGCATCTATGAGCAGAGGCGGATCACCTCTTCGTGATTGCAGCCTCAGTTTCCATCGCACTTAGAGCGTAGTGCTTTTACAAGATATGTGGAATGCGCACGGGAGACAAATTCACAAGAAATTCACAGGAATTTCTCTACATAGGAATCCCTTCCCCTTTATGAGTCCTCTCTCTCTCTCTCCTCTCTACTTGTCCATGTTTTCTTCTCCATTTACTATTGAGATTAAATGTTCGTGTGTTTAATGTAGGTATGTATGATGATGAGTTTCTTTCTTCTTTGTCACCCTAGCGAAGAGGTGGTACAAGGATCGTCATTGCTCTGGAGCACCATCACGCCGTTCTACTCCTTCATTGTCTCCCTCTATTTCAGAGCATTCAACGCTCCCCCAAGCTTCAATGTCAACGAGAGGATCTTCACACTCGTCTAGGTACCAACATTCTAGTGGTGGCGTTGGCGGTTGTTGTGGGGATGCCGGCGCTGATGCCTCAACACCGCCTCATGTTCGACGAGGCTCTTTACCTTCCCCTTGTTTTCCCTTCCCCACACCAGCCATGGCATCGCCATCTACGCCAGATTTTGCACGGTGGCTATTGGCCGTTCCTCGCTACAAACCACTACCTACTCCTTCGGGAGTCACCCCAGTCGACACTCCTTGCTTCGGGGCCCAGACTCCAGTGGAGACACCTGATGTCCGTACCCCCATTGACACGCCACCAGAGACCCCTGTCGAGACACCCAGGTTTACGTATCACAGGCGAGAGGTCTTGCCGTACTCCGTCGACATTAGCAGCACCACCATCTTGGATGATGAAGGCAAGAAGGTGATCTCACGCATCCGCAGTCTTTGCTCTTAGGTGTTTAGACACTACATACTAAACACCTGGAGTGAAGTGCCAAGTGAATTAAAAGATAGAGTCATCAGCATGCTGCATGACGAGTTTCCCGTGTCAAGTCAGGATGAGCGCTTCAATGAAGACCTGATGAAGGTTCGAATGCGCAAATAGTGCAAGCACAAGCATTCTAAAGTGCAAAAAGAAATAAAGCATGGGTGGAACAGAGAAGATTGGCTAGCCAAATAAGATTGGAAGAATGAAAAGCGAGCAATGCTTGCGAATCCTGACAAGTGGAAGCAACAAAAGGAGGCAGCCAAAGCGCGAGTAGAGGCAGGGAGCTTGCACCACTTGGGGAGGAGTGAGTGGACATCATTTGAGGCCGATTTTGTAAGTGTTTTTGCATTACTCTTTAAGTTTGGTAGTTACATCTATTTGTACTTTTAAATTCTAACATAATGAATTCTTTGTATGTTTTGAACAGTGGTCGATGACAGGACGTGATCCCACACCATACGAGGGCGAGTACGCAGGCAGAAAGAGCTTAAACGCCCTGATGGACATTCTGAGTTCTCGCGGTGGCATGGTTAGTATTAGGGTTTACTTTTTTCTATTTGTTGTATTGTTTTGTAAATTATATGTTTATACCTACAAAAAGTCTTATTGTTTTTTTCTGCAGAATCCGACAGATACGCTACTTGGACGCGATGAGAAGTCTGATTAGACGATGTCAGTCTAGCCGTAGCTAGATAGCATTAGTTTCCTTTTTTCATAGCATGTATAATGAGATGACATGTATATGTCTTTTTGTAACTATTGGAAAACCATGTATATTTTCTCAATAATGACAATGGTATTGTAACTATTACATTTGCAAAGCTTAACAATCAAGTGATTTTGCCTATGATGTGTACAATTGTCATTGATTTACTTTCATCAATTTAGTTTTGTCAATTTTGGATCTTTATTCTACAAACAATACTATGGATGATGGAGTTAATGGTTATATTCTCTTGTGGGTGACTACTTTGGGTCTACACCTTGCACTTTCTTTCAAAGCTGAATCTGAGCTTATCTTGGACTCATTTAGGTTTACTCTATTATTGAAACATTCAATATGGTTGATGGGTGGCAGGCCATTCAATGCCCTGCCACCTAGAAATTTTTACATGAATGCCCTGCCACCCAAAATTTTTTACTCTCAGGCGTCGCTATAAGCATTGCTATATAAAGCTTTGCAACGTCACTATGAGTGTTGCTATAGGTAGTTTGTAACCATCACTATAAGCGTTGCTATATGCATCACTATATAGCGACGGCTTTAGCGACGTATATAGCGACGGTTATAGTGACGCTCATAGCGACGTTCCCAAGGCGATGCGAGTAGCGACGGTCTTAGCGACGCCAAGGAGTATAAAAACCCAATGTATTTCTGTCGCTAAAAACGTCACAAGTGCACACAATCTCTTGTAGTGTTTGATAAAACCTCTATATACAACTCATATTAGGGAATATGACCCCCTTTCTACGCTTATACAAAGTCAAAAGCAAAAAACTATCATACCCTTATCTTACATATAAAATTTAGGTCTCACATGATCTAACTAAGTAAAACTAGTCAAAGAGCGTGTAGCATAGTGACTGGCAATGTACTAAGGAACAACTTCTCTTGATAACTAGGTGTACCCTAACTGTGTCTTAGTTTGAAAAAACTATGTGCCCATCTAGCCTACACTCTAGCTACTCCTCCCATTCTGACCCATCTAAATTACTCAAAAAACATGGTTATAAAGTTGTGTTAAGTTCTCTGTGTAAATTTGCATCTATACAAACTCTTTATAGCTTTCATCCCTCAACAAATAAATATAATAACAAAACAAGCAATTGCACTATTGGTTCTTACATGTATGATGTATCTTGGTAGCTATTGACTCACAAGTTTGATGGAAGTCTCTTTTGGGAAGCCATGATTTTGAAACACAAAAACTTCCTCTCATTTTCCCTCAAAAACGTCCATATTGACGCATGCATGTTAGTTTTTGCAGATTCACATGTGTGGTATTTTGATAGTGGTGCTACAAAGCACATTACTTTACATTGTAATTTGTTCACCTCTCTTGAGTCTATCCCTCATGGGAATTCAATCACTTGTGCCAACAATGCCTCTTATCCGATTCAGGGAGTTGGAAAGATTGTGCTTACTATTGAAAACGGCAGTTTCCTCACACTTGTTGATGCACTTTATGTACCTGGGATCAAGAAGAATATTTTATTTGTATCTGCACTTGCTAGACTTGGTCTTGTAGTCAAATTTCCGGATGACAATGTACTGTACATGATCTCAGTTTCGATGAAGAAATTGTTGCATCTAGAATTTTGTTTTGTGGGCTGTATAAGCTCACTTTGTATGACAAGTGTAGATAGAATTTTGCAAATGCAGTTGTGGATTCAAAGGCTATTTTAGATGCAAAACTTTGCATGTTTTGATCATCTGAATTTTACTAGTTTGCTGCGTTTGCAAAAATCTGATATGGTTGCTTCTTTGCCACCTCTTGAGGCACCTGTCAAACATGTTTGTGAAGGCTGTATTTTGTGTAAGATGTAGTGTTTGAAGTTTTCAAAGGATGGTTCAGTTAGGGCCACATGCAGGTTGCAGCTTGTGCATAGTGATGTTTGTGGATCCCATGCAAACTCCATCCTTGGGAAATTACCTTTACTTCATGACTTTCATTGATGATTACTCCAGGGATGCATGGGTATTTCCGCTTAAAGCAAAGTCCAAAGTTTTTATGAGCTTCAAACAATTTCTGGATATGGTTGAAAATGTCACTAAATGTACTATGGACACCCTCCATTCCCATCGAGGGGGGGAGTTTAATGCATTTACGACTAGCTGTGCGATAAAACACCAATGTATAGTGCCTTATATGCCTCAGCAAAGTGGTAATGTTGAGAGGAAAAATTTGCACCTTTGTCTAGTTGCACTCATTCAGGATCTCACCATGCATATTATGCATGAGTTTGTTATTCTTTGGTCGTGTCTAGCTTACATGATGTTGAGGAACCTCTATCTTTTGGTGAAGCATAGAATTCAAAAAATTGAATGGTTGACATGCAATCAAAATATGATGCACTTATAGAAAATGACTCATGGACTTTATGTGATTTGCCTCCTGGAAAAAAGGCCATTGGTACGAAGTGGATTTACAAGTTGAAACGCAAGCCAGATGGTGAGATTGATTTCTATAAGGCTCGACTTGTTGCAAAGTGTTGTGAAATTTCTATGTGCATTGGCAGCTCATTTTGGTTGGCGTGTACATCAGCCAGACATTGTTATTGCTTTCTTGAATGGTGACATATCTAAGGAACTTTATGTAACGCAACCTCACGGTTTTGTCAAGAAAGGACAAGAGGATAAGGTGTAAAAATGTAACAAAGCTTTGTATGGGTTGAAGCAATCTCCTCGTGCTTGGTATGAGAATACTGGCACTCATTTGGTCACATGAGGCTTTTGTAACAATCCACGAGAAAGCACATTGTATGTAAAGCATAAGGGTGATGTTCTTCTTAATGTGGTTCTTTATGTGGATGATTTTCTTTTCATTGGACCAAATGAGAAACATATTACTGAATTTAAGGCTGATTTGAATGCTACTTTCAAGATGAAAGATTTGGGGTTGTTGCATCACTACTTGGGTATACAATTTAAGCAGTGTGATGGTGGTATGCCTTGTGTCATAAAAGTTACATAGAGACGTTGCTATGTAAGTTTGGACTTGAGGATTGCAAACCTTTTGCCACTCCCATGGAAACAAGCTTGAAATTGAGTCTTCATGATGTTGGTGATCCTGCAGATGTCACTCTTTACCAATGTTGGATGCCTATTTATGTATGAAACACAAGGTTGGATATTCAGTTTGCAATCTCACAGGTGAGAGGTTTTTGTATAGCCCAGGGTCTAAGCATTGATAGGATGTCAAGAGGATTTTTTTCTACTTGAGTGGAACTTTACATTTTGGCTTGTTTTATCCCATGGGAGGATCATTGACGCCATACTTACATGCTTTTTCTGACTCAGATTGGGTTGGTTGTTTTGACACACGAGTGTCCACTTGCTTCATGCTTGGCAGCTCATGCATATTGGTTGAGCAAGAAGCAACTTATTGTGGCACTTCTAGTTTTGAGGCTGAGTACAGGGCAGTCTTCACAGCTACAATTGAGTGTATATGGCTCAGACGCCTTATGGCTGATTTGGGTGTTGGACATGACACTGCCAACACTATCTACATTGATAGTCAGAGCACATTGGCAGTTGCGAGGAACCCAATTTCTCATTCTTGCACAAAGCACATTGAGGTGCATTACCACTATGTCAAGGAGAGACTCTGAGAAGGAGAGATCAGCTTGGCTTATGTGTCAACACATGACAACCTTGAAGATCTTTTCCCAAAGGCATTGCCTCGTCAGAAGTTTGAAGCTTTTCGTAAAGCTTTGGGCTTACTCCCCTTTGTGGACTGATCATGTCCTCAGGGCATGGCACTACCCTTTACTTTATGTGCCAACTCTCGTTCACCGCATCACTCGAGGGGGGATTTGTTACCATATACACGTGGTAGTGATGTGTGTGACCACACTTAGGACTGATGGGGTATTTTCCCCCTCTTTAGGAGGTTTTTTCCCTCATGCATTGTATATACGTCCATCATTCTAGGGCTATCTATCTTTTCATTGCACATTAAGTAATTCACTCTTGGCTGTGTGCATTTGGCTGTGTGCATGGAGCTTTCATTTTCTTCTCCAAGCTGCGTGTGTTTTCTTGCAATGCTAATCCCAACAATGCTTTCCCCCTTGCATGTTAAAACGTTGCAAGACCTTGTGAATATATCCTTCATGCGAAAGTTCAAGTATACCACGTTTGCGATCTCTCTTGATACGCATACCAAGAAAGTTATGTGCATCACCCAAATCTTTCATAGCAAACTACTTGCTTAAGGCATCCTCGAGAAGTGCAATCTCATCTTTTGACTTTATGGCTATGAGCATATCATTTATGTACAAAATGAAAATGATGGAAGAACCATCATTCAACCTCTTTGTGTGCAAGCATTGATCCTCTTGACTCTGTATGCAACCCTAGGACTGAATGTACTTATCAAACTTGATGTACCATTGCCTTGAGACTTGCTTAAATCCATACAAAGATTTCTTGAGTCTACAAAGTAGTTCTACCAGTGTTTTCTTCTTATGCTTTATCGCAAAACGCTTTGGTTGTTTCATATAAACATCTTCTTCAAGATCCCCATGAAGAAACACTGTCTTCACATCCATTTGGACCGGTTCCAAGTTCTCAATGGCTACTAGTCCAAGCACAAGACACAAAGTAGTCATCTTGACCACTGGAGAAAAGATTTCAAAATCCATGCCTTTCGTTTACTTGAAACCTTTAGCAATGTCCAATCTTGCCTTATACTTAGGGTAGAGATCATCTGTGATGTACTTCTTTTTGTACAGGCTGAAAGCATTGGTTGGTGGTGCAAAAAGTAGTGTCCTTGACACCTCTTGTGACGCACTCTTGGATGGTGTTTTTTTGGCAGTTTTCAAAAGCGAAAAGATAAATATTTAATATTTCTAAAGGAGTTGTGCCAACAACTTTAACGGTTCTTGATTTAGTCGAATGCAAGACTCTCTACCTACCCCTTCAGCAGTCTACGAGCTCCCTCTCTCTCTCTGTGTGTCTACAGTCTACGTGCTATCTCTCTCTCTCTCTCTCTCTCTCTCTCGCAAGAAGAAGGAAAATTGCAGCAGGAACTTGTAGAGGGACCTTGTGGAGAATTGTCATAAGGGGTGGAGACTAAAGGTCCAGGAGATCAGGATGGAGATGTTGCAGCAGGAGACTGGCCAACAAGTTGTCTCCAAGCAGCAGCCTCCACTCGATTGTCACATTTTGTGGAATGTCGATTTCAGCAGTTGGGGAGAGCACGCTCCACACCAGCAACAACCTCCACACAATTGCCATGTTGGATGGCCGGACATTGCTTGTGGTGTCGGATGTTTTGAAGAGAGTATTGTGCACGACGAGCCACCTCGAAGTACACTATAGGGCTCTGAGTACTTTCAACAGCATGTGCAATACAATCCACTTCATGATGACATGACTCACAATTACCACAGGGATGACTCAGTCACAATTTGCCATGAAGGTAACCATTGTATGCGAGAATATTGGTCTATGATGAAAAGAGAGAGCCGTAGGAGATAACGAGAAAGTGATGCATCAGGTTCAAAGTCAATAGAAGATGTGAATCAGGTTTGCATGAAAGTCTCAAAATGCTGGCAGGAAGCAACAAAAGGCATGACTTGTGATGCTAAGAAAACCGCCTTTCAATGTCTTCTAGGACCGCCAGCTTTTAGACATTTTCATCATGCATCTGAGAAGTCAATACTATCCAATATTTGAGGCACAATTACTAAAGTCAAAGCATCCATGTCTAAAGAGGAGTTGAAGATTAAAAGAGCTGCCTGCATGATGTTGGTGAATGGTGAAGGAGATCCAGCAAGGTCTATTAGCAACTCCAAGATGGCCAGATTTACTGGATTGCATCGGCAAAAAATTTTAGCAACCAATTTGCGGTTAAAACAGGCTGAGGTTGGTGCATTTCCTTTGCAATTATGTAGTCATCAAGTACCTCAAACTTCCACCATCACACAAACAACAAAAGACCTTGTTTTTCCTTTTGGCAGACACAGACAAGAGTGTCGCCAAAAAAAAAATATGTGTGTCGAAAACGATTGGGCAAAAAATCTTACATAAAGCATCCAATACATTTGCCTGATGATTCACAGGTATGCTCCTAAAGTTTCATAGGTATGAACTTTGGATGTAGAGAAAAGTCATAGAGTTCCTTTCAAAGGTTGTCATGGAAGTACCATGATAGTACAAAAGGCTCTTTAGGTACTCTGGATCTTTGAAAGAGTCTATAATACCTCGCAAAGGTAGTCTTGAAAGTACCATGCGAGTCTAAATGGGTCCTCTAGGTACTTTGGAGGTAGAAAAAGTTCATAGAGTTCTTTTCAAAGGTAGTCATGGAAGTAACATGACAGTAAAGAGGCTCTTTAGGTACTCTGGACCTTTGAAAGAGTCTAGAATACCTCGTAAAGGTAGTCTTGAAAGTACCATAGAGTTCTTTTCAAAGGTAGTTATTAACCATGAGAGTGAAGAGGTTCTCTAGGAACTTTGGAGGCAGAGAAAAGTCACATAGTTGCTTTCAAAGGTAGTCATGGAAGTACCATGATAGTATAAAGGCTCTTTAGGCACTCTGGATCTTTGAAACAGTCTAGAATACCTTGCAAAGGTAGTCTTGAAAGTACCATGCGAGTTTAAATGGGTTCTCTAGGTACTTTGGAGGTAGAAAAAGTTCATAGAGTTCCTTTTAAAGGTAGTCATGGAAGTACCATGACAGTAAAGAGGCTCTTTAGGTACTCTTGATCTTTGAAAGAGTTCATAATACCTCACAATGGTAGTCTTGAAAGTACCATAGAGTTCACTTCAAAGGTAGCCATGGAAGTACCATGATAGTAAAGAGGTGCTCTAGGTACTTTGGAGGTAGAAAAAATCATTGAATACCTCACAGAGCTTTTACTTTGATGGGTTTTACTTTGAAAAAAGTTTGAGTCTCTAATGGGTTTTATTTTTTCTTTCACAGGGTGAGCTTTATAGGAGGTTCCAAATGCAGTATCCACACATCAAAATCTCACTCTGATGTTTTGAGGGATTGAAACCTTGGTTTGTTGGTAAGTTGAAGGACCGTTACACATGCTACTATATTGCTCATATTCAGATGATATATCTCAAGGAAGCATTCAACCACATGAGACACAGTAAGACAGGCATGCATGGCGATGGGTGTGGCTGCATGTGTGCTATATGCTTGCCAAAAGAGGCTCCAAGTAAGTGTGAAGCTGCCAAGTACACATACACTAGTGTAAGCACATTGACTGAAAGTGTGTTATGTGAAAAACCAATGGACTCCGCATTTCATAAGTTTCCTTGCTTGAAGGGACAGTTTCCTCAATGTGGATCAAAGAGATTAATGCTTTGTCCAAACGAAACACTTGAAAGTGTAGCCCAAATTTTTGTTAAGGTGTTTGAAGACGTTGCCTCAACCCATCTCAAGGCAAGAAGCGCAAGATCTTCTGGTGAAGGAAATGGGATGCAAGGATTTAACAACTTTTCTTCAAAAGCATATGACCACTTACATCCAACACAATTTTATTGCCTGGTGGCAATCTCAGCAGTTCAAAGATTGCATTCATAGGTTTCCTATAGATGTAGTGGTCTCTGTTATTGACTTTTTGGAAAATTACTCATTTAAGGAGCAAAATGAAATCTAGTCAATGCATTGGTACTCTTCACAAGTCACCATCTTGGTGCACATTACATATATATACAGGTGTTAAAATATACAAGACCAGGTGTTAAAATATACACATTTTTACATTTCTAATGACAAAGATCATGACACGCTCTTTGTGAAACATTGCTTGCAAATGCATAGTGTTTGGCTTCAAAATCAAGGATTCAACTTCTTGAAGCGGCACTGGGTGTGGTCAGATGGATGTGCTGCTCAGTTCAAGTCATCTAGACCATTCTTCTTCGTGTCAAGGTACACCAGGTTTTATCCCACCTCTGATGAAAAGTTTCCAAAAATTTGTTTCTGCCCATCATTGAAGGCGGGTCATTGTTGTAGGTACTATGGTTTGACTGGCATTGAAATGCTGTGGAGTTTCTTTGCCTCGGGCCATGGCAAAGGGGAGCATGATGGGGCAGGGACAGTTGTTAAGAGGGCTTTAACACATGAGCAGTTAAAGGCTGATGCATGGCACATGAAGTGTGCCAAGGATGTTGTTGGCTTCTTGAAGCATAAATTTAATGATGAAAGTGGTCACACAGGGGTGAATTGGATTTTTTGGGAGATCCAAGCAACTGAGGTGCCAAGGGAGAAGAAGTGGAATCGCAAGCGAGTTGAAGGCTGACGATCAATATACCGTGTCAATGGATACTCCAAGAGTGACAAGTGTGCACTCCATTGTTGCAGACTTCTCTCTTGTTTTTGTGAATTTTGTATGTCCCAGCATTGGAGGCAATGCTTGAACAACACACATGTTGAGAGCTGGGGGTATCTAACCCTTGAGGCATTGGATGGTGACAATGCAGAAAGTGAATATTTTAGCGAAAATGAAGGATCAGATCTGCCGATGTATGGTGGGCATCATGATGCAATTAGTGATGCTCTATGCATCGATGATGCCTTCTCCACCAATGCCAATGAAGATGGAGCTGACTTCTACCTTTTGAGGTGCTCACAGGAGAAATACAAAACAACAAGAGCCTTGAGTGATTCCTGGGGAAACATACTTTTTGCAAGGAGCTATTTGGTTGAGGGGTACTATTACGAGCTAGTGGAAGGTGCCGAGCATATCTATTACATGCCTGCTAGTCAACCAAAAGTGCTTCTTGCATCACACTTGGTTAGATCAATTAAGATACACTTGGAACCCTTAGAAGGAGAGCCACGTAAGTTCAAACTCGCTACAGAAGTATATGAAAATGTGTATAACAATATGCCAATAGTGATATAGGCTGCTTCCCAAGTAACTTGTAGAAGTACCAGTAATTAGCTTCAAAGTACCATTCAGCTATTCCACAGATGGTTTTTGTAGGAGCCTATCATAGGTTTCAAAACCTCTTGCAGGCCATTCCAAAAAGCACTCGTAAACGCTTTTGTCTACTTGAGTAACAAAAATAGCATTTCAATTCTAGAACACGAAGTACCTGTCTATCAGCCTAAAGTACATTACAAGTAGTTCACAGGCACTTCTAAAAGTTTATCTACCGGCCCAAAGTGCCTTTAAGGTAGTCCTCAAGTGGTTTCTGTATGTTAAGATATGTAAGTAACAAGCACTTGTAAAACCTTTTGTATGCCATCCCAAAGTACCTTATAGGTTCTTTACAGGTTTGACAACCAAAAGTACCTTACAGGTAGTTCACAGGTGGAAACTGTATTAAACTATGTAGGAAACAAGGACTTGTAAAAGTTGTTGTATACCAGTCCAAAGTACCTTATAGGTTCTTTATAGGTCTGACAACCAAAAGTACCTTACAGGTAGTTCACAGGTGGAAAATGTCTTAAATTATGTAGGAAACAAGGACTTGTAAAAGTTGTTGTATGCCATCCCAAAGTACCTTATAGGTTCTTTACAGTTTTGACAACCAAAAGTACCTTACAGGTAGTTCACAGGTGGAACCTGTATTAAACTATGTAGGAAACAAGGACTTGTAAAAGTTGTTGTATGCCAGCCAAAGTACCTTCTAGGTAGTCCCTGCGTGGTTTCTGTACATAACAATCTGTTAAGTTTTGGTATGCCAACCCAAAGTACCTTACATTGTAACTATCTTACATTGGGAAACAATAACATAATCAGAAAAATAACACTTTAATGCTTGGACACTTAAACACTCTTAAACTACTTGAATCATAAAAATAACACTTCAATAATGGGACACAGACAATGCATCCAACCAGTTGGAATATATTACATCTTTAACAATTTGACATCAAGTCATTACATGAGTTATAATGGCAATCAAAATGAAGCCAAAAAATTGGTTTCCACATGGAAAGTAGCATATAAATATACAAGGTTCTAGCACGGGTTTAGTTTAGTTACAAAAGGTACATAAAGGATCTGTCATCCTAAAAGAATCAAGGGACGTCATCGTCGCTTGCACTCTATGGACATGATCTGTGGCCCACAAAAGTACACATCATACGATGTCTTTTCAAACCCTTTTTCCATTGCTGTGAATACATACTTGTCGTCATCAGTAGGTTTTGGTTTGTTGAATGTGTCCGCCAAGGCATGGCGATCTGTAGCATGCTGCCACCCTTCTAGCCAGGCCTTTAGATCTTTTGACAAGTATTGGCTGGAGCAGTGCTCAATACCAGGCACTATGATGTAAATACCACAAGGATTATAATGACATTTATAGGAACTGTTGTCAATTAAAAGGACATTGTTGGTATCATACCGCTGCAACTTCGCCAATTTTTTTTGCAATACCTTGAAAAATAATGGTCTTCCACCACCAAACAGTAACTGCCCACATCACATAAGTGTTTTCCAGCCCATCCACTAATATAACTGTGAACCTGGGGAAAACATCTTTGAATTCTTCAGCCCACTCTGCTGAGCATTGCACTCCTCCATATGTAGACATTTGTCCATGTCACAGCCCATGCAATAAAATCCTGTGCATCTTTCAAAACAAATAGGTACCTGCCATCTGCCTCCTCATGCTTGACCAATGATGTAGCTTCAATATCGGGGACAAATGAAGGGTCATACTTATTAGGTGTACATGTAAGACAAAGTACACCATTAAGATCTAATGTGAGGGCTGATCGTGTTGGATCATCATATGGCAAGGAGGAGATAGATGGGGGAATGTACTTTGGGGGATCTCTGATGATGATGATTTCCTCTACGGGTAGCTTGAGGGTCCCCTTTTCCTTTGGACACTCTGTAAAAGACAACATTCAACATTGAAAAATAAACACGAGGCAATATTTGACATAAAAGCGACAAAAACATAGAGGCCGACAAAAACATAGACACTACGCTTATGAAACATAAAAGCGACAAAAACATAGAGGCCGACAAAAAAGTTTCTTTTGCATTCAAAATCAAGAATCACATATTCTTGTATTACAATTGAAGACTCACAATTTCTTGCAAACTGGAGGCTTAGGGGGGTGGCAGAAGGATTGCGGAGGGGAGTACTCTTTCTGGGAGTCTTCTTCACGACAGGAGGTGATCTGGGTGCTTCCCTCTCTCCCATATCTCCATCTGCATGATGAGCATGCTGCTTTGAATGTGTGGAATCCAAAGGTCTATTCTTTTTGGAAGATCCACCTATGTCATAAAACAACACGTCAGCCCCATGTAGACATTGCATAGAAGTTGACAAGTCCAATACCATTACCACTTACCATCACCGTTTTTCTTCCGCTTCTTTGACACCTTCACCATGTCACTCAAAAAGATGGGAGAATCTGGATTCTCATCACCAGCTACCATGCGCAGCACTGCATCCACTCCCTCTTGCACTATTGCCTCCGCATCGTCAACCGTTGCATCTTCCTTTGGACTGCTTTCACTTGGTTGTGGCTCAACTGCTGCTGTGCTTGTAGGGGGGTCTACCTTCATAGCTGGAGTGCCCTCACTGGAGTACACACTATGGGCTTCAGGAGAGTAGCTTGTAGCACAACCTTTGGCATGTCATCCTATATCGGCGCCACACAAGGAATATGGCCAGAACCTGCAAGCACATTAGTGACGTTCAGGCTTGTGCAATCAGCAGATACTTGAAGGCAACTTGAATTGTTCTTGGATTTATATGAGATTGGGAGCAATGGCAACCAACCTGTATGCAGGAGCATTGATTTAGGTGAATCTGGAATACTACTCTTGCAAGAGGCGTCCGCACATACCGTCTCTGATCCAAGCCAGGCAGCAAAACACAGAGCATGATATGCATGACCACATGCTAGCGTGTATACACAAACCACATGGGAAGCCATAAATGCAAGACCACATGCAGCACATAGTCCTCGAACAGAGAATGTAGCTTGCAAGTGGCTCAAGTGCTGGCCAACTGTCGGAAGCACTAACATTGTGTCACCAACCTTCACCTGCTCCAACATGCTCTCACAAAATTTGATCTGTTGCACACACGTACTCGCTGATGCTTCCAAGTCAGTCACTTCTTTCTGCATGACAAATGAAGAAAAAAAGGCCCACAGGGATTAGATATGAGAAGCACCATTACTGCCCAAAGTACCATGACAAGTACCTTTAACAGAAAAAACTACCATAAAAAAGTACTTTGGACACTCCAAAAAACCGCCAAGGCAATTAAAAATACCATGGCAGGTAGAAAAGTACCCTGGACACTACCACCATAACAGAAAACTTCCATTCCATTAAAAACATCAAGGCAAAAGCTACTACCATAACAGGAAAGATTGTCATGATAAAAAAGCCACCATGACAAAAAACAAAGTACAATGACAAGTTTCTTGGACACTACACACTAATTAGCAATGACCGTACAACCACCTAATAGAAAAAACTACCTTTACAAGTACCTTGGTCACAACCACCATAGCAAACAAACTTCCTTAAAGAAACAATTAACCATAGCAGAAAAAACCATGAAAAAGTACCTTGGGCACTGCCACTATAACAGAGATGGCTTTCCAAAAACCTCTAAGGTAATGACATATACCATGGATAGTAGAAAAGTACCTTGAGCACTACAATAATAGCAAAAGAAAAGTAACATATCAGGAAATACTGCCATGAAAAAAACACCACCATGATCAAAAGAAGTACCATGACTGGTATTTTGGCCATTACATGATACCTGGAAAAATAGCCATGACCCCTGCACCTGTCATGGTAGAAAAAACTACCATGACAAGGGCCACAATAATAGACAAACTTCCATGGAAAAAATAAACACTCATAGCCAAACAAACCACCATGGAAAAGTACTTGGTCAATGTCACCGTAACAAAAAGAAATCCATGTAAAAAGAAACTACCATGCCGAGTGCCTTGGGCACTATTACCATGATAGAACCCCACAATAGAAAAAACTACCATGTCAGGTAGGTTGGGCACGTAGCACCATAACAGAAATAACTGGCATGACAAAAACAACCATCTAAATAGAAAAGAGTACCATGTCAAGTACCTAGGGCATTACCACATAAACAGAAATAACATGCACAACAAAAAAAACCACCTAAATAGAAGAGAGTACCATGTCAAGTACTTAGGGCATTACCACATAAACAAAAATCCTGCCTTGACTTGGTCGACACATACCTGGAGACGATCCACCTCATCTCTTATGTTCGAGCTGCTTGCATCGGCCCCAAGAGCTGTGACTGCACTAGTTAGAGAAGCCATCTTGCCTTCAATCACCAAAAAATCAGGGTCAGTATCGACAACACGCTTCATGTTGGACCGCAATATCTGCAGCTCTTGCAATTGCCCCTAAAGCACTGCCCTGCAGCTGAAGATGTCCCTTGTATCTTCCACATATTTTAGTTCTTGTCTTGTAGCTCTACTCTCACATTATCCAATGTTGTGTTCGAAACCTTTAATGCATCCCTTTTTGCATCCAGAATCTGCTCCACCTGTGCTTTTACTTGATGGCTTATAAAGGAGGCACTAACTAGAGAAATGCTGCCAGACAAGAGAGCATTTTGCCCACTTTTTTGACTTGCCCCGACATTGTCAAGACGAAGGGACTGAAGTGATTTCCCCTCATTATTCTCCAACCAAATCTTTACTTTCTTGTCAATGCCACCCAGAAGCTTCTTGTAATGGTCCAAAACCTGTTCACCAAAAGCAGCCCATGCAACCTTTCGACCTACAGGATCTTGCCGAGAAGCTGGGCATCGCTCATACATAAACAATGTTGCAAACTTCTGTGTGATCTCTTTGTTGGCTAGCATGCTTTGGTAGACTTTATGAAACAATAACCTGCATTCGTCTACAAACTCAGGTCGCATCATTTGCAGAAAGATTTTAGAGCCCTTCTCCCTTTTCTTCATGAAGATCAACAACCAATCCTAATCTGTGACATCGACCTCACTGAGGTGCTGGTAGATCTTTCCCTCTAAGCTTAAGCCATACTCCTCATGCAACTCCTCTTGTGTGTAGCAAAATTGAGTTTGCTTGGGGTATTGAATCCTCCAGGAAGATCTTGCTACAAACCACATTTGACATAGTAAACAAACATTGAAAAGAACAAATCTTCAATTGAAGAGACAGAGTTGATATGTACCAATGCTTTTGTCGCCGATAGTTTCAGACTTTATGCCCAATTTTGTGGAGCTCCTAGGCTTGCTACTAGATGAAAGCATGCTAGCTGAACCACCATCAACTGCTTCTACCATGGTGCACTTTCGCGGTGGAGTCTTCATATCACTGTACAAACAAAAAAACACAATCCATGATTCACAATGTCCTCAAAAAAACACATTGCTCAACTACAACAAAAGAGAGAGAGAGAGAGAGAGAGAGGGAGAGGGAGGGGGAGGGAGAGAGAGAGAGAGAGAGAGAGAGAGAGAGAGAGAGAGAGAGAGAGAGAGAGAGAGAGAGAGAGAGAGAGAAAGAGAGAAAGAGCGAGAGAGAGAGAGAGTGGGGGGGGGTTTATAGTACCCGGTGAAGATTGAGGTCGCACAGAGAGGGTAGACATCCGCAGATCTTCCTTGCTCTGTTCACGCAAGGTGCATGAAGATGGAGTAGCGCGTGGGTAGCTTCCTGCTGTGTAGAATGGCATGCAAGAGAAGTCACAGTCACCCTCTACCGGTAAACAATGTTCAAAAAATGATGGCATTCTTGAAGTGGTGGCATTTTCCATTTCTTGCTATTTTCCACGTCCCTGATAAATTATTTGAAGGGAACAAATAAAACTTGAGAAGTACTTCGAAAACCACCTAGTAAAGCCCTTAAAATTGACCATCATTTCATGCTTTCACCCTACACTCATTTGCATGGCAACGCCTGTTTACCCGTAGGTAACTCTGTTAATTCCCAAGTTTCATTTGCGAAAATTGAGTTATACTCAAACCCGGGGGATTCACCATGGAAAACTTATCACACCACGTAAGTGCAGAGGAGGGGGTTTTTTTTACAAGTTACATAAGCATATAAGTTAGGGGCAGGCCCCCAATAAATTATCTCCAAAGCTTAGAATAAAGGAGGGGGGCATCATATTTGGGGGGGGGGGGGGGGGGGGGGGGTGACTTGACCCAGGTTGATTACTTGTAACTATTGGTCACCAATGTGCACTAGAACTAGAATGAATCTTGGGGAATTTTTTTATCACTTCACACTTCAAAATTTTGCATCAAGTCGGTCATAGACAAGGGCTGATTTGGAGCACGTCAAGGGTTGATTTACATCAGCTTTGGAAGGGGGGGGGGGGGGGGGGGGGGGGGGGGGGGGGGGGGGGGGGGGGGGGGGGGGGGGGGGGGGGGGGGGGGGGTTTATAGTACCCGGTGAAGATTGAGGTCGCACAGAGAGGGTAGACATCCGCAGATCTTCCTTGCTCTGTTCACGCAAGGTGCATGAAGATGGAGTAGCGCGTGGGTAGCTTCCTGCTGTGTAGAATGGCATGCAAGAGAAGTCACAGTCACCCTCTACCCGTAAACAATGTTCAAAAAATGATGGCATTCTTGAAGTGGTGGCATTTTCCATTTCTTGCAATTTTCCACGTCCCTGATAAATTATTTGAAGGGAACAAATAAAACTTGAGAAGTACTTCGAAAACCACCTAGTAAAGCCCTTAAAATTGACCATCATTTCATGCTTTCACCCTACACTCATTTGCATGGCAACGCCTGTTTACCCGTAGGTAACTCTGTTAATTCCCAAGTTTCATTTGCGAAAATTGAGTTATACTCAAACCCGGGGGATTCACCATGGAAAACTTATCACACCACGTAAGTGCAGAGGAGGGGGTTTTTTTTACAAGTTACATAAGCATATAAGTTAGGGGCAGGCCCCCAATAAATTATCTCCAAAGCTTAGAATAAAGGAGGGGGGCATCATATTTGGGGGGGGGGGGGGGGGGGGGGGTGACTTGACCCAGGTTGATTACTTGTGACTATTGGTCACCAATGTGCACTAGAACTAGAATGAATCTTGGGGAATTTTTTTATCACTTCACACTTCAAATTTTGCATCAAGTCGGTCATAGATAAGGGCTGATTTGGAGCACGTCAAGGGTTGATTTACATCAGCTTTGGATGGGTCAGAATTGGACCATTAGCCAAAGTGCAGGCTGATCGATCACATAGTTTGAAAGTCAAATTAGGACACATTGAGGGTACATCTAGTTATCAACAAAAGTGGTTCCTTTTAGTACGTTGCCAGTCACTATGCTACTCACTCTTTGACTAGTTTTACTCAGTTAGATCATGTGAGGCATAACTTTTATATGTAAGATAGGGGTATGATAGTTTTCTTCATTTATTGTAGTATAAGCGTAGAAAGGGGGGTCATATTTCCTAGTATGAGTCGTATATAGGGGTTTTATCAAAGTTGTCCGCTCGCAGTGTGGCGTCCCGTTTTGTATATAGAGTGAATCCCCCGGGTACTCAAATTGCATAGCCTCCTCCCACTTCACTCTATCATCCATTTGAATGGCCTCTTTATAGCAAGTGGTTTCACTGCAATCAGTGACTAGCAAGTATTTCACTCCTAGCTCAAAATTCTTAGGTGTACAAGATGTACAAGTAGATCTCCAAAGTGCCTGATTGCTAGATTCCGCTCTCTCTAGAGCATCATGTGTGTGTGTACTAGTGTAAGTTACATTACTAGCACGTCCAACATTCTGTGTAACTGGCGGCGAGAAGACATCCTCAAATCGTACTCTACGATACTCAATGTCTTTCACTGGATGTTTATGCATCTTAGACTCATTGAATATCACATGTAAGCATCATATGACCTTCTTAGATTCTGGGTGCCAGATATGATAACCCATCTCTGTGTACACCATATCCAACGAAGATGTACTTGTGTGATTTGGGGTCCAGCTTTTGTCTAAGCAGGAAGTATAACGCTCCCCCTAGAGACTTGACTGGCATAGGTCCTCACAAGTCACTATGTATGAGATCTAGAGGACTCCATAACTCTTTGTCCAAAGGTGTTGACCTAGTCTGTTTGCCATAGATACAATGCTCATGTAAAGAGAAGTTAGAATAATATAACATAGGGATGTAACAAGAACATTGCAAGACTTTCATTACCTTTTGAATCATATGTCCTAGATGGCTATGCCACAACTATGTAGACGGTAGCTTGGCTACACAAATGATTCTCTTTCATAGAAGAGACATAAAGTGAGTATAATGAGCCAGACTTCTGGCCTTTAAGCATGACCAAATTTAATTTCTTGATAATCCAAGAACCATGAGCAGAGATAGTGGTGTAGTCCAAATCATCCAGCTATCCAGCTGACATCAAACTTTTTGTCAATTTGGCTACATGTCTGACGTTATGTACCATAAACTGCATGCAATTATGCATAGAAAACTTGATGCTATCCACACCACATATATCAAGATCATAAGAATTGCCTAGCTTCACCATGCCATGCGTGGCAGTGTTATAGGAAACCATTCCTGTGAGGAGTCACATGAAAGCTACCACCTAAGTCCACAATCCAATTCTACACATAACACTCATCATGAGCTAACAATGCATTAGGACTCAAATCCGATGTGAATATCAACACATCATTTGACACTTCAAAAACTTTTTCAATGACTGGAGACTCAACCACATTAAGCTCTTCAATCTTTATGCTGCTTTAAGGTTTGTTAGACTTTGCTTTCTCTTTGCCCTTATCACGCTGCATTGTGTAGCAATCTTTCTTCAAGTGTCCCTTTTTGTGACAGTAGCAACACTCTACACTTTGCATGTCTTTGCCGCAACTCTTGCTACAACCTTGCCTGCAATCCTGTGAATGACCGTATCTACAACCACGCTGCCTTAAAAATTCCCTTTTGTCACAATTTCCACTAGCCACATATGTATCACCATACCCACTTGCATCAGGAGATTGACATCGAATCTCCTTAGTGAGAAACACACCATCAACACTACTGAAATCTAGCTTGACTTATTGGGTGCAGGATTGCTTATGGCTGTGTTGAAAGTATCCCATGATGATGGTAGCGAATATAGCAAGAAAATGGCCTTCATTTCATCATCGAAATTGAGACCTTTCAAAGTAAGCTATGAAAACACGTTGTTGAGCTCGTTCAAATGAGAACTAACATTACTTCCTTCTTGTATGTTCATGTGCATCAATTTCTTCATCAAGAAAACCTTGTTGGAGGTGTTGTTTCCATCCCAAGCCTGCCATAGAGCATCCCACAAATCTTTGGTGTTGGTCTTATCCATTATGGTAAAGTAAATGGATTCACCAAGGTGCAACCGAACGGTCGCCATAGCACGCTCATCCAAGTCATCCCACTCATCATTAGTGCAGACATTTCCTCTTCTTTCACACAAGGGTGCGATCAAGCCTTTGTACATCTTGCATACGCTACTACCAAATGACAAAGTTTGAGCCATCAAACTTTTTGATGTATTACTCTTATCTTTTGGAAGCACTACTCGCAGCCATGATTAAAAGAATGTAGCCAAAAACTTATGGCGAATCGCCTGGGACAATTTTAGAAGACTTTCCCCTAGAATAGGAGTGAAAACTCTAACCGAAATGTAGTACAATCACTGTGTAAGAACATCTAGAATTGCCAAGAACGCATAAGACGGACTCGCGGGAAAAATTCGGCAGTCTCCTTTGTATGAGGAGTTAGAACTCAACTCAAACACGTATAAACTGCTCAAAAGAACAATCATGGGGCATATACTACAGAAAACAATTGTTGTGTGACCACCAACTTTGCGTTGAAAGCACAAAAAACCGTCCAGATACATGTCCTATGGCGAGGGTACCGTAAAGGGAAACTCTAGCTACCTGTATCATCGAAGGTATCTCAACATTTGAGAATACCCTAGCTCAAAGAAAAGCTCACGCTATTGACCCTCCAAAGGCTAATGCAGACACAACTAGCCACAGTCTCACAAAGGGATCTTCTAGTCCGAGTCTCAGAAACGATCGGGAAAAACTACCAAACTAGCCAAAAAATGGCTCTACACGTATTACAGTGGACAGTGTTTGAAACTCAATGTACATGAATGAACCCCGCTCAAACGGGCACTAAGAATTTTTGCATGCAGTAAAAGTGATCCCTCTGGGGATATCTTCTCTCAAAAGAGCTCAGCAACACTAGATGTGCTCACACAAAATGCATCTATCAATGCATTTATCCTCCCATAGCCGGCTCTCATAGAGAGGCCTCACACTCTCTCTTCTCTCCTTATTCCATAAACCATGATATACCTTCCATAGCCAATGCAAATCCGAAGCTCTCTTTTATCAGAAAATCCTTCAAGCTCCGTCTTTCCTCCTCATGCTCAAGCTTAGGGAAATTCTCTCTCTCACCCCCATCTAAGCCAAGCTCAATAGCTCGATTAGTATTAAGCCTTATTTAAATCATTCTCGCTCCCTCATAGTAGGGGAAAATATATCACTCTTGTGATATGGTTTAGACCCCATCTTATTAGCCTAAACCTTATTAATCCCATCTAATCTATGTCGACTAAGCCATATATGATATCCCTCTCTACTCGAATTGAAGATACCATATCCCAAGCTATAATCTCTTTCTCAATCCCAAGGTCATCGGCTTGGTTTTCAATAAGCCATAATTAATCATATCCTTGATCTCTCTCTCTCTCTCTCTCTCTCTCTCTCTCTCTCTCTCTCTCTCTCTCTCTCTCTCTCTCTCTCTCTCTCTCTCTCTCTCTCTCTCTCTCTCTCTCGACCTTGAAGCAACATAAGTGGAACGAAGGAGAGAAAGAGCATGAAGGCGAGCTTGACATGACAATTCAAGAAAAAGAGGAAAGAATATCAACATTATCATCATCACAATAGCTAAAGTTTTATTTTCTCTATTACCACCTGAATTAAGTCAGGTTCAACCAATGTGAGGAGCTTAAACTCGTCAACTAGAATTTAATTTAAATAGCGATGTTGTTAGCGATCTGCTTTGTGTAATCAACCTTTAGAATCTTGTTCAAGTTGTCAAATTCAAGTGTTTAAGCTTCATTGATTGTGTATGTTGTAACTCTCTTCCTCACACCTCTCATAGCCAGAGGCCCCGCGCCTTCTTGATTCACCTTTTGGACACAAATCCCCTGACATTCTTGGTGAACCCTACGTGAAACCGAGCTAGGGTGGGAAGAATTTGTGGAGGAAGATGTCTACACTGCAAAAGGCAACCATGCAACAAATGATGCAGCAGTTTGCAGCGTATATACAACAACAACAGATTGGCCAACATCAGTATAATCTGCAAGAGTGGATTCGTAAAGCTCGACAGACAGTTACAGATAAATTACAACGATTTGAAGATCGGGATATTAGCAAGTTTTGTAATATCTATGAGTAGGCAATGGAAGATAATGGAATTGATGATCAAAATGCAATTGAAGGGTTTCATTTAATTGTGGTTCCAGAACTTAGGAGACAAATTAAAGAGATTTAGGCTGCTCAAGGCCCAAATTGGCAGGAATTCAAGTAGGCGCTGTAGGAGGAATATTTCCTTGAGGATTCACAAAGGGTAACTAGACAGATCTTCATGAAGTGGGTGCAAAAGAAAAACAAAAATTTATCTGCACGAGAGCTGTTGAGGGAGTTTGAAAAGAAATTTGACCAACTATCCTCGACAAAGCAGCATTCGATGAAGGATCAAAAGGTTGAACTGTTTATTTAGGCTCTTGATCCATGGCTTCAGAAGAGTCTGGTGCAAATGCTGGAGGATTCAACAGGTGAATTGGTCTTAACAAATGATTGGAAGATAGTCACTAAAGCGGCGAATATGATCGTGAAACGATATGTGAGAGTTGATAAGCTGATTGTGGCTGATGTCATGGATGTTGTGGAAGAGGAAACTAACGAGAAATCATCCTTGACAATACCCAAAGTGGAGGGGCTAGTTCTCAACAAACTGGTGAAAGGTGTTCAAGAGTTAAATTTGAATTTCAAAGCTGTTAAATTTGAAGGGTTAGCTGCAAAAGGGTCTATTTCTAAGCCTAGGCAGCAACCTCCATGCAAAGGTTGGGATCGATGCATGTGGTGTGATAGTGAAGACCACAGATATGTTAAGAAATTTGATGAGTTTGATGAAGCTTACAAAAGGAATGTGGCTTTATGGAAGGACAAGAAGATTCACCAATGGACGAAGTCTCTGGAAGTTCCTTTATACGCGGAAATGCCAATACGACCCAGACATGTTCTTGACTAATGGGAATGGAATCTCCTAGAATACAATGGTCATGGGATATGCACCGCAAGAGCAGGGCTTGGAAAACTTAGGCTGTTTTCAGTTTCCTATCCAGAGTGTTGACACTTGGAATGCACTAGTTGCGGGATGTGCCAAACATCGGGTAAGCAAGTGAGCTTTAGAACATTTCTAGCTGATGTAAAAGCTTCAAGTTGTTTTCAGCTTCCTATCACGAATGTTGACTCTTGGTATGAACTGGTTGCAAAATGCGCCAAATGTCAGCAAAACGAGCAAGCTCTAGAGTATTATAGCTAATGCAAAGCGAGCACATCTCTGTATATGAAACGAGCACATCTCTCCAGATACAATCACCTAAGCTTACATCCTGAAGGCATGCTGCATTTTGGAAGATGCAGCTCTAAAATTATTTTCTAAGATGCAATATGACATGGGCATGTTCTTCATAACCATTTTTCCTGAAATTTTACTTGTCGAATGCATTGAATGATGGGAATGGTGTCCCTTTCAATGCATTGGTCGTGGGATATGCATCGTAGGAGCAGGCCCAAAAACCCCTAGGTTGTTTTTAGCTTTCTATCCGAAGTGTGGACTCTTGGAATGCACTCATTGCGGGATGTGCACAACAAGAGCAAGGCCAATGAGCAATACATGAAAGAAATTGTGCTTGGAATTTTCTAGGACGATGTGTATGCCAAATATGGTGCTCTTCAAAATGCACGAAAAGCGCTCGAGGAGCTTCTCGTATGGAATGCCGCCTCTTCAAATGCGCTAATTGTGAGATGTGCCAAACATCAGCGGGGCAAGGAAGCTCTAGACTATTTTCATATGTTGGCGAAGCAATCATATCTCTCTACATGAAGCGAGCACATCTGTCTAGATGAAATCACCTACACTGGCATAATGCAATTTGGACAAGTAGAGATGGGAAAAAGCCCTCAGTTGTTACGAACAAATGCAAAGCGATGACATCCATCTAGATGCAAACAATTGGGAATGTCTTTATCAATATGTATGCCAAATGAGGTATGCTTGAGAAAGGATAAAAAGTGCTTGAGGATCTTTTTTCTCGTAATGTCACCTCTTTGAATGCACTGATTCCAAGATGTGCCGAACATTATGAGATCGTGCATTTCTCTAGATGTGATCACATATGCTTGCATCTCAAGGGCATGTGATACTTTGCATAATCAAGAATTCTCTAGCTCGACGCATTATTGGATGGTTTTTCCATTTGACCTTGTAGTAAACAAGTGGTTTGCATAGTTGAAGAGGATGGACCTCATACATCCCAAGTGGCCACTCAATACCCAACAGCTACTTCAAACGACCAGCGCTGGACTCAAAGCCAGACAACGAGCAATCATGATAATATTGATAATTGCATACGTTCATTCCAATTGTTATGAAAAACAACAAATATTTGTAATGAAATATCATTGTACTTGGAATGGTACAAATACTCACAATTGTTCTAATTTTTACTTTAATTGTATAATGTTCACACTTAGATCAATGTTTCATGCACTTTACTTAATTTTCAGACCTTTCTAATGTTATTATGTTTCATTGCAGTCAACATATAAATAAGCATGGACACAACTCCTATACACTTACAACACAAGATATTTGAGCGAGCAATGAGTAAAAACTATCACATTCTACTCTTGATCACTGAGAGCACAATGAAATGAACACACTATAATTTGCACGTTGCTGTGGAAATGGCACGCTCCCTTGTATTGTAAAATTTTGGGAGGACTGTAAAAACTTCCCCATGCAAGGACACTTGCATGTTTTTTGTTTTTTCTATAACTAAAGAATGGAAGAACACATCAAAATAATGAGATTCCGTTCTGCTTCTTCAAAACTATACTACTACTTATCTAGCCTTTTGTATATGTTTTTTTGCAAGGCACACCTGAACAAGCATCCAACTTCCATCTCTACGCAACAATAACACCCATAAGAACGAGATCAAACACCAGGTACATAGTTGTCTCACATGCTTCCGTTCTTTGCTTCTTGCACATGACTGATATCTGAGTATCACAATTATCTCATCATACTAAAGCTAGATGTATACAAATTGAGTCTGAAATAAGCGTCCGATGGACCAATGAAAAAATATCGGATATGTCTTAATAGAGCAAAGGTGAGAGATTGCACCTCAGTGAGGAATAAGCTCAGATGTTTGCCAAGTGCACAATCATGGGTTGATATCTCCGACATAGCCTACCAATGGAGTTTAGATGTTGTAGGAACATTCAGACCTTTAAGCATATGCCATGTTTGTGGTACAATTTTCATCCACATAAGCACATCCATTGACAATACTCAAGCTCCAACTGACACATCGACTGCAATGTTTCCTAGCAGTCTATTGCTATCTAGCTTAGAGAGTACACGTATAGAGGTGAAATGGGTGCAATGCTACACTTTTGAGAGATTCAATACACGTCAAAGTAATTGTGTGCCCTCACTTTCAGACTGCACGAGAACAATACTGAATGGAATTCAAATTCATGTACAACTACTGAGCGTGATCGATGTATTTATCAACGCCATCTCAATAGTGTCAGCAATTGCACAGGGTATGCTAGACAAGCGTTGAATATTGAATAGCCCATTGATTTCATGGAGTGCAAATAGAACATGCTTCACAGAGAAAGAACTAGTGGCATCACAACTAGCAGAAATACTTGCATTCAATCTTGAGAACAACTTTGTACTGCAAAAGTATCCATCAATGGCTGAATGACTAAATAAGAAGCTTGGACTTTGCATCTTGAGTGAGGATAGTGTGGACAAGATTGTTAAACAACAATAGGACAACACATCATTTACAGTAATGGCACAACTCGATACATGTTCGATGTTTGGATCTATCGAAAACATTGTTGAACCATCTAGGCGAATAGCATACACAGCTGATGATACTTATGAATTTGCTTCTTTGCAACTCTGTAGTAGAAGCAAATGATTTCTTGAGAGAACACCACTTTCAGGCTTGATGGCATGCTCATCTCATCAACCTCTACAAAGGACATCACAATAGAGACAACGACCTTTCTATTCCTGTTCCGTTTTATAAAAGGCCAATATGATGGCAAAATCAACTTTAGTGCATAGCGAACATGCATGCATTGACTTCTTTCTCTACGTATACTCTATACAATCCATATCTGCTCATTATGTACTAGTTAAAGCAGTCCCTCATGTTAGCAAACAAAACACGCATGAGCTTGTTGCAAAAGGACATTGACAAATACAAGAGGACCAATAGTACAACAACATATGAAGACACTATCAAGCATGTGCTTCAATACAATACCACTCCTATGATGCCGGGCTCTTGTTCATGGCACCGTAGGAACCTAAAATACCTGATAACAATGATAGACAAACGGGAAATGCTTGATTTCTTCTTGACTTTTATTACTAATGAGGTCAAAAAAACAAGATGGCCTGAAATGAACAACATTGAGCTAACTGCACAACAATTAAAGACCTCCTTTACTTTGACAAAGTGCCCGATTGGATGCGCTCTGACATTCCACTCTACGTTCAAAATACTTCTATGGAAGTACATAGTCGCAAAAGGTGTAGTTGGTCGTGTGCAACACCACTTGGTTAGATATGAGTTCCAGAATAGAGGATTATTGCATGCTCAAGTGATAGTCTGGGTGCATGAAGAAGACATGAAATCAAGAATCGAGTGAAATAGCAACATACATCCCGATAAGAATAGAATCCTTGAAGTCACCATAAATACATCGGTTCCAAGACCTTCTACTCAAGAAGCAACTGCATAAGTGCTGGTGTTCACGAGCGCAAAGCACGAAACGGACCTCGACGGCCTCAATGCCAGGACTGTGCACGTCAAGCTCGCCACAGGAAATGAAAAGGGGCACCACCTAGCTTTGAGCGGCTAGGATGCGGACAACGGTGATTTAAGATAGCACAAACACTACACAACGAGAGAGAGAGAGAGAGAGAGAGAGAGAGAGAGAGAGAGAGAGAGAGAGAGAGAGAGAGAGAGAGAGAGAGAGAGAGAGAGAGAGAGAGAGAGAGAGAGAGAGAGAGAGAGAGGTGATGAAAACCCCTCGGGATGTGAGGGAAACTTGATTGAATGCAATGTTTATAGAAACCTTAGCTTCGGTAAGATGGCGACTATGGTGATAGGAAGAGATAGAGAGATAGAGGGCCTATAGTGCGTTCTCTAGAGGTGATTTCATAAGCACATAGATTCTACTCTTGAGTGTGTGTGGCAACCCTTGGAGTCAGGGTGTGGTCATGGATTCCTTCTCATAGTGCTCACTTTCCAAACCCCAATGCTCAAGTACCGCGCAAAATGCTAGACCACTCTCCCAGAATGCTCTCCCAAAATGCTGCCCCAAAATCCCTCCCCTTTGACTCTGCAAGTGTTGCAAGTACCTCCGAGAGTGACCTCTTAGTGCCCTTTTATAGGTGCAGGCTACAGTAGGTTAGGATAATCTGATTAGGTTAGGGCCCTAATCAGGAGAGACAAAGCAAGGAGTTGGGTCCCAGATGGTTGACCCTTGCTTTGTCTTAGGAGAATTTTAATATGATATCTCCTAGGTGGGCCTTGGTGACCATCACCTAGAGAGAGGTGACAATTTACAAGGGTTTTTTTTATACAAGATTTTTGGTTTGAAATTGGAAAATAATAATACCCTACGGATGTTACTGCGGAGATGCGTAGTGGACAAGATGCCGACGAATGGCGGGCCTTGCTGGTGCATCAGTGTAGCACATTCGCTAGTTTTGGGGCCGGCCTAGGCATGCCTTCGGCGTCACTTCTTGATTTGATGTTTCCACTGCGTGAGTTGGCCGTCTTTCTTCTTTTGTGTTGGGCATCGATGTCGAATTCCTTCGTTTTCCGTAGCTTTTGTGGGTGCGTATATGCGTGCGTGTGCTGTGTGTGTATGTGCACGTGTGTACGTGAGGGTTTGAATGAATGTCTGTGTGTGCGTGCTCGTGTATGTATGTGTATGTGTTTGTTTACGCTCGTAAGTGCATGTGTGTGCTATTGTAATTGTGTGAGGTTATGGGTGTTGTGAGTGTGTGCACGTATGTTTGTGGGGGTTGTGTGAGTGTGTGTAGATGTGTGTGTTTGTTGACAAGAGTGTGTGTGTGTGTGAACTATAGCATAGGGAATTATATATATATATATTTATTTATTTATTTTACGTGTTGCTTACGTGCAGGCTATAGAGAATGGGGGGGGGGGGGGAAGGAGATGGCATGACTGAGGATGTGAGAGGGATTGGAGGCATATGGGGGGGGGGGGGGGGGGTGTGTACGAGAGAGAGAGAGAGAGAGAGAGAGAGAGAGAGAGAGAGAGAGAGAGAGAGAGAGAGAGAGAGAGAGAGAGAGAGAGAGAGAGAGAATTGTTCTCTGTATGCACCTTCGTGGTTGTCCGAATACGGAAACAAGTGGGGGAGAGAGAGTGAACGGGGGTGGAAGAGAGAAGGAGAAGTGTAGCGGGCCAGGGGGGGCAAGGGGTTGAGGGGGGTGTGTAAAGTTTGTGTGTGAGAGTATAGGTGTGTGTGTGTGTGTACATAGAGAGAGAGAGAGAGAGAGAGAGAGAGAGAGAGAGATAGATAGATAGATTTTAGATAGATTTTATTATCGTCCTCGGAGGTCAAATATGACCTATGGGACCAAAGTTACATGTGATGTAGTATGTGTATGGCTGATGAGTGACTCTCGATGCTCCAAAATTGTAGTGATGAGAGTCGCAATGGAGAGCCCACACTTTGGCTGGGAGAGGAAAGTGTGTAGGTCTAAGTTATGGCTGAAAATGTGAGAGAAGCAAGTTCGGATGTGATCAAAAGCTGAGCACTCTAGTAGTGTGTGGTACTCAGACTCTCGAACTTGCAGTGAGAATAATGTGCACAATCGATTTGACTCTTCTACATTGCCCCAACGCCCTATCTCGCATCGAAGGAAATGGGAGCTAAGCCGAATTGCTGCGATAGTGCGTATCGCGGACAAGGGAATAGGCTCAAGCATGTAAGTGTGAGTACGGTTTCCTCTCTCAGCGAAGAACATGGTTTTGTAGTTGGGGGCAATATAGGTGGTGTAATGTATGAAGCGTGACCCACCGGATTTCTCCCAAGCCGTAATACATTGGCGTTGTAGAAAAGCTTCATTCACTTGAGAGTCAATTGAAGCATCATGTAGCAAGTGTAATGCATCCCATCTCCCAAACCACTTCTTTATGTCTTGCATCCATCCCGTGCTCAAGATCTTGCTTTTATGCGTCTTTTGAACTTTTTTGCTTGCTTCCCATGCAATTGTAGGAAGTCGATGTGAGGGGTTTTGACGCATCTTTATCATGTACTCCACAACCCTTTCCATGCCCATAACCTCAATTGGAAGAGATCCCAACTCAAGAAGTAGGAGCATATATGGTGTTTGTGTCTTAACTTGGAGAAAGTTTGTAAGAAAACGCTTTTGGACATTCTCAAACTCTTTCCAAGTAGACTTTGAGATGCTCCCACCCCACACTTCAACTCCATAAAGAAGAACCGGTGTCACCAATGCATCAAAAAGATACTTCTTAAGAACCCAACACTTGATGTTTCCCGCATTACACATGTTCTCAAATGCATAATATGCTCTCTTTCCCGCTTCCAAACGATGCATAGCACATTCATGCCACTTGTGATTGGATGGAACCTCAAGGCCAAGGTACTTAAAGCTCTCAACAACTTCAAGTGTCTCGTTGTTGTACACAATGCATGGCTTCTCCTTATGGTTGGTTTTCACAAGCATAACCTTTGTTTTGGATTCATTTACAATCAGCCCACTATGCAAGCAAAAGTTCTCAAGGACAACCATAAGCTTTTGTGCATCTTCTAAAGTGTGTGCTAGAAGCACTACATCATCCGCATACAACAAAAGCATGATTACCTCATTGCAAATAGTGACCTCTTCAATGCCTTCTTCTTGCATAAAGTCAAGTACCATTTGTTCCAATTGATCGATGCATAGACCAAAGAGAGTTGGTGACAATGGACATCCTTGTTTAACCCCAATAGTGCTTACAAAAATTTCTGAAATTTCTCTTCCCATGCGCAATTGACAAATCACCTTCTCATAGATTCGAGAAACCGCAAGCATAAACTCATTTGGCACTTGTAGTTCTTCCATCGTTCTCCACAAATTGTTACGTGGAATCATATCAAAGGCTTTCTTAAAGTCCACAAAACAACAATACAATCGCTTGCCTTTCAACCGACTTTCCTCCATGAGAACACGAAGAGTGACAAGATGATCAATGGTGCTATGGCATCGACGAAAACCCGCTTGTCCCTTTGCACGCTTGTCATTTTCTTCAGCCCAATCACTCAATTTCATCTCCATTATGCACCCAAATAACTTTGCCATAAGAGACCCAATCATTATAGTCCGGTAGTTGCTTACATTCTTTACATCCCCTCCTTTATGCAAAGGCTTAACCCAATTAGTACACGAATCATAAGGCATACCATGTTGAAGTGCAAGGTTGAACATATCACACATCCACTCATGGGTAAAATCTCCCGTCCATTTGATCATCTCCGGCTTGATACCTTGAAGATCTCCCGCTTTGCGAGTGGCCAAATTTTCAAGCCCACCGCATACATCCTCAATAGTTAAAAAAGACGGCATACATGGGAGTGAACCATAAAATGGCATTTTTTCAGTATTTTCTTGCTCATATAATTGCCTACAATGTGTGTACATATCCACTAGACTCAAGTTACCAAAATTCTCAACCTCCTTGCCTCTCAAGTTTCTCCAAAATCTTCCACATGCATGTGCCTTTTCTTGGACTTTAAATTCTTGTTGCTTTACTTCCCATCTTCTTCTCTTCTTTTGAATCAATGCCTTGTATGTATGCAAATGACTTTGATAGTTGTCTTTGTCCATAGTTGCATCAAGCTTTATCAAGGACTTTCGAGTATCTTGACATTCTTTATCAAACCACCTTTTGTGTGATCTATCTTTGTTGATACCATGGAGATGCTTTATGGAAAAGAATTCTTCCGCACAAGAACAAATAGCTTTCTTGAAAGCTTCCCATTTAGTTTCCAATGGTGCATCACATTGAAGCTTTGTCATCCATAATTTTTGCTCAACCATTTCAATGTACATTGGTGCCCGTTTGAAATCCATACATAGTGATAACTTCTCTTTCCTTTGGCTGAGATTATCATGCTTAGTTGCTTCTCCACATGAAAGGTCAATACATAAGGTGCGATGGTCGGATTCCGGGGTCCATTGACCAAACATAAAACTCTTTATGCGATACATGATGGCTTCAGAGAGTAGCATATAGTCAATCACACTATCCCCATTATGTCTTCTACATGTAAATCCATTGGTTCCACTCCACAAAGATACACCATTGGCAATGAGCATACCCGTGCTATTACACATGTGTAAAAGTAACTTTCCATAGTGATCCGGCTCTTTCTCATCCATTGAAGTACGATCATACAAGTGAACTTCCTCCAACTCCCTTGAAATGTATGGCATATCAAATTGTTGAGTATCATGTTGCAATGTTTTTGTGCGAGCATTCATATCCCCAAATACAATAACATCACCTTCACCTTTGAAATAAGCAATGTCCTCTTCCAAATCACAAAATGGTTGATCTCTATCCATGCAAGCATAAAAGGGAGAATCATGATGAGGAATGTAGCAACCGGCTACAAAAATGGGTGCTCTTTTTGGTGTCATAATTTTCAGCCATACATAACGTTTGTACTTGTCATCTTTCACAATTGATACAAAATCTTCCAATCCTTTCTTAACCATACATGCTAACCCTCCTTGTCCTCTTCGTTGCTTGAGATTCTTTTACCACATCAATGAATCTACATTGTAATCCTCCAAGCCGTTAATCCTTTGTGTATCATGCTCCCAAGTTTCAACAAGAAGTACAACATCGGCTTTGCTTGTTAGTTCATCAATGCCAACCCCCGCATTCCATGGGTATCCATTACAATTCCAAAAGCATATTTTCAATTGTAACTCGGTCTCATAGGTCACGCATCCCTATTTGCTTGAGAGACTTGCCTCCTCCTTGGGCACATTTTCTTCATGAGAGATTTCCTTGTTTTTATTATTCTTTTCCTCATATGCCTTGCGACGCATATTTTGTTGCTTAATAGTGCGATCTTCACATGCAAAACATTTTGTATTCCTCAAATAGATCCAACTATTATCAAGGATAATCTTTCGCTTGGTCTCATCCGGCATGGTGCATACAATTGGCCGTTCTCCCGAGCGAGGAGCTCCTTGCTTCCCCACTCTATGTGCTCCATAGACCATAACTCCAGACATGCCAAAGTGGGTTTTGAAGAAATCTTCAATAACAATGGCAAGAGAAGGAGGTGTCTCTAACTTCTCTTCGGGAATTCCACGAATAACAATGTTCTTGGAACGTCGCTCCCGTTCCTTCAACTCCTCCACATCTACATTCTCAACATTCTTTGTTTGAACCATAGCTTGCATGAGTGAGGAATTAGAAACCACATTGCTACCACATACATCAGCCCAAGACTTGTTTGTGCATACATTTTTCATGTCGCATACATCCCGGCTCATAGTGTCAAATTTCTCCTCTTTCAATACATGGTCATGCTCTACTTTGCTCATCCGCTCCTTCAAAGCATTCAAGTCCACAAGAGAGCGTTTACATTCCTTGACTTCCTCTTCAAGTTGCATCAAACGTGTTGTTTGCATCTCAAGTGTCCTCTTGAGATTCTCATTCTCAACCACAAGTACCCTTAGTGTGCCATTCTCCATTGCAAGTGCTCGTAAGTCTTCGCCTTGTTTGTTTACGGTCTCTTGCAATGATACCAAGTACGCCATGATCATGGTTTTCGATGTCGTTGGTTGGGTGGTTGTGTTGCTATCTCCACACTTAGGAGATTTTGGATCATTTTCCACAATGGTTGTGGACCTTGTTGAAGAAGAAGAACCCTTGCGAGTGCCGGAAGACATTGTATGTAAAATAGGAGATGAGAATCAATTTTGTTGAACCTGTTCACTTCGGAAATGCTGCTACAGAAATGCCTTCCATAACTCTGAAAATTTCTATCTTTACATCAATGCGTAGAGGACTTTGTGCTCTTCGATTGAGGCTATAGATCACCCAAATCGGAGTTTGGATGAAGAAGTTATGATCAAAAGAGTGGACTGCTGTCTACTAGAGAGAGAGAGAGAGAGAGAGAGAGAGAGAGAGAGAGAGAGAGAGAGAGAGAGAGAGAGAGAGAGAGAGAGAGAGAATTGTTCTCTGTATGCACCTTCGTGGTTGTCCGAATACGGAAACAAGTGGGGGAGAGAGAGTGAACGGGGGTGGAAGAGAGAAGGAGAAGTGTAGCGGGCCAGGGGGGGCAAGGGGATGAGGGGGGTGTGTAAAGTTTGTGTGTGAGAGTATAGGTGTGTGTGTGTGTGTACATAGAGAGAGAGAGAGAGAGAGAGAGAGAGAGAGAGAGAGAGAGAGAGACTCCTTGCGGGTTATATGGCGGCGATGAAGAGGTGAGAGAGGTAAAGAGGAATCAAGGGTGGTGAGAGAGAGTGAGAGTAGGGCTGAATGAGGGAGGGAGAGAGAGAGAGAGAGAGAGAGAGAGAGAGAGAGAGAGAGAGAGAGAGAGAGAGAGAGAAGGAGCGATGGGGAGAGAGGGGGAGGGTCATGGCGCCCCGCGCTCGAGGGGTCCACCTCTATGTATGTAAGTATACCATGAGAGTTCAACAAGAGGTGTTTTTTAATTCAAAACTTTTGGGTAAATTTACTTAAATTTATTTAAATAAGGGTTTTTTATTGCACTTTGGGAAAAAACCCGTAAGTTCATAGAGAAAGAGGGGTTGTTTTATTAGTTCAAGATTCATAGATAAGGGGTTTTTTAAATACCTTTGAACGCACGTTGTATAGATGGTTTACATATAGTGAACCCCCCGAGGGCTCGCGAGAGCGAGAAAGAGAGAGTATGGATGAGAGAATATGGATGAGAGGGTGGGGAGAGGCTGTAGTGAGAGTGTGTGTGAATAATGAAAGAGAGAGGGAGAATTCTTGTCCCAAGCATGGCGGCCCTTTAGAGAGAGAAATTTTGTTTTATGCACCCATTGGGCTTGGTGAGACAAGAGCAAGAGAGTGAGCGAGAGAGAGAGAGAGAGAGAGAGAGAGAGAGAGAGAGAGAGAGAGAGAGAGAGAGAGAGAGAGAGAGAGAGAGAGAGAGAGAGAGAGAGAGAGAGAGAGATGATGTTGGTGGAGCTCAGCACGAGAGAGAGGAGCTGTCCTCTGGTTATAATGTAGGGGTGTGGCCAAGCTGAGAGGTGGGGTGGCCCCTGTGGCCACAAGGTCAAGGGGAAAGCGGGGCCGGCAGTAATGGAGCCTGAAAAAACAATTCTTTTAATTTTTCATGCTCCTCGAATAAGGTCAATTCCCACGGCCACGGCTCCAAAATCCGAGGCTAACGAATGGACAGTGATGGGCCATGGCCAGGGTGCCTTCACAGGTGGGCCACATGGGCCGTGGCGGGGGGGGGGGAGAGAGAGAGAGAGAGAGAGAGAGAGAGAGAGAGAGAGAGAGAGAGAGAGAGAGAGAGAGAGAGAGAGAGAGCCACAAGCCTGGCATGGCGGGTCTGCCTTTAGCAAGACTACTCAAGATCTCCGGATAAGGGTTGAAAATGCACCATTTGTGGCTCACCGATTGACGAGGGAGTTTTTGAGCCCTTCAGTGGTGTTGTTGTGCTTTAGGCAGAGGAAAGATAAACTTTTTTTCTTTTTTTTCCTTGAGTTCCAAAAACTGGCTATCATTAGCCCCCCCCTTTTGGCTAGAGGCATTCATGTCTTGAGCCCTGCCTTTGATTCTTCTTCGGCTGATCTGTAGGAGCCGGTATCAAGTTGCCTTCTGAACTAGACATTCCATTTGGCCATTGGTGAGATTTCTGGGATATCCATGAATTTGCAATAGGTCCGGATGATAGCCTATTCCTTGGAATAGTGCGGGCTTATTAAATGGGAAGACCATGGCTTCCAAAACTTTATGCCAGTGTCCTCTTAGATCCCAGGTAAAGAATAGGATCATTATCTACAGTGTCTGAACAATAAAATTTGCATGCCAAATAGGACCAAATTTGTAACCACTAGTAGTGAGAGGAAAATTGAGCATCTTGACTCCTGCAAAGGCAGAATTGAAGATTATGATTCCCAAGAGTGTGCCAAGAATCCACCATATATGGCCGCCTTGTTGGTGTGGTGAGCTCCAGTTGTCTTCAAAATCTTGTTTACTGCCGTGATTGGAAAAGCGTGCAAGCATATCATTCTCCTCTTGGGTGTGCTCAAACATGTCACCTGTCTTTTTTGATGTTGATAGTAAGCCACATACCTTGCGGCTTAAATACAAGCGTAATCCACTCACCTCTCTCCAAAGAGAGGATGCACTATTTGTAAATAATTGCACCAAATTGGGAATGAGGCCTTCATTCTTGCATCCTATCAACCTTTTGTCTATCCATGGCTCCTTAAATTTTATCTCCATGTTGATCTTACCTCTATATGTTCTGGTGGTTAACCATAGCCATAAGTCTGATGCATCCCACGTAAACAAAATGCTACATTATGGAGGAGTCTAGAACATCCTTACAAGCTTGGAAACATGTTGATCATCAACCTTACTCTGAGCACCCTCACATAAATAGGAGGCATTAACCATCTCCAAGTTTATAACACCTTTCAGTAGACTAGGCATTACCCATCTCCAAGTTTATAACACCTTTCAGTAGACTAGAGGCATTACCCATCTCCAAGTCGATGATACTACACAATAAAGACTTTCTTGGCTTCCAAGCCTATGGAACAATATCCAGCTCCAAACGTTCATTCATACTTACCTCTTCGTTATGGTTCTCTGGTGAAACTTCCTTGATACAGGATGCCTTCCACTTGCTACATTGTTCTTGGCCCATGATGGTGCAAAGGCTTCTATTTTCAAAGCCCCCCCCTTTGCTTGATACGTTTTCCATCTTCTGCAAAGCCTTGCTAGTAGACTGGTCTTCCTCTTCTCTTGTTTCTTCCATGCTCTTTGCATTTCTCTTACTCTGACGAGGCTTGATCAACACTTTGCACCTTCTTACCCTTAGTGCCCAATGCTGTCGATTGATCGCTTTGGTGTCTATTCATCCAAGGTTAGAGATGTACTAGCATTTGTAACACGATTTTCTTGACTTACCTCCCTCACTTGGGTAGCATCTTTTGATTCTTTAACCTCTTGCTCCACTGCTTCAGTCTTTTGAACAAACTTCTTGCTTGACCCTTCTTTTGTTATCTTCACCTTGACCTCTTTTGCAAGACCATGAATGAAACTTGGTGTGCGGCTGTCAATTGGTGGTGGGCGTAGGATGAGTGTGAGTGGTGATTGCGGCGGTAGTTGCATTGGTGGCTGTAGGACTTGAACTGGTAGGATTGGCTGTGTTTGCACAACTGGTGCTGGGATTTGAACAGGTGGGATTGGTTACTTGGGTGGCAGTGGTCTCGCCCTTGGTGGAGAAATCTGATTATGCCTTCCTCCCCTATTGAAGTTCTACCTTTAATGAGGACAGTAATACATGCCATGGCCATCCTCCCCACAATTGTAGTAGTGGTATTCTTGGTTTTGCCTTCATTGTCCTCTCCCTTGCTCTGGATTTCTGACAGTTGCATTCCCTTGCTGCACAAGATGCACAGATAAACTTTCAAGTTGAGTAGTGATGCGACTCAACAGGTCTTGCTCCTCTTTTGATGCCTCTTGTGGTTGGGTTCTCTGAGCGGATGTTGGCAGTCACTGGGGTTAGTCAGGCTGAGCTCGATTCCTCTGACTTGTTGACTCTTGCTTGCATGCACAGCGTCTTGTCTTTTAGGCGGGCTACTTTCACTGCCAACTCATACGTTGCAGGGAATCTCCCCTTCACCTTCTCTTTAAGCGAAGACCACACACCAGCAATGAAACGGTCCTTCTTCAAGAAATTAGGCACTCCTTCACCTTCCTCCAGTGAGGCAAACCATCCCTCCCACAAATCCACAAACTTGGATTCGTAAGTGGCATACTCTACCAGACCTCCCTGCTTTAACTCTGTCAGCAACTGCCATAACTTTTTTGAGGTTGTGCCTCCACCAAACCTCTTCACAAAGGTAGCACGTAGTACGTCCCATGCATTCTTAGTAGCTTGGGACAAATCATTGTACCAAGACTTGGCCTCTACTTTCATCTAGAGGAAAGATTCGTAGCCGTGAGGCATCGTCATCCTTGTTGGAAACCACACAAGCGATGTCCAAGTCATTCAGAAAGTTCGTGGTGATGTCTTCTCCCTTTTTTCCACTAAATGGGAAAAAAGAGACACTTGCCATGGTGGTAAATCAATGAGCAAGAAATAACAAACCCCCTTTTTTTTTTGAAATGACTTAGTGATTCATAAAGGTTTATACATCGGTGAAACCTTGAGTAGGAACTAAGAAAAGCGCAAGGCTAGAATAGAATAAAGATGCTTACATCAAAAGATTGGTAGTAATCCAGAAGGGGTAAGATGATGGGACGTGGAGATCTAAGGATTTTATCAAGCATTTTTGCTCCAAATAGAAAAACAATCTTTTGCTGGTAGAATATCTTCCTATCAATATATACGTTTACATGCATGTGTTGCAAGAAACAAAAAGGAAAGACTTCTGGCCTATTGTTATTATCCATGTTGGGTGTAGAAAACTAATTACTAGAGTTGCATACCATAAGTGTGGACAAGGTGACACCTTCACCACATGCCTCTATCTCCTGTTGAAGTCCGCACAATCCTCCACATTAGGTTCAAAATAGATTGGTTGAGAAGAGTCTACCTCAATCGGCTTTCCATCGTGCATGCGACGGCGGTGCTTGGATGGTTGCACTTCACTTGAACTCTCTAGGCCTAGAGAGAGCATAGGCCCACTTGCGTCCACCAAATGCTTTAGGCTTTGTGGTTGGTGTAGTTGACGACTCTTCTCGGACCATTAGAGAGAAAACACTTGGTGCTACACAAAATCTGACTCTCGTGAGAGTGCTACGGTTCTCAAAAGCAACTCACCGTTTTTTCTTCACCTCCTCTATCGGCACTCATTGACAGAATTCTTTGGTTCGCAACAGTGATGACAATTCGTAGTCCTCCCACTTGATGCTCTTGATTTGCAATTAGCACAAGCGATTCCCAAACCCCAATGCTCAAGTACTGCCCAAAATGCTACACCACTCTCCCACAATCATCTCCCAAAATACTACCCCAAAATCCCTCCCCTTTGATGCAAGTGTTGCAAGTGCCTCCGATAGTGACCTCTCAGTGCCCTTTTATAGGTGCAGGTTGCATTAGGTTAGGGTCCTAATCAGGAGAGACAAAGCAAGGAGTTGGGTCCCAGATGGTTGACCCTTGCTTTGTCTTAGGAGAATTTAAATATGATATCTCCTAGGTGGGCCTTGGTGACCTTTACCTAGAGAGAGGTGGAAATTTACAATGGGTTTTTTTTATACAAGATTTTTTCCTTGAAACTGGAAAATAATAATACCCTACGGATGTTACTGTGGAGATGCGTCATGGACGAGATGCCGGCCAATGGCAAGCCTTGCTGGTGCATCGGTGTATCGTGTTTACCAGTTTTGGGGCCGGTTGGGGGGCATGCCTTTGGCGTCACTTCTTGATTTGATGTTTCCACTACGTGTCTTGGCTGTCCTTCTTTATTGTGTTGGGCGTCGATGTCAAAATCCTTCATTTTTTGTACCTTTTGTGGGTGCGTATATGCATGCGTGTACTGTGTGCGTATATGCATGTGTGTATTGTGTGTGTATGTGCATGTGCGTACTTGAGGGTTTGAATGTATGCGTGCACGTGTGCTTATTTGTGTATGTATGTGCATGTGTTTGTTTGCACTCGTAAGTGTGTGTGTGTGCTGTTTGTAATCATGTGAGGGTGTGGGTGCTGTGAGTGTGTGTGCATATGTATGTGGGGGTTGTGTGAGTGTGTGTGTGTGTTTGTCGGCAAGAGAGTGTGTGTGTGTGTGAGAACAATAGCATAGGGGATTATATATATATATATATATATATATATATATTATGTGCTGCTTACGTGCAAGCTACAAAGAACTTGCGGGGGGGGGGGGATGGTGTGAGTGAGGATGTGAGAGGGATTGGAGGGGTATGGGGTGTGTGTGTGTGTGTACGAGAGAGAGAGAGTTTGATTTCTGTGCTTTTTGTGCAGCTGCGCCCTGCATGGCAGGTGCGGACATCGAGGGGAAGAGAGAGAGAGATGGGAAGAGGGAGTGAGGCTGAGGGGGTGAGTGTGTAGGGGGGTGTGTGTGTGCATAGAGAGAGAGAGAGAGAGAGAAAGAGAGAGAGAGAGAGAGAGAGAGAGAGAGAGAGAGAGAGAGAGAGAGAGAATTCTTCTCTGTATGCGCCTTCGTGGCTGTCCCGATACAAAAAAGACTAGGGGAGAGAGAGTCAATGGGGGTGGGAGAGAGAGGGAGAAGTGTAGCGGGCTAGGGTGGGCTAGGGGCTGAGGGGATGGGGTGAGGGGGTGTGTATGGAGTGTGTGTGTGTGAGTGTAGGTGTGTGTGTGTGTGTGTGTACATAGAGAGAGAGAGAGAGAGAGAGAGAGAGAGAGAGAGACTCCTTGTGGGCTATATGGAAGACTAGGAAGAGATGGGAGAGGTAAAGGGGAATCAAGGGGTGTTGAGAGAGAGAGTGAGAGTAGGGCTGGACGAGAGAGAGAGAGAGAGAGAAAGAGAGAGAGAGAGAGAGAGAGAGAGAGAGAGAGAGAGAGAGAGAGAGAGATGGGGAGATAGGGGGAGGGGCATGGCGGTCCGGAAGAGGGAGAAAGAGAGAGTATGGACGAGAGAATATGGACGAGAGGATGGGGAGAAACTATAGTGAGAGTGTGTGTGAATAATAAAAGAGAGAGAGGGACACTTCTTGTCCCAAGCATGGCGGCCCTTGAGAGAGAGAAAGTTTGTTTTTTGCGCCCATTGGTCTTGGTGACACAAGAGAGAGAGAGAGAGAGAGAGAGAGAGAGAGAGAGAGAGAGAGAGAGAGAGAGAGAGAGAGAGAGAGAGAGAGAGAGAGAGAGAGAGAGAGAGATGATGTTGGCGGAGTCGAGCAGGAGAGAGAGCAGTTGTCCTCTGGTGATAATGGAGGGGTGTGGCCAAGCTGAGAGGCGGGGCGGCCCCTATGGCCGCAAGGTCAAGGGGAAAGTGTGGTCGGCAGTAATGGAGCCAGAAACAAACATTTCTTTTAATTTTTCATGCTTCTTGAATAAGGTCAGTTCCCACAGCCGCAGCTCTGAAAGCCAAGGCTAATGAATGGACAATGACGGGCCATGGCGAGGGTGCCTTCAAAGCCGGGCCACATGGGCCATGCACAGAGAGAGAGAGAGAGAGAGAGAGAGAGAGAGAGAGAGAGAGAGAGAGAGAGAGAGAGAGAGAGAGAGAGCACAAGCCTGGCATGGTGGGTTTTCCTTTAGCAGGACTACTTGAGATCTTCGGATAAGGGCATTCGTGGCTCATCGATTGACTGAGGAATTGTCGAGCCCTCTGTGGTGTTGTCGTGCTTTAGACAGAGAAAAGATAAACTTTTTTCTTTTTTTTCTTGATTTTCAAAAACTGGCTATCAGTGTCTGCAAGAACGGGTTCTGATTTTAGGTACAACTCAGAACAAACCCATTCTTCAATGAGCACAACCATAGATGGGACTACTTTAGGCGAGGATATGAAGATAGAAATGTTGTACCTTACCACCCTACATTATTCTTGCTATGGGGTGCACATATGAATATACAATGGGTCACCAACTCATCACTATCCGAATAACTTATGAAGTATGCACTCAAAACGGAACCAATGGGCCAGTTCAACATTCATGTAGAAGATGCAGAGCGCTTAGGCCTTGATGGCCTTGGCATTGTGAAGTTGAAGAGGATTTCAGCCTCCCTACTGTCAAAGCCAATCTCAGCAACAGAGGTGGCATTAAACTGTTTGCAAATTCCAATCATTTCAAAGAGGAGTAGCATCCACTATATTGACTCCTCACACCGGCACTAAGGCAACAAATCATCTCTCACAGAAACAACGTCGTTCGGTACCCTATTGATGTGTATTGATCATGGCCTCATACTCTATACGATCTTACATTCTATGGATTCCACAAAATTAAAGCAAAGAAAAATGAAAAGAAAACAACACTTTTAGAGGAGAGCACATACGGCCAAACCTTAAAGCACCAGCACCAACTAGTTCAATTCATAGACTATCACCCTGGCCACCACCACATAGAGGTGCTCTTCTACGATGTATTGCTAAAGAGCATCACATTCATAGATGAATCCCAACTACTTTCACCTAAGAACACGTCAAGGTAATACTATATTGAGTGCCAAATGAAGCATCTTATATTGACAGATGAGGACCTTGAGATGTACATCACAGAGTACACGCAACAAAATCTACTCACAACAGATCATACTCATCAGTTCAAGAACATTATCCTGTAGAAGACGTCTTCATCAAAGTCTACCTCATTTCAATCTCCAAATGTGCAAATAGACTATGAGCAACAAGACACGTCATCTCGTGTCCTTGCACTCTTGAACGAACTTCAGAAAGTCCAAAACACGACACTGACAATTGAGCAAGCAGAGATCTACAAGAAGCTCACAACAACAAATGGTGGCTTACATGTGATCATAGGCACTCCCAAGAGTGGAAAAAGCTTCCTCATAAAGTACATCACTCATAAAGAAAAGGAAGTTTGTCATCCTCATAGCTTCAATCGATGCAGCAGCTACAAGGTTGAGTGGCATCGCAATAATAGTCCACCACCAATTCAAGATACCAGTACATGCACAACAATATCCGCTATCAATCTCCGAGACTGATGACAAATACGTTAGTATTAAAGAAGTAGACGCAATCATCACAGCTGAGATTTCAATGTTGACAAAGCAAACTTTTGACCTTATAATCCCGATAGATTGTGAACGTTAGCAATGATACATTGCTAGACCTATTCAAAGATAAAAAGGTCATGCTATTCGGTGATTTAGCACAACTGCCTTCGGTATGTAGGCATCAAACTGGTTAATGCTACACCTGTTGCATCACAAGCTCCACTTACTGGTCATATGCTACCATGTACAATATGTATTTCTCAATACGACATGCAAAAGATATCTCTTTCATGGAGTTCCTCAATACAATAAGGGTCAGGCTTCCCACAAAGATGGAGATTCATAATGCACTCGCTGACCGCATTATAAATCTCAATGAAATAGAGCAAAACCTAGACAATAACACGACAATCATTTGTACACACATATGCGATGTTCAATATTATAATAACCTTCTCTTGGAACTATTTCTGGGACATACCCACATCATTTAAATCGGTCTTAGCACAAATGCGCACAACGTGCCCGAGCTCCAAACATGGGTCGAAGATCTCGACTTTCACACAATTGACAATATAGTTAAAGGAGCAAAGGCTATGATAACAGAGAATAGAGACTTAACAATTGGAGCGACTAACGGATCACTATGTTGAGTGGATGATGTCCAACAAGATCAAGATGGTACATTTAATGCAATTAGAGTGATGTTAGATGTATCAAAACAAGAACTTACCCTACGACATTTTAAAAAAAACACGCAGACATTCAATGGATGCTGGTATCGTAAGTCAACTTTTCCTATACCTCTCGCCTATGCTATGACAGGACACAAGTCACAGGGGGCCACAATCAACACGAATGTACTACTCATTTGTGAAAGAATTTTTCACCCCTAGCCTTTTGTACGTTATGTTGTCTCGCATCATTGAGCGATCATAACTACATTTTCTACAACTTCCTCTCCCAGATATGTTCACACCATCTAGATTTTTAGCCATCCAATCATAAAGTTTGTGTTCTTGCTCATCAGTAATGGTTCATCTTTGTAAAAAGAAATAGAGTCGCCTGTTAACTCTTTTGTTTATGAGAGAATTTTTTTTCTTCGAGTACTTATCATTTGTTATGTCAACTTATGATGTTTCTTACATCCCTTTGTAGAGATATCTTGACTATGACTTCCACTCGTTCAGATCCATTTCTTATACATTTAGTCCTCTTCATTAGCTCAATTAAATTACCTATATTTATGTGACTGGCATATATAATGCTTCAAAATAACCTTCAGAGACTACCAAAACAACTATTCTTATGTGCAAACTATTAGATTCAGACTAGACCACAACACGGTATATTTTGCAAACTTATTTAATCTCACATCTACATATTGTATTTATATTGCATTCAATAACTCGACCTATTGTACAGATATTCAACAAGCAATACACGAACAATGCGAAGGAAACTCAATTTATGTTACAACCCAAGAGATTTTACCTCACAACTAAACAGATGACATTGGCTAACTCATCCGACAAGAAACCATATGCGTACATTGAGGAATTCTAGAGTTTCCAAGAGCATTGCAATTTCATGAACAAGTGCGATGCAAGATATAAGGCACCATTACAAACAATGGCTACACCAAACATGAACAAGATGACAACATATACTGTTAGAAGAGAACAATGGAATACATTGTAGTTGTAATGCAGGCCTAATGAAGCAAATACTTAAAGAGCTCGAGATCTAGTATGACGAGGATGAGAATATGTTACGCAATGTTGAAGCATAACAACTCCTTGATGCAAAGACAGGAGGAATCACACTGTATGAAATGGAGCAGCTACGATTTGCGTACAACATCAATTTGAATGAACTAACTAAATATAGTCAAGAAAAGTGTGCAATTATCCTAAAGAAATTCATGTCTTTTCAAAAACACACACACGATGGTACCAATCCACCCATCACAATCCAAAAGGTAGCATGGCACTATAGTGAACATAGGGTGACTAGCATTAGGAAGAGGATGGGGTGTAGGAGGGCCTCTTTATTTGCCATGAGTTTATGGAGGTGATTAAAATTTTGACAAATAGGTGTACACCATGTGTGCAAGAATGGTGGGTGTGTAAGAGATGTATAAGAGTGGTCAAAGGATGCACTTTTCCCTAAAAAAAAGGAAGTGGAAAATTTATGATTTTTGGCCTTCCATAACTCCCACATATGATCTCCGATTTGAGCAGAGATCATAGATGTGCAATCTACGTGTCGAGCTCTTTCTATAGATATGTTACATCATTAGGAAAAATATGAACCCTCTAGGGGCCCTTTGGGATTAAGGTGAATTAGAGGCTAGCCAATGAGAAGAGGGTGGTGGACACACTCTATGCCCTCAAAAAAGTAGGGGGACAAAGTAGTTTTACACTTCTTATTGGCCCGTTACCTAGTGAGAAGGTGGAGGTGGTGGAGGGGGGGAGGGGGGGGGGGGGGGAGTGTGATGGGCCATATGGAACCAACTTCCCTCCTTTTTGATCCAGTTCTAAAAAAATCCCAAAATTTTAAAATTTTTCAAAATTTTCAAAACTCAAATTTTATCTTCTTAAAACCTCCCTAAACCTATTTTACGGTCAAAAAAACATTTTTTGACCTCAAAAAGTCAAAATGTGTACCAAAAAACCCTAAAATTCAAATTTTTTTTAAAAAACTTTTGAAACATCATTTTTTACTATCCAAAACCCCCCAAAACTAGTCCTTAGGCAAAAAGTGATTTTCTCTCTCTAGAACCCCTTTTCCAACCCCTCCTTGGTTGGAACCATCACACTCACCCTCTAGTACTCCAAGACTCTCTCTCTACACCATCTCCATTGCTGCAGCAAAGACGCTCCTCTCTCCTCCCCTACCACCTCCCATTGCCACACCAAGCAAGGGTTATCCACCTTCTCCTATCACTTTCTCCCACCTACATTGTAGCAACAAGCAAGGTCCTGCTCCTCCTCTTGATTTTCTTTGGTCAACCATGGCCAGCTGTACTCTGCAAAGGAGGCAAAAGGATGAGGTCACAACACTTGCATTCCACAACACAAGAGGTATAGATGATGTGAGTCTGAAAAAGCATGTAAATCTGGCGACAATGATCCCCCTCGAGATAAAACAACCCAAGATTTAAAATGCCACTCAAGTAGCATATGATGCATGGCAAGAACATGAAGGAGTACGACTAGACAAAGGTGCATCCAATTTACTGTCATGCAAAGTATGCACCAACCATTTTGGCATACCTCTAGCCTGCACATTCTCAACCCTTTCCACATCAAGTACATCATGTACATTTGCATTAGTATGAAATAAACTCAGAACGCAAAAAAACTTAGGAGGAGCTATAATAGGCTTAGGGGCACTATCCTACAATCTAGAGATCATCTGCTATGGTATCAATCTCCCAATCCATCATGTTCTAGGTCTTGAAAATTGCAATGGAATGGTCTAGATAGGTCGCCCTATGGTCTAGGATCCCTTTCCTAGGGTCAATATGTCAAAAAACAACCATTTTTGTACTCAAAACTATAGATTTAGCTCATAGATAGGTAGTCACAAACCACAATAAAACCGAGAACAATTATACTTAAATGAAAGAGGAAGAGAAAATGAACACAATGCAATTCTTGGAACAAAAATCTAATTGCAAGAGCAAGAGAAAGACTAGCTACAATTAATGTTGAGTAGTCTCTCAGAGTTGAAGTACAAAGCTCTTCAAAAACCTTGGATAATGTTACAATGTGTCCTTTTAGACTAAATATTTTGAGCTTTATACCTAAGGCTTTTCATATGGCCAATGGGTGGCTTACAAGGCTTTTTTGGCTTTAGAATAAAAAAATATACCTCAAAGTATACTGAATATGGCTCAAAAATTATGATGTCTCTTTTATACAAGGCTTTTTGGAAAAATAAATATGAATTGCATAAAAATTTTGGGCATTGAGGTGGTGTGATTGACTAGGAGGGTGCCCGTCAACTATATCCACGAAGCATTCCACCCTCCTAGTTGTGGAAAGTCCTGTTGCAAGGTTTGTCTGTTGGTATTTAGTAGTCAAACTACCACTTTTTTGGTGTAGCCGGAGCTACTATGTCTGCTTGTACTGAGAGACCCTTGAATGGGTTGCTGAGGATGGTGCTCTAGTATGCTATGTGACGTGCTTGTTGCAAATATTTTATGAGGGGATTAAAGATGGTATAATCCATGTCAAAAAGTTATGTCATAAATGCCTCCATAAAGGTTTGCATATAGTGCAAGGGGAGGAACATTATTTCGACAAACATCCCCATGAGTATGTTTCTGCCAGGGGCTTCAGTCTCTAAATTCCACACTATGCCTTCAACTCCTTCAACCTACCATGGATGCCCTGCTACATCAAGTGGAATCATTTCATGGTAGTTTTGGTGGGACTTAATGTTGTTTCTCTCTCTCAATTTTTCCCTCCTTGTGCTGGGTTGTTGTAACTGTATCTTTTAGAGGATCTCTTTGCATTGATCCATGACTTTGCAATGAGTCCATTTTGGAGATTCAAGGATGTATCTCCCTAGGTCACACCTCAATACTCTTCTCTATGTCAGCCCCATAGCCATCACTACTAGAATATCAAGATTGATCTTTGTGTATCTAGGTGGCTTCTAGACTTTGAGGTGTTTTGATATGAGCCATAGTGACAGCTTAGTCTCTAGATAGATGAGTTCTTTGTAAGTGAAATTGTTACCTTGATTCACAAAATCTTGTCTTTTTGTCAATTGCTTTTGTTTTGTTGAGTAAATTATGGTTACCGACTAAGAGATGGAGAGCCTAGTTTATTAGCTCATCAGTAATTCTCACTTTGACTATAGCTCCATCTTTGACTATAGCTCCATCTTTATTAGTGAGTGTGTATTCACCATTGTACTAAATGGAGCTCAATAGCTCATGTGCCCTCTGGTAATCAATTCCCTATTGTGGTAGTCTGAAGAATTTATCTAGTTGTAGGCATCTTGTCCCTTCTAGGACTTCTCTTTACTAGTCGAGTTTCCACTACTCCTTTGGCAAGATGGATGTCTTTACTTTAGTGCCTCCGTTGCTTGGAATTTTTTGATGAGCACATTTGCTGGAATTTTTTCTAATTCTTCATCCATGATATGGAATTTCTCATTGGATGAGATGTCCACCACCTTGTAGGGTGCAACTTTCCACTCCTTTTGGAGTTTTTGGTGAGGCATTTTTCTAGCATCATGGCATCTAAATGCTCATTCACTTTTTCTACTAGTACCGAACCTCTCAATACGATTTTTGATTGTTTTGCTTCCTTGACTTTTTCTTTTTTCTCTTGCTCTCGCTTGAGCTGCTCCCTCATTTGATGTAGTTCTATCTCTAAGTTCGTCTTTTCCCTTAACCTTTTTTCTTTCATTTTGTCTCTTTTTGCTTTCCACAATATTTTTTGAGTCCTTATTACTGATACGCTTTCAAACTCAGTTTGTTAGGAGGTTTTGGCTCTTCCACCTCCGGTTTTTTTTTGCTTCCTGAGCTTGACCTCTAGTCATCACCTTGACAAAAACTATCATCTCTAACTCAAATCAGCTAGAGCAAGGTAAAATCCCAATGACATTCAAAGTCCCTTTCCCCTTTTTTTAGGTTCTATGCATAGTGTTGGATTACGTGTTCCTTTTCACAACCCTCACAAAACCCAAATATCTTTGTTCTATCTCCCTTGTTTGAACCCGTGTTACAAAATACATACACAAGGTCTTTGATGCACTTAGGATCAAGCGATTCATATGCTTGGGTGAATGAAATCATAGGAAAGAATTCACAATTGCCACTAGAGGATGTGATCAATAATAATCAACACATGTTGGAGTTCACTTTGTCTCCCCCTTTTTCCTTCCAACACATTGGAATAGAGTGCCTCTTTATCACTTTAATGTGCCATGGATCTCTCATTAGGAAAAAATTGGACCCCCTTGGGGCCATGTAAGGATTCCTAATTTTAAGGGATTAAAGCTAATTTTGTAGGGGATGGAGGGAACAAAGACAATAAATATGGCTGCTTTTGTAGCTCTCTCTCTAACTTCTCTCTAGATAGGAGAGGGGGGGAAAGTAGGGAATGAGGGTGGTAAAGTAGGAGGAAGAGGGGGGATAAAGTAGGAGAGAGAGGGGAGTAAAAAGAGAGAGAGGAGTAAAAGAAGAGAGAAGAACCATTCTCTCTCTACCTATCACCAAACAAAGAGAGTAAGTAGTTATGACAAAATCCACTTTCAGTTTGTGCATCAATTCACCCCCAAAAATTGATTTTTTTATAAAATCTTCAAAATGGATCTTTTAAGCTTTCAAAAGGTCCCTCTATATATATATATATATATATATATATATATATATAACAGTATTTTTTTAGAAGAATCTAACTTTTATAAGCTCCAAATCTAAAATTCCTTCGTTCCCTCTCTACATTAACTCCAAGAATAAATAGATAATGCCACATCATCAAAACGTCCATCTTATAAAGCCTAAAAATTAAAATTTTTAAAATTTAAAAATTTCCCTCCTTTGAGCTCAAAAATTGAACCTATATATAAAAATATATATTTTAAAGTCTTTTTATCCCAAAAATTGTCTGTTTATCATAAAAAGTATATCTTATCAAATTTTTCTCCCATCATAACTTTTCACCATGTCTCTTCGCGACATAACCAATTAATCACCTGCGCCGTCATCTACTAGGTCAACTAATGTCAGTCTGCGTCTACCGATCGTATTTGCTCTCAACCGGCATCCGTACGACGGTTTCGAGGAGAAACCAATGTTGACTTGTGGCTTGATGGAGGGTTGTATCTAAAAGATCCGCTCGTGGGCTGTCATCCGACATTCCGTACACTCCCAAGACTAATCAAATATGTGGGAGAAGGAGAATGTGGTCTTCTTGGGTATTGTAAGAGATTGGACTCCAATCACGCAGGTGCATCGGCATATTTCAGACAACAATGTCAAGTGTTACACATTCATTCCACAAATCTCCAACAACAACTACATTCCACAGAGAAAAAACTCAAAGATCGTAAAGAGGAGATGAAATCTACAGAAAGAGAGGTAACTAAGCTACAGATTGCAATGATGCACCTAAAAGCCACTCCATTTGGCATGCGTGAGCGTAAGAGGGAGTTCTCTTCCATTGAAAACTTAGCCTCTAATGGAGGGGCACGTAAGAAGCGAATCACGACAACCAGGTATTTTTTTAAATTCACAGTGTTCATAACTCTCAAATAATTTTCATCAATTTGTAACTCGGTTCACCTTTTGAAATAGGACATATATACAAGATGTGTGTGGAAGTTTTAGACAAGAGGACCGTCGCAATCTTCTCCTAGGATGCATCTCAAAGGAAGATATACTTTACATCATAGGTTGTGAAAAGGCCAAACACATGAAAGATGCCATCACAAAGGAGATCCTAAAAAAGATCTCTAACCTTGTGTCTGAGGATGATGTCTAGAGAGCTTGTGATGAGGTTGGGATCAGCACAAATGCATACCATGCACTTCATGGATTGATGAAAGATGCATTACGAGAGCGAGGCATCACCAAGAATTTATTTGCTATTCCACATAGGGTACGACTTGCAAAAAAAGCAAACAATGATCTCGTTCGGGAATCTCTTGGTGAATACAAACACATTGAAGGATCCATGGTGTACTCTTCCATGAGTGCCAAGTCACGTGGTAATATAAAGGGAGGCAATACTATTCCTAATGGGGCAAAGTCTTTTATTTATCATCAATTCAACAATATTTTTGTTGACTTGAAACGACTACAACGAGCTATGGTTAAATTTTATGCTTTGTCTCCACAAGGTAATACAAATTGTAATGTCATTTTTTATTTGTATTGAATATCATTTAGTATAACAATTCAATTCTTGTGTTGTTTCAGTACTTGGAGAGAAGCTCATATTTATTCTTAAGCTAGATGAATGTCAAATTGTCAAAGGACGGAGATTGGAACGTATGAGTGTGACACTCATGAATGAGGCAATGTTTTTTGCAAAAGTCAATGCTATTGGTGATCATTCTCAAAAACCATCATTTAGTGTATAATCGGAAAAAGAAATATGGTGGTTAGGAGCTTTTAAGTTCCAAAAGAGACTCATGAGGTGTTGGCATGGGTCTTCTCTATGATCCCGTGGATCACAGAGGTTATTAAGGCACAGCTAGAGGGAGAAAATCTAGAAGTAGATGGAGTAGGTACATTTGATGTTGAGTGGCACTTAGGAGGTGATCTAAAAACAATCAAATGTATACTTGGGTGTAAACAAGGTGCTTCATCACTTCTTGCTTGTCCATATTGTGTTCGAGGATACAAGGAGAGTACTCGTGGCTCCACGTCTTCAAAGAAAAATGTCAAGGGAAGTCAGACAACAGGGTCAATGGATGATGATGCAAGGGATTGGGTGTGCTCGGTGTTGAAGTGTCCTATCATGGAGGTCCCCAATTGGTCGACAAAAGATAAAACATGGCATCCCATTATCAATTTTCCACTTACAAATGTACACTTTTGCACTTTGCATGCCTTTATGCGTATATTTGATCGCTTGTTAAAGATTCACATAGAGTACGCTTTCACAATGAAACCACTTTTTAGATCCGTGGAAGCCATTGGAATAGTTGAAACAATTCTAAATTCGATTGGATGTCATGGTGGAAATGTTTCTATAATCGGTGAGGTGGAAAATATGCACGAAGTGCCACAAAAAGTATCTATGAATGGTGTGAAAGCACGTAGGTTTTTCAAGAAACCAGAGATGCAAAAGGAGAGGGTTGAAGAGGATGCTCCATGAGAGCTATGGAAAGCGCTTTGCAAGTGTACAACCGAGCAAGATTCAAATCCCATGCTTGTAAATATGCGTAGGCAAGTGTGGCACCACTTGGAGTTAGTGCTTCAAATCATGTGGAAACCCCAAACCACAAGCGAGCAACAAAATCTGTTTAAAGATCACATTTCAAATTTCACTAAAGCATTTGTGCAAGCATTGGGAGAGAGCAATATCGCACACTACATGGTAAGTTACTTTGTTCGGTTCAAATTTTGATGCTATACATAAATATTTATTTGATCTAAGCATTTTTTCTTGATGCAACATATTTTGTATGCGCATGGAGCATTCTTTATGTCAAAATATGATTCATTAGACATGTGGAGAACTCAAGGAATGGAAAAATCACATTATCGAGCCAAAGGTGTTTACTTTAAAAATACACGTCACGGTGGTGGAACTACAAGATCCAACTACATGAAGGAGATGTTTTATTGGTTCTTTCGTTGTTCTTTGGGGAGATGTCATGCCATAGAGCGAGCGTGAAAGTCAAGTCTTGCCAAGGAGGTTAGGAGACAATCTCGACTTACTGCTAAAGAGAAATGGAGAAACTCCACCAGACCCCTTAATCATGCTAGGTGACGTGAAAATCGCCATAGAGTGGGCAAACGTTGGTTACCCAACATGTAAAACAAATGATGCTATGCAATGTAGTGTTTATGTTTGTAGATGTCTTTGTTGAGTTGCATATAATACTTCTCCATTTATCCATTTTTTGTTTTTTATATTTTGATGATATTAAGAGTTTTTTTAAGTGGCCTGGTCAAGTGTGAAGAGACCTTTTTTTAAAAAATAGAGGGCTTTTAGAGAAGAGGGGGTCTCATTTTCAATATTGCCCCTTCCTACAACATGGCACGCACAAAGCAAACAGCGAGAAAAGATCAACCTTTTTTTGCTCACCCTCACTCAACCGTCCAAGGTGCTCAAAAACCACCTTGGATACACGAACAAGAGCTTAGAAGAGATGGAGAGAGAATGGTCAGGTGAAGAGCAAGAAGATGGACAACCTTCACGCAAGAAGAAACAGGTAGTGACATCAGACACAGAAACCGAAACGGACAACGAAGCACAAAGCCCACCATGGAGCCGACAGGAGATCGCAAGCAATCATCGAGTTCCGGCTGGGAAGACATTGCCACGTGGCTTCGACGCTCTGCCGTCAGATCAGCCTAGAGGTGATCATGGGTTACTAAATGAAGAGGATTTTGAGGATGTAGCAGACGAGCCAGTTGGAGCGCAGGGTGGAGTTGAAGAGCCAGTTGGAGCACATGGTGGCCTTGAAGATGTGCAAGCTCCTCCTCGCAAGCCCTCAAAGTTTTTCAAGGTTCGCCCTCGCAAGGCCCATGTCCCAGATCCTACCATCCCTCAACAACGGGCTCCTGCTGTGAATTAGCGACGCATTCCAAAGGCGTTGCAAGAGATTCGTCACTATCAAAAAACTTCAGACCTTCTCATCCACAAGGCACCCTTCGCACGTTTGGTGAAAGAGATCATGCAAAGTTATCGAATGGCATTTTGAGTTCAAGGTATCGCCGTAGAAGCTCTGCAAGAAGCGGCGGAATATCATATAATTTCTATTTTTGAAGACACCAACTTGTGTGCTATTCATGCAAAACAGGTGACAATAATGCCCAAGGATTTAGCTCTTGCACGTCGAATCAGAGGAGAAAGAGATTGAATTTGATTTTTATGCAATTTTGCCAATGTAAATATATCTTTTTGAAATATAACGAGTCGTGGATTTTTCAAATATAACGAGTCATGTACATTTGTGTTTTAAGTGATATAAGTAAAACTAAGTAGAGAGAGAGAAAGAGAGAGAGAGAGAGAGAGAGAGAGAGAGAGAGAGAGAGAGAGAGAGATGTGGATAGAAGAGCTGTCAACCAAGTATGGTTGATTGAATAACCAAAAAAGGCATTGTATTCTTATAATATTAGTCTAAAAAAGGTTTAAAAAGGTTGTCTAGAGGCCTGCTGCAGAGGCGCGTGAGAAGGCAAAAGTAGAAGTTACTTTCGCTAAAATTATAAGAATTTTATGATATTATGCTTTTTTTTATGTTATTTATATAAAAAAACTCTATATTTTGATTCAGAGAATTGCACAATCGTATCACAAGATATAACCAATCACGTACTATCTATCGTACCATAAACTCAATACAGAAGTTGGAAAGTACTAGTTAAAATCAATTCCCATTCGAATTTTGAAATAACAAAATACAAAGATGTGATATATCTCATTACATATTTGTTAATTACAAGATTTATGCAGCTATTGAGTGCTTGAGCCATCTAAGATATAGCGAGTAATGTTTTCTCGGCGCTCTTGGGCGTAGGGAAGCTGTTTGTGCAACAAATCCCAAGCAATTTGTTCCACATTGCTTAGACCTATAGCTTTGCTTAAGTCCACGTTACAAAGCACACGAACACGAATGTGTGTCGCAAATGCAGCACTGACCATAGATTTATTTACAAGATATATAACTTGGGAGGCTTGAGATATGGTTGACAGGCATAGGATGCGTCTCATTGCTTTCATCATTGACACCCAAAATTGACCACAAGGAGTGTACTCCTTGTGGATTATCGCAAAGCCTTCGTGGGGGAGCTTTCCAAGGTAATGTGCAAGAGACGACTGCCATCCAAAAGCTTGGCGCCTACCATCTCCTCCCCGACCTGCATGCTCATCCAACTCCACAACATTCTACGAAGAAATCAATTGGTAAATAAGATTTCAGAATGCAACAATGAAAATCAACATAATCACAAAACAAAAATAATTAATACCTCTTGTTTTTCGTCGTCCTCATCGTTTATGCCTTTGCTGTCAAGAGAAATAGATGAATTGGGAGCCATAGCGACACTCTCAAGTTCATCTATATGAACAGGCATAAGAGTGCGTTGGGATTCAAGCAATGCGCCTGTAGCTATAAACTCATCCTCCCATACAGATGAGTGCGGTGCATCTCTCACCGCCACCATTGCCAACTCCACTCTCCAAGGGGAAGGAGGCTTCGATCCAAAGGATCGGAAGAGGGGTCAATGGCAGAGGACTCTACAGTGGCACAAAGGATGGACAGACACTCATCCATGCGGATGTCAAAAGTCTTTTCAAGATCATGTAAAAACAAATATTCCTCCCCATTTATCACAATTGGGGAGAGGTGTTCAAAAAAAACCTCCAGAGTTAATGTCTCCTCCGGCGCATCTGCAGTGGGCTTAAAGGATGCTTCTGCACCCTCATCACCCATGGATTGGCGGCATCCATAACACCTCCTGGGTAGGTTAGGGCAATAATATTTCCCTCTTTGCTTGCATCCCAGGGTGCTGTAATGGGCTCCTTTGTGTCCTTGACGACACCCTCAAGGTGCAAATGAGGTAAACTCACCTTAGATCTTTCAGGCTCCTCCGCAAGAAGAAACACAAAAGTCGCCAAGCGACTTAGGAACTGGGTGTCAACCTTCCTTTTTTTCAAACGTGAAACTTCAATGTACTGACCTGTCTCACCCGCAATTACACAAAATCACTGAAGTCACTGGGTGAAAGGCCGACCGCCTTTGTGTATGTAGTGAAGCAGATCGCATGGAATCCACAATTCCCCTTGTCCGACAATTGGTTCAGCATACTTGTCGATGTAAAATTCAAAAAATTCCAAGATAGGCTGAAAAGATTGGCTGTTTAGGTGAATAGTTGCGTTCACATCAAGGAATTGGGTGAAGAAATTGTGAAGATCCTCACGATCTTGCCACTCGGTTGTTTGTAAAAACGCTTGGAAGCGTTGTAACGCCGTGGCTTCGAGAGGGGTGGAGGAGGATGCCATAATGCTAGCTCTTAAGGTAGGAATGCAAAGAGTGCTGGAGCTCAAATGAGAGTGCGAATAGGCAAAGAGTGTGAAAATGGTAGGGTTTAGGAGGCTTTATATAGCACGCGTACCCCCCCCCCCAAAAAAATAAAATAAAATTTAATAACAATAATTAAAATATTAAACAATCTTCATAAAGTAACACAAATAACAAGAAGTTATAAAAAACTTACAAACTAAATTACAATCATTTAACTCTAAAAACACATCACTACGACTCTAAGATAATGTGCATTGCCAAAATTTGATACAACCATCTGCTTGAAATTACAATTATGATATTATAAGAAATTTAAGTACAAAACATAACTACTCTAATGATAAAATCAAATTCTCTTCCGTCGTCCACGCCTTTTCAATTTGAATCGTGCTCTCCATGCGGCTACCAATCTAGCAAAAAACAAAAGAAATAGCATACCCAACTTAGAGCAGGGAATAATCAAAAGAACATAAATATAACATAATTAAGAGAGAAAAATCATTCACCTTACGTCGTCCGATGCAAAATTTTGTATCTTCTCCATGCTCTAAAGCCATTATCACTAAGTGCTCCAGCACATTGGCCAATGTCCAATGCTTGTTCACTTGGACGGTTTCAACGGCACCACTCGACAATTTGATTGCAATATCAAATACCTCAATTGTAGCATCGGTGGATTGCAATGGAATCCATTCACCAAGCTTGCACATCCATCTTTCATAGAAGTACCGCACGTAAAGGGTGGAGCACACCTTGATGAAACGGATAGCAATGCCGAAACTTCCAACCTGACACCGAAAGCGATCTCCGTTGTGAAGTCCTTCAAGATACCCCCACTTCTCGCCAAGGATGGCTTCCGATGTAACCTATTGTAGATCTTTGCAAACATACATAGTATTTGTATGATGGAAAGGCAAAGATCCAAAGATGCTAGCGAAGACATGAGCAGGACAACACCATCCAAGTCCAACGGAACGCGCGGCTTTTCCAAATTTTAATGATGCTCTCACATCAGCTACAATCTTGGCTTTCAAGGACATTACAGTGAATGCATCTGGCTTTGGCCACTCCATGCTACGCAAGGTTGTAGCCTCCAAAGGTTGTAGCTCTCCGTAGCCTTCCTCATCTGTAGGTACAATGTACTTGTGGGTGTAGAAGAACACCCTTTGTCGTGCAAGGTTTGATGAAGTTGTGTTGGAGAAGAGCATATCCACAAGACTTGCATGCATGGCCGTAAATGTGCATGAAAGACACGAGAGTGGTTGCTCCTCCACAAGTCTAGAAGGGAAAACATCTACATAGAAACAAAACAGTCCATGAGATGTAAAAAGTCCATTTTTTTGTTACCACCAAAACCATTGAAGTGCAAGGGACATATAATTACATGGAAAATCCCTTGGGTTGGTGATCCCTCGTAGACGCATGTGTCCAAACATGAAAACATGTTGAACGATTGCCACCGTACCCTTGTTTCTTACTTGCTCAAGAAGCCTATTAGTCTTCCCTTTCAATGGAGATCAACGTTTGTTCTTTCACGAACACGATGGGGATCGATTGCGGAAGGTTGCATGTAGACCCACACACCTTCTTGAAAAACCTGAGGTTCCCATTGCTGCTCCTCATTCTTCAAGTTGTGGAGAACCATACTTTGAATGATGGGTTTGGGGCGTCTATTTTAACCATTGTTTGCCATGGATGCTTAAGTGGGAGCTTGAAATTGCAATGGAGAGCTTGGGGAAGGAGGAGGGAGACAAAGTTTAGAGAGAGAGTGGGAGCTTACAGTTGAAATGGAGAGCTTGAGGAAGGAGGAGAGAGACAGCGTTTAGAGAGAGAGTGGGAGCTTAAAGTTGCAATGGAGAGCTTGAGGAAGGAGGAGGGAGACAATTTAGAGAGAGAGTGGGAACTTAAAGTTGCAATGGAGAGCTTAAAGAAGGAGGAAGGTGTAAGAGTTTAGAGAGAGAGTGAGAGCTTTGTGTTATGAAAAGGGGCTATGGAGGAAGGGAGTCTTGAAAAAAAGGTTCTAGAGTGAGAAAATGACTTTTTGATCATAGGATAGGTTTGGGGGGAGTTTTGGATGGAATATTTTGAATTTAATTTTTTTTTTTAATTTTAAAATTTTAGGGTTTTTTCATAATCGTATCTGTGGACCCACCACTCCCCCCCTCCCTTTTTCCCCCTCCCTCTTTTACCCATCCACCTCCCTCTAGGATACAAAGCAATAAATGAGTGAACAACCCTATTATTCTCTCTACTTTCTTAGGTTCTAAACTTATATACATTGCTCTCTTCCTATTGGCTGGAGCCTAATTAACCTTAATCCTATATGGCCCAAGGAGAGTCCACATTTTTCCTAATGTGAAACTTCCTTTTTTATTAGTGTAATCAACGCGTTCATGGAGACCCAATACATCCTCATCACCCAAGAGCAATTGTTTGCATATCTTTTTGAAGTCAACCTTATCCACATATATATGCACATTTTATTATAGTAAGGTAAAACCTCAAGGAGGAAAGGGGGGCCACTACAATTAAAAAATGCCTATCACATGGGCTCACTAGTTTGGATTAGTTTTTCTATATATTATTACATTTTCACATACATAAGGGTATAGGAAAAATAAGCTCGAAAACAATATTTTACAAATTGAATAGGAAAAGGGTCCCATTTATTGGTGAAAAGTTCACATCAAAGGGATTTCATAAATAGTCCCTGAATGCATGCGATATATAGATTTTACATACAATAACCCCCCCCCCCCCCCCCCCCCCCTTGCGCCTGTCTGGAAAGACAAAGCCTTTTTTCACAGTGGAAATTAGTGCATCCCTAAAAATGATATTCCTACTAACATTGAATGAAATTCCATGTGGCATTCTTTTTCCATTATAGGTGAAATTTGTGCATGTCTTGCTTCCGAAAAGTTTCATGCAATGTTTGCGGGGTGATGGGCCTACTCCCTACACTTGGGGCTCACCTTTGTTGATTCTCTGATACTTGGAAAAGGAGCCTTCAAACACTTATGTTCTTGCTTTCATTGTCCTCAAGTACCTCCATCAAGGCTAGGTTAGATGGTCCACCCATGGATTTTTTATGGAGCAAGCCTTTTTGTTTGTATGCCTGTACGTAAGCTACAAATTGAACTCAAATGTCCGTAGCTAATGTTGGACAACTCAACATATTTATGCCAACACTAAACAAGTGCTCCTGGATGCAAGTTGCATTTCCATTGACAAAAATGGATGCAAGTTGCATTTCCATTGACGAAAATGGATGCAAGTCAATCATTGGGTCTTGGATATACCTTTGCTATGCTCAATCTTTTTCACATAAGTTCATTCCTTTCCTTGCACCATATTCTCTAAGCTTTACCGCTTCTTTGAGCTTTACTATTGCTCCCTACAATGTTTACGGATTGTACAATAAGTATGACCATCCATAAAAGTACTATAAGTTTCCAAGTATGCATAATTCTATAAAATTATATTGCAATTTAGATATACTGGAGTTTAGAGTCTAAACAACTTTCACCAATGAACATTTCCATTTGAGGCTACTTTGAAGTAAAGAGAGCTCACTCACGAACAACCAAGTAACATGAGTTGACAATCATCTGTTTATGTCTCTTGGAAGTAAGAGTAGAAGCTAGAACATAAAGAGACCCTAAAGGCACATCTCTACATCAACATAGTAGTAAGAACCAAATCTCAACCACAACCAAGTAACAACTAAACTCACCCATGACCTTATCTTCACTAAGAGGTAAGATCCATTTTCTCAAACACAACTAGTGAATTGTAAAGCCGAACACTCAAACCTATATGATGTACCAACATCTAACCCTAACACAAGACGCAAATGCTTTAATCAGGTTTAAACATAGGAAAAATCATCGAAACTACAAAAAGGCAAAGCATTGTCCATGCCTCTCTTTATACTTCTATTTGTTAAGCCAAAATCCTAACACTCTATGTATAAATACACATATATATTAAAGATAATAGAGTTGTTGGTTTACCAATGATCTCTTCTCTTAGCATTAAAAAGTGACAAAGTAAGAGGATATACAAGTTTATTTGAAACAATGCCATGTTGACATATAATATGTCCAATTAAGAAAACATATTATACGATGGATATTCACCTTTAAAACTTCTTACAAATAACCCATCATGCTGAGATAGTTTTAGGGGATCTTGGGCAACAAGTACACGGCAAGAGTGCATCATGAGGCAATAGGCAATTCTTGGCAAATGTGGATTGAGGGTTTTACCCATGTGCAATTATGTATGCTCACAGTTTGAAGGCATGTTGTATTATGCAAGAGCGCTTGATCAATCTTCAATGATGTTTGGCCATCACGTGGGCTTGTACAATGTAGTGGTGGAGAAAGCAATCCACAGAAGCAAGAAGGCATGTGGCGTGCATGCAAAGCTAAGAAATTTTGCTCGTAGGACAACATGCCCCCACATAATCACAACTCCACATAACCCACAACAACCCCCCACCCCCCCACCCCCCCCCCCCCCAAAAACAACAACAAAAAAAAAAAACACAAGGTGCTTTCCGAGCTAAATTTCTCAAAAAAAATTCTTGGAAAGAAGTCTAGGAATATTGGCTCAAGTGGAACAACCACCATTAGCTTATGGATTATGGAACTCTATACGATTATATCTATAAGAAACTTGTATCTGAAAGAAGGGTGTTAACTACACCTTGATCCTAAACATACATTGATCCTAAACATACATAGATCCCTTTAAGCCGATTCCTTTAAGCGGATGTCTTTACATGATATTTTTAAGCTATCTTTACACTATTTTAGTGAAAAATCCAAGATGATTTTTCCTATTCACTCTCCCTACTACCAAAGAAAGGTAAAAAGGAAGGGGACTATTTTGTGCTGACTTGCAACAACCAATATGCACTTTTTAAAATGTGCATAAGTGTTCATTGTCTCTCCTCTCCAAAGTGCATAAGGATTCACTCTCATCTTCTCCTCTCTGAAGCGCATAAGTATTCACTCTCCTCTCAGAAATTAGGAGAGAGAGTGATTACTTATGCACCAAAGGTTACTCAAAGGAGGCTATGGTCACCTGAGGGCTCAATTATTTGTTTGGTTAACTGCTAAGCCTCTTGCGCATTGAATGAGCGATAACTGAGCCATGGTCATGGTCACATGCGAGCATAGTTATCAACAATTACCTGCATATGGCAGTCAACAAAAGCTACATGAAGGATATTACCTTTGGTGTCATGTAGAGAAGAGAAAGGATCTAGAGAGAGAATCTTGATTTCTTTGATACAGACGTGCATTAAATGTATTACAAACTCCCCCTTGTGCAACTCTTGGGGATTCACCGTAGAAAACTTCATCGCACCACGTAAGTGCAGGGGAGGGGGTTTTTTTTACAAGTTCCATAAGCGTATAAGTTAGGGGCAGGCCCCCAATAATTTATCTCCCAAGCTTAAAAATAGGGGAGGGGGAATTGTGGGGCGGGAGGGAGGGGGTGGTTAGGTTCTCCGAGTTGATTACTTGTAACGATAGGTCACTAGTGTGCACTAGAACTCCAATCAATTTTGGAATTTTTTTAATCAGGTCACACATCAAATTTTGCATCAAGCCGCTCATAGATAAGGGTTGATTTGGAGTAGTTCGAGGGTTGATTTACACCATCGTTGGATGGGTCAGCATTGGACGAGTAGCCAGAGTAGCAGGCTGATCGAGCACATAATGAAAGTCAAACTAAGACACATTGAGGGTACATCTAGTTATCAACAAAAATGGCTCCTTAGTGCGTTTCTAGTCACTTTGCTACACACTCTTTGACTAGTTTTACTCAGTTAGATCATGTGAGACCTAAATTTAATATGTATGATAGGGGTATAATAGTTTTCTTCATTGATTTTTGTATAAGCGTAGAAAGGGGGTCATGTTCCCTAATATGAGTCATATATATGGGTTTTATCAAAGTTGTCCGCTCGCAGGTGGCATCCCATTTTGTTTATAGAGTGAATCCCCCAAGTGCAACTATGCCAAAATTGGCACATTTACAAAAGGCTATGCTTGGTGGTACTGAGCTGGTTTAATAGGATACATGTGACCATATTGTGAGCTAAGTTATCTACATGAGTTACTGATAACTAAGCCTCGCGTAACCACCACCTAAGAACTTGGTGCATAAGCTTAAATAGGGAATTACGTAACCACCACCTAAGACCTTTGCTGCATAAGCTCAAATAGGGAATCCTAGTAGGTGCTACTTGGAGAGAGTAAAAGAAATTGTATTAATTAGTGAGATTCCTCCCACCCAAAAAACATAAACCAAATGGTCATTACCCAAACCTCTTCGTCATGCAAGCAGTCTCGCCAGGTGCCTTTCTCGCATTCGGGTAGAGATAGTGTGGACTCTACCATGATGGCACGTAGAGGGAGCACGGAGAAGGTTGTCTTGATCGCATGCAGCGAGAGAGAGAGAGAGAGAGAGAGAGAGAGAGAGAGAGAGAGAGAGAGAGAGAGAGAGAGAGGAAGAAAGATCTCTCTTGTGAGGGACTAAGGGAGAGACCAGATCCCTAATTCACGTGACAGGGGGAGGGAGAGATCCCAAACTACACATACCACTTCCCTCTTGTGTTGCACAAACGAGAGAGAGAGAGAGAGAGAGAGAGAGAGAGAGAGAGAGAGAGAGAGAGAGAGAGAGAGAGAGGCTAAAAGGGAAAGAGAGAGATGTGGTCTCTCGCCCTTCCCTTTTCCCCCTCAACCTCTCACTCTTCCATTCTCCCATTTCAATGAATAGGTGATTTTTCTTTCCTAGCTGGTACCCCCTACTAGAGCTTGAGTTTTTTTTAAAACAAAACTGTATTATTCACAAAAAATATTTTGCCTCAACATTAATTGTATGTGATTATGAGGAATGTGGCTGTGATGCATGGGTGAGCTAGAGGCTGCAACTTGTAGGAAGTAGAAGGTTCCATTGTTCCACAACATGGGTAAGCAAACACTTGCAGGCTATTGTAGGGTGACACTCAAAAATTTCTTTTAGAGTGTATGCATGCAGTAGCAAAAGGAGATTATATATGTACCTGCAAAACAGGAAACTTGTATCCGTGCACATGGTAGAGCTTGTGGAAATCGAACTACTATAGGTTCACCTCCTAGAGAGTGGATGCACACTTGACCTCCTCTACACTCCCTCTTCAAACTTCCACCTCTTGTATATTGCACCCATGGGGCTGGTTTTACTTGTGGTCACTTCAACGTCTTATAGAGACTGATGATAGATCTTACCTTCAAGGCAAGGATTTTGTTTGCCTCAGTGATGGTAAAATTCAAGATAATCTATAAGATTGCAATGGAGAGGGAGGCCTTAGAGGTGCCTGTTCGTGAACCTCCTGCCCGATCGTCTTTGCCATAGTCTAGGATGCTTAGAGATATGAAGAAAAAGGCACATGTGAGCAGCAGCAATGTGGACACAGGGAACATGAGGGCTTGCAAGCGACAACAAATGTATGCCACGATTGATACATTGGCTGATAGGGAAGGGTCAAGAGGAAGGTGTTGTCACAAGGTTTGCACCGATGAAGAAGGATCCTCCACTAGCAGAGTGACAAATCTGAAGCTATCGAATTCATAGATAGAGAGTGTGTGAGGGGTTTGTTTGCACTTGAATAGGGAGGAATTCTCAACAATATCCACTTCCAAATGGTTGTTATTATCTTCTTGACCTTCCTCAAGGCTATCAACAATTTGCTGAAAGCATACCTCGGGTGGCACATCATGAAGCCGCATGGTGGTGTCTTCATGTCCCAGTTGCTCCAGCAAGTTAGAATGCAAGTCTTCACAAGCATGCTTGGGTATTTCATGAAAGACCTATATAAACTACATTTTTGATGGTTCGCAAAGCGAGTCAAATTAGAGGAGATCGCAGTGGGACAAACATTGCACACTCAGTACATCTAGGGGCGAGTTGAATGGTCGTGTGGATCTCACGCCCATCAACATGTTCAATCAGGCATATGTATACATGGAGAACTTTTTTGCTGATGAGAGGGAATGCGGCAGAGCCTGTCACACATTATTGTGTGCATGCTGGTCATTGGACAATATTATGTGACCACAATGTTGGTAGTGTCATGGAGTTAGTGAGGGCTATGGCCATCTGGAGATGCATGAAGGAGCCAACTAGAATCACCCTCAACAACATACGGTACATAAATTAGCAACCCTTGACTTCAAGTGCACTCCATGTAAACAGACATTTATGCTTTTGTGCTTCTTTTTGCTTACAGGGTATCTTCTTTCGTAACAGCAATGTGCACAACAAGGAACTACAAGGCAACCTTCCCATGGACACATTGTCATGACACTCCACGTCCAAAAGGGGAAACTAAAAAAAGATATTATTTTTTGAGTGTTATCATCCTTTAGACAAATTATTGGCAGTTGTTGCTGAACTGGTATGTACGTCACATGTGTTGCTTGAGGAGATTACTTCCCAAAGCGTTATCTCTTGTGGTACAGTGCTTGCGTGGATATGTAATTTATTGGAGCATCATGACCGTGGAATATGTAATCCAGGGGGTGCTTAATGATGCCTTTATCACAAATGTGATACAATTTCCAAGGCACATGAGTGGTTGGCGATGCTTTGGCTCATAATTATGCTAAATTCAATGTGCTTTCCATCACTAGAGATTAATGTTGTGTTTAGCAATGCTTTGGCCGATATTTATGCCAAATATGATGAGATTTAGAGGGAAAAAAGTGTTGAGGGGATTTAGTGATTCTTTGTTTGATATGTGTGGCACATGTTGTGCATTAGCAATGCCTTGGTCGACATGTACGCCAATTGTGGTTTACTTGAGGAGAGAGGGTGGCCGCATGTGGTTGTCCAATGGATTAGAAGGGGGTTCAGAGTGTGAATGAGGAGGGAAATAGGAAGAATGGTGCCGCCAGCGAGCAGGCAACATAGAGGAAGATGAGCTCGTAGTAGATACTATGGATCTCAGACAACATCGAGCAAGAAAGAAAACTTGCACAATGTTCTAGTCCAACCAATTTTGGCAGCATGACTGGGGTGAATTTTGTGCAATTCAATGTTGGAGGCGCCACATCAACAAAGTTAGTCCACATACTACCAATGATGGCACCGTCATTGGTCAAACCAATAGAAAAAGGAAATATTTAGAAGGGGAATTTTTGCATGCAAGGGGAACGAGAACGTGAAGGTGGAAGGGGAGTTTGTTGCTTAGAAAAAAAACAAAGGAGGAGTAGTAGGGGAGAGGAGAGAATATTGAATGGTGTGTGGTGGGGAGAGAGGTAGAAGAGGTGGAAGGGGAATTCTCATGATCTTCTCTCATTCTCGCTATTTACCTTCATCACAAGACCAAGTGGGAGGAGGAAGAACAAAAGGAAGGGAGTGTTGACAAGAGAAGAGGGGAAAAGAAGATATTGGGAATGGAAGGATTTTTTCTCTTTGGATGGCATTGAATAGGTGCATATTGGCATCGGTGTATGCGGTCAATTTGTAACAAGGTTATTACAGATCAGAAATTGGAAGTATTTGTTGGTTCACAACATCAATTAAGTGTCAATTATCAGTTTCTTATTGCTTCAATTTTGGGGATTTTTTAGTAGGGTTTTGCAAATTGAAAGGCATACCCGGATGATTGCATATACGATTGATTTGTAATAGGGTTATCAAAGATCATAAATTGATAGCTTGTATTGGGTTCCAATATCAATTACATATCATTTCTTATTGATTTTAGCCATAAATTGTGTTCCCAATCATGTGTCTCTCTCAAATTACTCTCTAATATTCACCATATCCTCTTCTTAAACCTAAAAATCTCTCTATCCGCACTCATTTCACTTGATTTGCACCTCCACTGATAATCCATCTACAACCAGAAGCCATATTCTTTCCCTATCAACCCAGAGAATTGCACACTCTCCGACATAATTTTTGGTGAACCTGACGTGAATCTCACCAGGTATACGGATTTAGCCATGTTGACAAGCCAAGAGAAAGAGATGCAACAAATTATGGGGCTAATGACTTCTACTTTGTAGCAACAATATGCAAATCAAGTGCAAGTTATGAACCAAAATCTGGGTACCAATTTGAAAATTGAGAATTGGGAATTGCGACAGCTTACAAAGGTATAGAAGAACGTAAAAAGTTTTCAATTATGAGACTCAAAGATAGGAGAAAGGGAATTTGAAGAGTGTTACCATATACATGTGGTTCCCTCACTAGGAGGTTTTTTCCCCCGTGCATTGTATATACGCCCATCACTCTAGGGCTATCTTATTTTTTCCATTGTACACTAAGTAATACTACTCTTAGTTGTTCTCCTTGAGCTTCCTTCATCTTCTCCAAGCTGTGTGCATTTCCTTGCAACACTATTTCCAAAACAACTGGTATTAGAGCATGTTGCATCCTCTTGAGCTTAGTCACCAGCATCGCCAGCACATGCCTCCTCAATTTCTCAGATATTATCAGTGAGCTTTGGTGAGCATCAACAGGTTGACAAATACTTTGAGTGTGCACAAAGAGCTCTGTCTGCTCAAATATTTCATTCGGATTCATTTCGGCCTCTGTTTCCACTATAGGCGACAGTGCTATGCAGGCAGTTTTATCATTTTGTGCAGAATTTATATCAATGCCATTTTTTGCATAACATGTCCCTTACAATCTTCTTTGGGTTGTGCTATATAGTACTCATTATTCCCGCTCCATTTCTCCTCTTTTTGGGAATCTTTCATATCAAGTATAGGCAATCACCATGGTTGAAAACAACATAGATGTATTCAAGATGTTTGCTGATGAGGATAGACTGGATGGATACAATTATCCAATGTGAGATTGCATGATGCAACATGTTATTGTGTCGAAGAGTTTTTGGAATATTGTGCAAGGCATTGATGTACATTCTGGTTTTGTGGATACAGACAATATTGAGCATGTTTTAGTTTTTGGTGGCACTGAGATTGCTGCTGCTAGAGTTGTTTTGCCTATGGCTAAGCAAGCTTGTTGGGACATAAGAATGTACAAACTCATGCATTGATTGCATTATCTGTGAAGTGCACGATTACTCTGGCTTGGGATGTTTAGGTTGGTCTTTATGAAAGAAGCAATGAGGCTAAAATTGCATTACTACGTAAAACATTGGAGTCAAATATCATGCATGAGAAAGATAAAATGGACACTTTCCTTGCTAGTGTCAAGGAAATAAATGAGCAACTTATTTCTGCAGGCAAAGCCATTCTTGAGAGTTCTCTTGTGCAGATTGTTCTTGATGCTTTGCCAAATTCTTACCAGACTTTTGCTAGTACTTAAAGACTTATGAACTAAGTAATTCCTGAACTGTTTAAGTTTGATGCATTATGCACATTGCTATTGCAAGATTCACTTTCCAAAAAAAAAAGGCTAAATAGATGCAATTGAACAGGCTTTTAATTCTGCTCAAAGGAGAAGTGGTAACAGTAATGTAGCCACTTCTTATGGTTCTTCTGCAAGTGGTAAATCACCTATTTCTAATGCTTCTACTGGCAGTCTGGGATTCTGGTGACAAAGGAAAAAAGAAGATGCATTGCCATTATAGTAAGGCTAATGATCACTTGATCAAGCAGTGTCCAAAATTGAAAGCAACACTGACTAAGAAGAAAAAGGCTAGTTCCACTACAAGTGCAGCTATTGTAGAGTCTTTTGTGAAAGGATATTGTGATGCTGATGTGCATACAGAATGGGCTTTTAGCGCAGAGTGCACTTATGATCCTTCTATCCATGATGCATGTATGCACGGCACTATGTAATCATGTTAATGTATAACGTGGGTTCAAAAGGAGGGGTTTTAAAATGCAAAAATTTTAGGCAATTTAACAGATATACATTAAATAAGGGATTTTTATATTCAATTTTGGAAAACATTTCTAAAATAAGGGGTTATTTTATTCATTTAAAAATGTTAAAAGAGGGGTTTTTTAATACCCTATGAACACACATTATATAGGGGGGTACTAAATGGTGAACCCCCCGAGTGTGTGGTACTTTGATAGTGGTGCTACAAAGCACATTACGTCTCATCTTGACTTGTTTACCTCTCTCAAGGATGTCCCTCATGGGAATATAGTCACTTGTTGCCTCTTTTTAATGGTGGAAATTCAAATGTAAATTTGAATGAGGCAAATGTATAGCCTATGAGGATTCTTTTAAGTTACAAATCAGCCCGTTGATAAAATGGAGTGATGACCTAGACCGATGAAACAAAACATAGGTAGATTTCCCATATTAGAGAGGTGATAGTTTGCTAGGGCTGATGATGACTTAGCTCACTTGGTTCACTTCTTGAGGTTGACACCCTCGAAGAGTTTCTGTGCCCCATCCAAGTCACTTCCTTGAGTATTGACAATATGTTAGTTCCAGAGAGCTATGTTGCAGATGCTCGATCGTGGAAAACTGCTATCACTCAGTGCCATAGTGAGTCTTCCAGGCTTATCAAAGATCTTACACGATTACAAGATTCACTTCTAAGGATGTTGCATTGTCTCCTTGGATCTTGAGTGTGTCCCCTTGTGTGGCCATCTCCACAATCTACTTGTGCTCCTAAGGCAAGAGAAAAATAAGTGTTTTTCTTTGTGTGAGTCAACCTCTTTTCTGCGCATAATTACTCTTTCCTTTTCCTGTATGAAACCAAAGCTTGCATTGTATTGGTGCTCCCCCTAATTTACCCTTCCTTTGATAACATCTTGTGTAAAGGTCTTCTGGATATTTGGTTGTCGTTTATCTCAGTGTGCTCCTTATGGATAAAGTGCAGCAACAACTACCTTGCCAAGCCTTTGTGCTAGAAATAAAAAACCTTCAAAGGGGTTGTAGAAATTGCACGTTTGGACACCTTGAAGATAGAGGACCTACAAACCATGTAGGACAAAGCCTTATGAGATCCTTTAGGCTCGCAAGCTCCCCCTCAAGCCCCTTGAGCTCCACGTCTTGCACAAAAACGGGATCTCCTTTCCAAACCATAGGCTTTCTTATGCTAGAATGTAGTACAATTATTTGTAGTCAAGGTCTCCCCTCATGGCGGTCACTATATGTAAAATTATAGATAATGTGCGTTCAATAGCTATTTATAAAACCGTTTAGTTTGTGAATTTTTCACCAATAAAAGGAACTCTTTTCCTATTCAATCTATTTTTTTTAATGATCATTTTTTTAACACCCTTCTATCTGTAAATCTGTGAGAATATATGGAACAAAATAATACCTACTATTGATCCCACCTAATAGGCATTTAAAAAAAATTATAGCCCCCCCCCCCCCCCCCCCCCCCCAAAAAAAAACAGGGTTTCCCTCTACATTTGGGATCACATTGGTGGCCAATCCTCTCAATACAAGGCAAAAAAAAATGTCAAGTCATGACTCAATGAGTTCAAAACGCTGTCAATATAAGTTATACAATCGCTAATACTTAATATAAACAACATAAACCATTAAGCTCAAAAGATATCACTTATTCAAAAAGAGATAAAATTGGCATTGTAAACTAAAGAGGCACAATATAATATTAATCATAACAATATATTACAAAAACAAATATACAATGGCTATCAAGAATCAATCATCATTTGGTCGTAAGTCTCTAGTGGGAATTAGGGTATTCATTAAAAGTTACAGTGTGGTACCTGTTAAAGTTGTGGCATCCCAAGTGAACTACCCAATGTGATCCTATTATTTATTTTGGCTTGTAGGTACTTATTTTAATTATTTGTCAAAGTTTGGGTAGGGAAATTTACTTTGGTCGGTATATATACAACCCATTGCCCCCATTGTATCATGCATCAGTTATTCATTACCAAGGTTGGTTGGTTTATGACTCTCTGACTCTCTCTCTCTCTCTCTCTCTCTGTGTGTGTGTGTGTGTGTGTGTGTGTGTCTCATTCTCTCCTTGGTCTCTTTGCTTTAGCATTGTTAAATTTGACTCTATATTAAAGCCTTAGTGGAGCAAGGCAAAGTAACCAGAGAAGCTGTGAAGTGAGCCCTTTTCCCCTACCTTGCCGGTGGTGTCCATCTTATCCCACTTTGATCTATGTTTTAAACACTACTGAATTGGAGATCATGGTGTTTGCTTCCTTGTTTCATTGTCCTGTGCCAAACTTGATTGCGTTAGTGCAAGCAAAGTTGGTTTGAGCTACAAAGTCTGTTGTACAAGGCTATGGAAATGTATTCATAATGTGGTTTTGTGGGCCAAGAAGGCTCCAAGAAAGGCCATTTGGGAAGGAAGGTCCGTATATCTGAAGTGCTATGTTAGATCCTTGGAATGTAGTGTTTGAAGTGCTCTAGAAGCCGGTCCTAGCTCCTTAAACGGAGCCATAGTGTGAAAAATATTAAAGTTCAAAATTAGAAAGATTTGCAAATCTCTGACAAGCAAGGTAGATGAGGCAAAATGGCTAGATCTTATGTTAGTCTACAGAGAAATATATGACCAGCTGAATGCTTGTCAAGGGCATGGGCAAAATTGCTTGCAATTGGAAGCACGCTTTTTGAGAGATTTTGGGCCTCGACTAGGTTCTTGAATTTCATGTGCCAACTATATGGGATGAGCCTGAATTGACAGCTTGACATTTAATGGAGTCGAGAGGGCCGAGATATTGCAATAGGAAGTTGGTGCCAAAGGACAACAGAGAGATGCGAGGTCTTTGTTTGCCAATTTGGCCACCTTGGCTAGTAGGCCAAGGGGAATCAAGTTGTTTTGAAATTTGTATAGATTGTAGCCAGTGACTGGGTCTATCGGAGATGCTTGCCGGTTTGGCAACCAAACCAATGAGTAGAAAATGGATTGGTTGGGAAGGAGGACCAAAAAAGAGATTTTTTTGATGTTTTTGTGATGGGTCATGGGGTAGTTTTGGTGATGGAAGCTGCATGAAGCAGAGCTCTCTTGTACGCATGTGCTTGCTACTACTGAGGTTTGGTAGTGACGCCCCCTTTTTATTGTTGTGAATGGGAGGGCGTTTTCCCATGTTTTTCATGGTTTAGTTTGATTGTTTTTTGGCTGAACCTCATGATTTTTTGTATAGCTCATGATTGGCATGGTTTTTGATGGGTTTGTGTGCATGATTGGGAGCAACTATGGAGCCCCCTCTTGCATATGCAAGGGGTGCTGACATGGTGTTTATGAACAAAAATGCAGAGATTCTACTTGGTATTTTTTGGTTCTTTTTTCCAAAATATAGTGGTCTATTTTCTTCCTTGATTGCAATTGATCATAGCTGGGGCTATGGTAGTGTAGAGGGAAGCTAGTCAAGTGTAGGCGGGGTTTTGTGTGCCCAAGGGTGAGTGAGTTTGTGAGTGGAGATCGTATCTCATCTTCTTGAGAGAAATAATTTTCTTTTCCTCATATATCTTGTGAAAATTGAGGTGTTATAGAGGCCACCCCCAAATCCTTCACATGTTTTGGTGCCACCTTACTGAGGATTTGTTTTGGCTCTCCGGTTGAGACTTTGCTTGGAGTCAAGCTCAACCTTCTATTTGTAAGTTGTTGGCATGAATCCTCCAAGGTTTATAGGTGAAGAACCAAGAAGGTCCTTGAGATAGGTACAATTGCATTGTTTACTAATAGGGAATGATTGTGAAGCAGAATGGCTTTGTATGTTTCCTCTCTTACTTGAAGGTGATGCATATATGTGGTATAAGATCATGAATGATGGTTACTCTTGGAATCAATAATTTTTTTAATCTCTTTTCTAAATCCATGTACCTGTGTTTTATTCTTTTGGTAAATTTTTGCTTATGTATCCATTTATTACATAGAAAATCAATAAAAACCCTTTAAAATAAAGAAAAATAGCAAACATGGCCCAAAAAATCTAAAAACTAGCTAGATAAATGAAAGAAGCCAGCTTCTAACTAAAGTCCTTATTTGCAAATTTTCAACTGATTATTCCACTTTGTATTATTATTTTTTAGCAAAAACCTTATTATTTGTGTATATACTATACCTAATGGCTCATTTTCAACAATTGCCCCTTTCTCTCAAGTCTCCTCACTTTTAGGGCTTAGAATCAACACTTGTGGCAAAAGACAAGAAATCAAATGCAAAATTCAATTCAAGAAGCAAGAAAACAATGTCCTTTTTTTTCTAGTTTCACATTGTGCATTTGGAATGCTTCAGAATGCTTCCCCCCCTCGTAGTTTGAGTCCTCCTAGATGATAATGTGTCATTGAGGGTGTGCTATGCATGGACATAAAGTAGTACCTGATGCAAGGCCATGTAATGGGGTCTATGTAACAATCAATGCATGGGTAAAAATTGATGTTGTGCAATAGGCGGGTCTTAAGAGGATTGCTTAAGGAAAGTCTATGGCGAGGTTCATCTGTGTGGTTATCCATGAGTGTGTAACATGTAGTAAACGTTGTAGTTCAAGAGCTCATTGATGAATTGCCAGAGGCTGTTGTCGATCCAAATTTTAAGATTGTGATTGAAGTAGCGGCCGCCATTCTTGGGTTATGACTTTGGACTCCATAGGTTGAAGAGGATGTTAGGCCTTCTTGTTTTGGAATCCATTTTTGTGTTGGGAGTTGTTGCTTCTCTTTATTCTTTGGTATCCACCTCAGTGTGTTTTGTAATGCTCGTGGCTTTGGAAGCTAATTAGCTCGCTTGTTAGTCGGATTTTCCATGGTTGCTAGATTAGAGTGTTTGCATTGTTTGGCAGATTGTAGTTGAACTTTGGAAGCCAAACAAAATTCTTGGGAAATTGTGGGGTTTCTTTAGGTATCCAAACTTTGTGTCTAGTGTCTGTTATGTTTGTCATAGGATGTGCTTGTCGAACTATCCCTTTAGGTACTCATATCTTCTTTATCTATTTATGTGCCATTAGTGATAGTTTTTGAGCTGCTTTCTGAAATAGGCAATTGCATCTGCGTGACTTGCTTGAAGGAAGCGAATGATTATCAAAAACAGCTTAAGAATTATCCATGGTCTCCATATTTACAGTGGTCTGTGTCGGGTCTTGTTTCTCATTTTTGTTCGCTAGCATTGGCTTCATCCTCATCTTTGTTTATTATTTGCCTTTATTACAAAAATCAACATACAAGACTTGAGTCCTCAATGTGACATGCGCCTAGTTATTGGCCCATTTGATATAAGTGGTGTATCTTTGTTTCCATGCTATGCCTAGTATCAATTGGTTAAACGAGGCCTTAGGTGGTAGTACAAAAAAGATATGGGGGCACTCATATACGTTGATGTGTACTTTGAGTTCCACAAATACAATAGTGTTGGGGTCATCCCAACTTGGGCGGTTACACATGTATGAACTCTTGTAAATGCCTTTATAAGGCTCATCAAAATCTAATGCAAACTCTCTTTACATTTGTACAATATACTAGTTTTATCTTCCTCTCCTCTCTTATCTTGTTTGCTCTCTCTCTTGCTACTCACCTTGTCTATACGTGATGTTGTTCGCTTTAGCGCCACGCTCCACAACTGATATTAGAGCTTTGGTGGCGGTGATGGCAATTGGTGTGTGTGCAATGGCTCGATGGCTGACACAAAAGCGATGGAGCTTGATGGCTATGTTGGAGCTTGGGGCTCAGACCTGAGCTCAACAGTGGCAGATTTCTTGTGGATTGCAATCGCATGGAAGTGGATCGGCAAGATCTCATATCTCGGCTCCCTGGCATGTGCAACCCCTCTTGCAAAGAAGGATCTTGAGAGAAAATCAAGAGAATCTCAAAAGGAGTAGGTATATGCATTCGGTAGACCTTGAATGGAAGCAACAAGTGTGAGCTTTGGAGAGTGTTTTGAGCTCGACTACGGAACCTGAGAACTTGGAGTGTGATGGTGTACACACACACAAGAAAAATAAATTGGATTAAAGCAAGTCGAGCTTAGGAGCTTGGAGGGAAGCCACACACTACAGGTTCTGGTAGCAAAGTCCAAGTGAATCGAGAAGCAGCAAAGGAGCTTGGAGGCTTGTGAGCTAGAAATGAATAAAAATGATGAGCAGCAAGAGAGTCGACAAGCAATTGAGAAAGGCAAGCAATTGAGAGTTGACAAGAAATTGAGAAAGGCAAGCACCTCAGCTAGGAATCGAGTGCAAGATCTTGGTATGACAGTAAGCAAGAAAATCTTGAAGGGGTTGAGCAAGAGCTGCATTTGATGTGAAGAGCTTGAAGGAGTCGACCAAGCAGGAGCTACAAGAAAAGACAACACAATGGAAGAGAATCAGGGTCCTGCAAGAGAGCAGGACTTGGGGCAGCAAAGTCGAGCCAACACGGTACCTGCAGGGAAACTATAAACAAAGTAAATTGGGGCATGAACCTCAGCAAAGGGGAAATTGGCCATTGCCTTGAAAATTGGATCTCAGTAGAATTGAGCTGAGCAAGTGACCGACAACAGCCGGCCGTTAATAAGGAAAATTGGGGGAATCCAATTTTGCTCTGTAGTGCTGGCAACATGGAAATATGGCTCACTAGTAACCTTAGTGAGAGGCATCGAGTAGAGATAATTGAAAGCTTCAGCAAAGGGAATCAGCAAGCTGTAGTTAATGAGGGAAATTGAGCATTTTACAACCAAGAAGAAATGTGTGTGTTAAACACACACACAGAGGTGGTAAAGTGATGACGTGTATAAGAAATCATCAGCACTGTTGTTAATTGCAACCCACATAGTTTGTTTTTCTTTTAATTTTTAAGGTTCATTAAAACCTCTAATGATCTTTATTTCTCCAAGAGGAAGTTCACACGACCATAATGAGGTGTGTCGGATATATTTCATAAAGAATGTAATGCCATGATACAAGCATTAGGAAGGGAATGGGGTCTAAGGGGGGCTCTTTATTTGCCATGGGATTAAAAAGGAGATTATGGAAGGGGCAAATGGATGGATGCCATGTGGACTAAAATGGTGGGTATGGCAAGGCCTAAAAGAAAGTGGTCAAACTTGTACTCTTTTATAAAATACAAAGAGAAAATCTCTTATAAATTCAAAAAAATAAACTTTTCTCTAAATAGTTGAGTAAAAACCAATTCTTTCTATCTCTATTGGCTGCGAGTTTCTCCCCCCCTCTCTCCTAAAAGGGGGTCCCTCCAAAAATGTGATGATCATTCCCTCCCTCTCTCTCTACTATACCCACTTCTCTTCACTTCACCTTGTTTCTCTTTCCTTCCTTTCAGTTTTCCCTCCCAAAAGCTCTACAACAAAGGTTTGAACCTCCTTTCCCTCCTCAAGCTTATTGCATTCTTGAGGGTTGCATTATCCTCAAGCTGAAGTTATCCATTACTCCATGGGATTCACTAAACACCTCTAGCTAAAGCTGAAGTCTACAACATATCCTTTTGCTACATCATCCCTCTTTCATTCCTCAATAGGTTTCTTGCTCCTTCTCCATTAATCTCTCTAGAGAGGATCTACTTCCCTCTCAAGCTTTGCAACATTATCTTCCACATTAAGACAACAAGCATGTGGAGCAATATAGTAGTAAGTAGCATCCTGCACCTGTGTGTACCATCAGGATTCTTGCTCTTTATACAGCTGAGAACATGGATGTGCAATTTCTAATCATAAGTGTTTGTGTGCAAGTTGTGCCACTATTTCCCATGGCATCATCAGGTACGTGACAACCTAGGAATGTCATTGACTCCATTTCATGCAGAAAAGTACAAGACAACAATGGATATTGGGTGATGATGGATTTAAAACGAATGATGTGGGTGACAATGCAGCCCAACTCAAGAGGTGCACACAAGGTCTCAAGGAGACACATGGCTTCTTGAGCACACCATTGGAAGGGAAGAATCATGGAGTTCAAGCAAACACAAGATGGCAAGAGGCTTGCGAAGGTGCAACATGTGTATGTTGCTTCACAACTGAAGCTAGAGAAAGTAGTGGCTCACTCGAGGTTTCCTGCAAATTGTAATTTTTACTCCTCTTGCAAGTTTTTTGGTTATCTATTTAGTATTTTTTCCTTGTGTGTTTCTTTTGATGACTGTAAGATTTCCATTGCTTTTTGTTCATGTTTATAGATGTTTTTCCATCCGATTTTGTAGAGTGGGAGCCAATAGAGTCCTTCACAGGAACTTTTGAGGTGATCCACGCTAAGCTTGGCAAGTTGCTCTATGTTGGTTGTCAGTCCTCTGATCTTGCCTCACTTGAAATATTTTTTAATGATCATACTTATGTCACACCTAGGCAAAATGGATATGGTAATCTATCTCTAGTTCACTCACCAACCTTGGAGAGTTTGGAATTGCCATAGTGCCTTGATCACAGCAACCAAAAGGAGAATCGAGGTGGATGTGCAAGCATAAATGAAGTGCAACTATGGTTCCCATAAAGCCACGGTAACATGGTTTATGTCTCTTCATTTGTTTGTGTTTATATTTCAACTTCAAAGTGTTCATAGGACACCAACAATGTGGAGTTGCAAAGGGGGAAGTGCGATCAACGGATTTCTTGCAGCTCGATGGGAAACTAAGGTGGTCAACCACCAGAGAGATAGAAGAAAGTGCTCTGTAGTTGCTGACAAGGTGGTGTTTAGATACCATATTCCAAAGAAAAGCTTGTTGATGGTCTTTCCCTATAGAAGATGGAAGCTGACGATGGGAGAATGGGAGGCACTAGACTCTGAGGTTGCTGCTAGAGAATCAATTGACTTGCAAATACATCTCCACAATGATGCAGTGCACCACATTACGGTGAACAATGACTGGCATCTTAGTCACCTTCACGAGTATCTTAATCTCAGATATACCTTGCCCAAGCAATATCTCTTTGTATTCAATGAAAAGATTGTTCGCTCCAGGAAAGAGAAGAGCTTTTTGTGTGAGAACGTTCCGTTTTCGCGATGTATTTTTGTAAAATCTTGTAACTGACATGGATTTTGTACACATTAATACATACGATGTTTTGAATCTCGTTTCTATGCATACTTGTTTATTCTCACCTTGTTCAATTTTTTGATTGAAACATGCAATTTATTTGTTGTGGAGCACAAGTGTTTTCAATGTTGGTGTCTTTCAATGCTTTGTCATGTGATTTTGTTAAAATTAAAATTTTAAGACATTTTGACATTTATTTAAGTGCTTTTCAAAAAGTGACTTTGGGTATATAAGTGACTTTCTAGTTTTTGAACTTCATTTCTCACATTCACAAAACTCTAGCTCTAAGCTTTGTTCGCATCTTCTTTGCGAACGAACCCATGGCAACGTCTACTGATGCACTTCTCAGAAAATTAGAAAAGATAAGACTTGCAGATCGAGCACATGAACTACTCAGTGTGTTCGAGGTGACAATTGACATGCAGGCCACTGACAACCTTCTTGTAGAAGCTTTCTTTCCTACATGGTGCAGCACATGGAGGAATATGCCATAATCTTTGAGGGATCTGACACGGCATGGTTGACAGTGGATTTCTTGAAGCATCTCTATGCGGCTGACAAAAACTTCTGGTTTTGCTTGTTGAGGTTTGACTAAAGGCCTCATGGAACGGGACTTCAAGATAGAGGATGGGGATGATCTCATGGATTTGGGTATGGGGTGTATAGGCACCCAATTTATTTCATGGAACATGGTTCAGGAATTACTTGTGCTTGAGGGCATAGGCACCCAATTGGGTGTATAGGCACCCAATTTATTTCATGGAACATGGTTCTGGAATTACTTGTGCTTGAGGGCATAGATAAGGGAAAATCAAAGGAAAAGGTCAACCAAAGACCTCTTGTGACCATTGTGGAGGAATCCAATGAAGTTATCAAAGAGATAGATGAGCAGACCGAGGCATCTACGACACTCGCAATCTTGCAAGATCCCATCACCACTGAGGAGGAAGATTGAATGATATAGGGAGATGAGGTGCTGGAAGAGGTCCCAGACCTCCAAATTCTTAGTTTGCATCCAGAGGTGGTGGATGATCGTCAATTTCTGCTGCTTGACGACATTGCCAACATGCTAGGACTCATAGAAGATGAGTTGCTGTAGTGCTTGCTATCTATGCAAGCACGAAGAATCCCAGTGGAAAGGAAGAGAAAGTCAATTTTCAAATTGATTTCAAAGACTAAGATCTTCCAGCAAGACTCTCTTTCCTCTCCAGTGAAAACGAACAACAGTTGGTGCAAGCAGTAGCAAGTACACTAGTGGAAATAATATCATGTGCCTCTTTCTATGAAAGCTTATCAGAGAGCGCATTTCATCCACAAAAACCACTGATTGTGATTAGTAGAGATGATCGATCTAGCATCGATCTTACAAAGAAAAATCTTGAAGAGAGGGATGAAGAAACTGAGGTAAATAAATCTTAACCTGGTAGAATTTCTAGTATTCCTTATTACAAGTGTTAATATCAATTAAAATGCTTTGCAGAGGGCTTATCATGTTGATAAGTTTGCAATGCGTACTGGAGGTTCTCACAATGTCTCCACGGGTAGGGATAGCTCTCTTTGGCACTACCTGAGCCATCTGGAGCCATAGATTCTTAGAGTTGCTCACACAAAGTTCTCCAAGAATTGTTCTGTAGAGATGCTAAAGTGTAAAGCGTTAGGTGGCATACTCGCTGAAGATTCTCTGACCTTAAATGCTCACAAATGTATATTGGTGTACCGAGAGGCAGCATTGTATGCCTTTACATGAAAACACCCAGGCTCGGTCCTCTCCCACTGTGCCTTGAGCCTATGTCAAGGGGGGTTGACAAACCCAGAGGAAATTGTAAAATCCCTTGGCGTCAAGTCAGCCATTTGCCCAATATCCAAATGCGAAGAACCTGAACGAGTATGACTAGACAAAGGTGCATGCATATTACTGTCACGCAAAGTATGCACCAGCCATTTTGGCATACCTCTAGCCTGCTCATTTTTAGCCCTTTCCTCATCAAGTACATCATGTACATTTGCATCAGTAACATTTTTAGAAACCCCCATAGGCGATATATTTGCCTCATTGGAATTAACATTAAGATATCCACGACTCCAATCTCTCCCATTGCTCGAAAAAATTTGGCAAACCTACATATAAAAAATTTAGAGGTAAATTGACTAAAATTTGAAATTTCCATAAGTTTTGTAGGTTTTCTCACCTTCAAAATTAAACTTTAGACGTGATCTAAAATTTGTAGGTGGGATTACATGATACCTAGGTTTATTTTTTTGAGCACTTAGATTCTAATTCTCCTCCTATATCAAGGTTAGCTGGTGGGCCATGGAGTACCTTTGTAGCTCTCAGTATAAGGACAAACACCTTAAATTGATACTTATTGAAACTAGACTTTTGGGAAAACCGTAAGGATAGAATAGGATGCTAATAGCACATCCTTATCCCAACCAAGCTCTCTTAGTGCTCATGAGAAGCTTGCAAACTATCTTTCCCTGAACCTAGTACATTGGACCTTTTTTATTTGAAAGGGCAAGCATGGAATTGTGGCACAAAATGTACTAGCATTGTGGGGTGGTAAACAAGGTTGATAGGATTGGTAGTGTGTCACTACAGCACGTTGCACAAAATCGATGGCTATACCAGCGCAATTGAACGGTGTATACAAACTTTAGACGTTGGTATTCGTGCAAAAATAAGCGTTGAAACTATTTCATTCTTATATATTTATTTCCATACGGATGTTGATATCGACACCCATACCGACATATGATATCGATGCCCATTCAGATGCGCATACAGACATCCATACAGGTGCCTATACCGATGCCCATATAGACACATATGTCGATGCCAACACTTGGTTTTTTTTGACGAGAGAGTAGTAACATTTGCTGCTCCATGTGTTGTAGTAACAAAGGCCAATCCTCTCTTCTCAAAAGAAGAATGCAAAATTAATCGCATTTTACCTAATTAATAGAGATCACTTTGTGTTACGATAGATCGATATTGCATCATGAAAAATAAAGAAATATTAAGCACATGACAATAAATACAAAACACTCAATATAAAAATTGCAATAACCATAACCATAACAATTACCATTTCCATAAATAAACCCAAAACTATAAGTATAACCATTAAAAAAATCATAACCTTAAGTTTAAACTTAATCATTGCCATTCTAAAATCATAAACAACACCATAATCTAAATGTTGCAAACCCATAATCATAACCATTGCATGTCATTTCCATGATTTCATAAGTAAAATCATGTCCATAAAGGATGTCAAAACCATAACCATTGCCAATGGCATAATAAAAAAACAAATGCACAACCATTGCCACTATTATAACCATAAACATAATCATAAGCATGATCATAAAGGGTTATCAAAACCATAACCATTGCTATTGACATAACCATAAAAAACCATACTCATAAGCATTGTCAAAACAATAACCGTTGCCACTATCATAAGCATAAGCATGCACATAAACATAATTATAACCATAAAAGCATTGTCAAAGCTATAACCATTGTCACTAGCAGAACAAAAAATAAACCATAATTATTGTCACCGGCATAACAAAAAATAAACCATAAGCATTATCAAAATCGTAACCACTACCTCTATAATAAACATAATGCATAATCATAACAATAAAAGTATTGTTAAAATCATACACATGACCATTTTCATAATTGTGAGTTTAAGCATAATCGTAAACCATGAACATTGTAAATTTTAAAGAGAAATATCATAGAAAATCATGTGTCATGTGTTTATGTATGTGATTCTATGTGTGTGGTTATGCATATGTGTGTAGAAAAACATGTGTATATGTGTTTATGCGTGTACTTATGTGTGTATATCTATGTGCACATGTGTATGTGTGTGTACATGCATGCATGAAAGGGAAAGAAAAAGCACTCACATTTAAAGAATGTGAGTGTGGTTTGAGTAGTGCGAAGGCTCAAGAAATTATCTGCAAAAACAATGCATAAGCATTTTGTACCCACACACACAAACACAATGTTTTCACACAAAATATAACAAAAATATGTACCTTCTCTGTGTAGAAATGTGTGAAACCATAGATCAGAGGTCGGAAGAGGCAAATCCACATAGGTTTTCAAGGTGGAAGGAGGCAGGGAGGAGCTATGGAGGAGGTGTGGAGAAGAGAGTAAATGAAAAAATGCAAGAAATGAGCTCTCAGATACTGTAAAATAGCAAGTCGTCGATACAAGCATCAGTATAGACATTGATACCTCCGTCGGTATATACATTGGTACGTGTGTCTATACAGGCGATCATCGGTATAGGCGTCAAAAATTTAAATTCGAATTTTAATTTGAGAAATGTGTTCCTCCATCTTTATCAAAGCTTATTCTGGCACTACCAACGATGTCAAAAAATGACATTAGGAACCAAGTGATCCCTTGTTGTGTGTGTGTGTGTGTGTGTGTATTGCAAAACTCCAACAAAAGGAGAGTATAAAGATTAGATTAAAAAATCAATTACAATAGCACCATGCTCAAACCAAGCCTTGGCAAAAAAAAAACAAGAGTACCAGGCTAATAGGGGAGCCACCTGCAAGACATATACATACAAACATCGTCTCGAGGACTTTTACAGGAACCCCTCAAACCTAACATACAAAAACAAATTATATGATAGTAGATCAACCCTTGGGTGCCACCACCATAGAAAGCCCTACCACCACCCTCCATAGTTCTTAAGGGCGATCTGGCCACAATAACCCAAAGGACTGACTTTTTTCAGAAAGAAACAAAAAGGGAATGAGAAGATACCCTCGACTACCACCAAGAAGTAGGCAGCTGCCACATACTTGCCCTTTGCTAAGGAGAATCACCGAATTCGAGGAGTAAACTTAAAAGAGAGTGGAGCCCATACGTCTCCATCATTGGCCTAAAGGGGCCACCTATGAAAAGGGAGTGGGGGCACCACAAAACAGAAACCCCACCAATCGAAACCAAGAAATCATCACAAACCAAGCACAAAATCATTTTTGCAAGTCATGGAACAATAGGTAGGGCACACAAGAGTCTCACCAAAGCTTGATGAGAGGGACTCCGCCAAGTCCTAGATCTAAACAAAATAGGGAGTGCTACCAGTGAGGTAGAATCACCAAAGAAGAGCCAAAAGTAGTTCGGTCCCCCTCTGCAAGGAAGTCCCCTTCCCTTGCAGCCAACGTTCAATCCTTTTGATAGTCAAGAAGGGTGCCACACTCACCCTCTCCCATGTGCCCACCAACAATCCAACCCTTGGATGTGGCCGCTTCGTGCGCATAGGCCAGGGCTGTCACGCTTGACCTTGGGTATATATTTTAAATTTTAACATTGTAAGAAGCATACGAAGAATAAATATTATATATATATATATATATATATAATATTTGCTAGAAATGGTAAGATCACTCCTCATTATTGTTTCACATCCACTACCCAAAGAAAATCGTCATCCCCTCTATTAAGGTGATGCTTGACATGTGGAGGAGACTATCCGACCCAATAGTGTACCATGTTGCTATAGCCATATCCTAAGCAAAAGTGGTGTGCCATTGAGAACAAGTGGACAAACCATACCAGTGAGAAATGTTACTACAATCAAGAACATGTTAGAGAAAGGCCTTATCAACCTAATGCTCAGTACCTACCGAATGTGCCATTAGACCCTTAGTATCAACAAAACATACCAGCACCACCACCTCCAAGGTATGCATAAGGGCTAGCAAACCCACAATCACGTATAGAGAGACCAAGACCAGTGTTAGGTCATCAATTAACACTTTGAGGAGAAGATAAAGCAATAGTGAGTTATGTGTATCCGGATGAGTACCAAGAAGAGAATGCTCTAGTGCCAGTAAAAATGTTTTACAAAGAGGAAAACCACATACCCTTCCTACGAGCGGGAGAATGCTATTTTATCCTCTAGAATTTCTAAGTCAACAATGGGCAATGTAGCTCAGAGTGGATGGTTTACTTTAATCTAGGGAACACGAATATTCATAGCTTGCTTCAAGTACAAGTAATTGTTTCCTCAATCCTAGATGAGTTGTACTTGTTGCACAAAAGGTCTTTCCATGATGATTTTGTGATTGAGTTTCTTTCCAAAGTCCACTATTGCAAAAGTGTGTTGATAATTGATTCCACAGGAATTCATTGTCACTTTTTCCAGCAGTCCTAAGGGTCTGTCGATGTGTCCACCATCAGCCAATTGCAATTTCATTCAAGTCTGTCTACTGGCTGGTTTTCCCCATGATTCCCATACTGCTTTCATGGCTATGGCTATGCCTACCCCACTATCCAGTATTGCCATGGTTTTTATATCATTATATCTAACTAGAAGGGTTGTGTTTCCTTCTTCCCCTTCGTAGTATTCTTCAAATTTGTTAATTGGAACGGATCTAATCTCTTTGTTATCCAATTCTTGTTTCAATTTTTCACGATTCGCCCTATTATCCCCACCTTCTCTAGAGTTTTTTTGTAGATCATTCCATAAATATGGTCTGATTTTTAACAATTCTCCTAAAGTAAGAGTGCATTGAATGGATGTAAACATGATTGAATGGATGTTATCTACGTCTAGGGTATGTTCCCCTTTTTTTATTTGTGTAGTTCTACACACTGTGGATTCATCTTTGTTATCTCCCAAGTAAGAGGGTAGTGTTTTCAGAGTCATTGGTTTAGACATTCTTGAAGCTTTAGAGCTGCAATCCCCATACAAGGATTCTATATCCATGTCAATATCAGGAGGTAGATTGTCTAGCCAAACTTCCTCTATAGGAGCTGACTTCAAAGTTAGGCTCCCATCATTAATTTCTCTAACTTTTTCCCATAAGTGTCCTGGCCAGTCTTCATCTACGAACGGAATTCCATCTAAGGCATATTCATTGTCGGGCACTATTTAGCTCTGGCTCTTTAGTTTCATGGTGGGGTTCTACCACCACTTCGGATTTCTCTTTACTAATTCCTACCAAAAGCTCCTCAGGTTTTGCTATATTCTCGAGATTGGGTTGTTGTTTTTCCAGCATCTTTGAGTAATTCTTACCAGACATTGATAAGCTTCAAGCTTAGATGCTTCTATATTTGAAGAAGGATAGTTTCTTCATTTGTTTTCCAAATTTTGGCCTGATCTAATAAGTCTTGCTTAGTAAGCTTCCAAATATTAGGAAGAGGATGGGGTGTAGGAGGGTCTCTTTATTTGCCATGGGCTTATGGAGGTGATTAACATTTTGACAAATAGGTGTGTGCCATGTGTGGAAGAATGGTGGGTGTGTAAGAGATGTGTAAGAGTGGTCAAAGGATGCACTTTTCCCCCCTAAAAGGAGGTGGGAAATTTTATGATTTTTGACCTTTCATAACTCCCACATATGGTCTCTCATTTGAGCGGAGATCATAGATCTGTAATCTACGCGTCGAGCTCTTTCCATAGATATGCTACATGATACGGTTTTACCCGCTAGACTTTAAATTCTATTTTGGGGGGAAACTTTGAATTCAAATAAACTAGCCGTTTTGCATGTTTGAATTCAAAAGATGTCCTTTGATTACTTTCTTAATACTAAAGCTTTGACTTCCTTAAACTATCAAATAAAGAGGCCCTCCTAGACCCCAGTCTCTTCCTAATGGCTGCATTGGTTGGCTCAAAAATTTTGTCTACCAAAATTGATCCTCCAGATTTCACTGTAGTTTCCTTGATTTCATTTTGAGTTTCTTTCACTTTTTCCTGGAATAATTTATTGGCTTTCTCCTCAATTTTAGCCCTTTGTTTCTGTTTTCTCATCTCATACCTTTGGCTTCTTCTTCTCTTGGTCTTTTGAGGGGAAATTTTAGTATTCTCAGAATCATCATAGGAGTTACGTTTCTTTTTCTTAGCCTGGGCTCTGGTGAATACCTTGATTGGAACAATAGGTTCACTCTCTAATGAGCTACTAGATATGACTTGGATTATGGTCACTACTGCTTTACCTTTGTTTAAAGGATTTTTTAGACAATCTTCAGGGAAGTGTCCTCCCTTTTTGCAACATTGTATAACAAAATCTTCAACTGGCTTAATGTTCTTTTCAAGCTCTGGGCATTCATTTTTCCAGTGATCATCTGCACCGCAATTATGACAGATTCGAGTCCTTGGCTTAATCATGGGTCTTACCATCAAAGGTCTAACACCTTGAGTAGCTACATAGTACACCGATGCAAGCTCTGGTGTAGTATAAGTCACAGGCTCTTCCATTGGTGGTGGATGTGAATTATACCACTCTCCTTCTGCCATTACTGTAGATGGACTAGGCTCGACATAGGGTGTAACATGCAGTAGTGCTTGTTCATCTATGACACCCTCTGAATGCATGTACTTTACAGGCACTGCATTATGTCCACGATATGGATGTTGCTGACCCAACACGGGTTGAGGTCTTTCCATACCCATTGATGGTCTTTGAGCTGGGGCCATATTATGAAGATATCTATATATCGGTTGTCCTTGTGGCCTCATGGTACTTATTGAACATTCCCATCATACTTTGGTTGGTAATAACACTCATTGATCTCATGGCCGGTCCATTTACCCTCGATTGCACACCATTTCTGTGGCCTAATTGGTTGTCCCTGTTGAAGTATCCCTTGCCCTAGTCCCCTCATAGGTTATTTTTGCATGTTATTCATCATTTTATTTATCCTTTTGAGCATGTCTTCTATGGATGTAAGCAGTGCTGTAGCAGCCGCTCCCACTTGTGTTGGTTTGGTGGATGTTGTTTTCTCGCTTTGATTATCCTTAGGGTTGTCTTCTTCATTGAAAACATCATAATTGTCTCCTAAGTTAATAGCATCTAACACACACTCTTCTAGGGTCATATGTTTCTTGCTATACAATATAGCATGAAGCTCTTTGTTTAGCAGTCCCTCTAGAAACAATGATACTAATCTTTCTTCTGCAGGTACTTCTAGTTCTAGGCATCTTGCAATGTATTGCTTCATTTGAGTTTCACAATCCCTAACAGACTCACCTTGTTTTTGTTTGAAGCTATAGATTTGAGCTATTATATTATGTTTGATTCCCGTTTTAGAACATACAGCTACAAATCCTTGAGTTAATGTATTGAAGTCCATGATTGACCTCGGTGTAATGTTTTGGAACCATGTCAACACTTTTCCTTCTAATGTCATTCCAAAACCCTCGAATTGAGTATGAAAATCAAATATGCATTCTAATCTTAGCACTTGCTTAGAGCTTGCTAAGTGGTCATATGGATCCCCAAATCCAATGTATATTTTGACCTATTTTTTAAAATCAGTTGGTTTGACACGTCTATTTGGTTCAACTCTAGGTCTCCTGGAAGTTGGTCATGTCCCGAGTCCTTCAAACTAGTCTGTTGGAAATAGTGACTCGTGTAGCCCTCGATTGGCTTTAGTGTCACCCGGTTTTCTTTGTGATGAGGTAGTTTTGGGTTTTTTAACATTACTCCCAAAAGATCTCTCATGGAATTCCTCTCTTGGAATAGTTTTTGGTCCTTGGCCCAATATCCAATCTCTTATGGATTACCCCTGGTATTTGGTTTGTTCCACCTCATCAGTGCTCATCATAAAAAAATTATTGTTATAACAATCCTTAAATAGGTAGGTTTGTAGATCTGCTGAACCCTTGTCTTTGATTTTGAATATATAGATGATCTTCACGGGTGTTAATTGTCTTGATTTGGCATGAGAAGTCCATAGAAGATCTTTGATGTTTTTATCCTCCCAACAATAGATTCCAATCCTGGGATTATCCGTGCTAAGCCATTTCAAAGGCTTCGACTCAACTTGATCGTATCCCTTGAATTCTAAAGTCAGTGGTCCTTCTTTTGCTGTCATATCTGGAATTATTGTATTTACTTCTAACCCCCATTTGTCTATCACATCAGGGTTCAACTTGTAAATATTGAGTTTCATTTTTATCCATATACATTTTTCCTTGTTTGTTTGCCCTAATTTCCTCTTCAAACTCCATGTCATGGTTATCAATGCGAATGGCATACTCTTCATTAGGATCCGGGTAAACATGAGCTCCATGGCCATTAGTCTTATAAAAGGTGAGTATGTGCTTATACCGCATTGTCATTCCGGTTCCTGAATGAGTCAAATAGAAAGACACTTCATATGTTGATTCTGAAAAAGTGTTTGAGACTTCTTCAAAGATAGTGTCCAGGTGATCTCTTTGATTCACACTCTCTTTGGTGGATACTCTACTAGCGGTCTCTCCAAATATTGTTGGAATTAGGGTTGCAAGAAATCACACACAGCTTGGAGAAGATGAAGGAAGCTCAAGGCACACAATAGAGAGTGTTTTGCTTAGTGTGCAATGGAAAGATAGATAGCCCTAGAGTGATGGGCGTATATACAATGCACGGGGGAAAAAACCTCCTAAAGAGGAAAAAATACCCCGGTGGTCCTAGTGTGTTCACACACATCACTACCACATGTATATGGTTACAAATTCCCCTTGGAGTGATGCGGTGAACGAGAGCTGGCACATGAGTAAAGGGAAGTGCCATGCTCTGATGACATGATCAGTCCACAAAGGAGAGTAAGATCAAAGCTTTGCGGAAAGCTTCAAGATTCTCACGAGACAATGTCTTTGTGAAAAGATTTGTGAGGTTGTATTGTGTTGGCACATAAGCCAAGCTGATCTCTCCTGCTGAGATCCTCTCCTTGACATAGTGGTAATGCACCTCAATGTGCTTTGTGCAAGCATGAAAAAGTGGGTTCCTCGCAACTACCAATGCGCTCTGACTGTCAATGTCCTCTCAAACACCCAAATCAGCCATAAGGTGTCTGAGCCATACACACTCAACCGTAGCTGTGAAGACTGCTCTGTACTTAACCTCACAACTAGAAATGGCCACAGTAGGTTGCTTCTTGCTCAACCATGATATACGTGAATTGCTAAGCATGAAACAAAAACCACTTGTGGACACTCGCGTGTCAAAACAACTAGACCAATCTGAGTCTGAAAAATCATGTAAGCTGGCAAAAATGATCTCCCTTGGGATAAAACAAGCCAAGATGTAAAGTGTCACTAATGTAGCAAAAAATCCTCTTGACAGCATACCAATGCTTAGACCCTGGGCTACGCATAAATTTGGTGACCTGTGAGACTACAAACTGAATATCCGCCCTCGTGTTGCATACATAAATGAGGCATCCAACTGCATTTTGGTAAAGAGTGACATCTACAGGATTGCTAGTATCATGAAGAATAAATTTCAAGCTTGTCTCCATGGGAGTGGCAATAGGTTTGCAATCCTCAAGTCCAAACTTAGATAGCAATGTCTCTATGTAACTTTTCTGACACAAGGAAATACCACCATCACACTGCTTAAACTGGATACCCAAGAAATGATGCAGCAGCCCCAAATCTTTCATCTTGAAAGTAGCATTCAAATCAGCCTTAAATTCAACAATATGTCTCTCATTTGGTCCAGTGATCAGAAAATCATCGACATAAAGAACCACAATGAGAAGTACATCACCCTCACACTTTACATACAATGTGTTTTCTATTGGACTGTTCTGAAAGTCTTGTTTGACCAAATGAGTGTGAGCTTTCTCAAACCAATCACGAGGAGATTGCTTCAACCCATACAAAACCTTCTTACATCTACACACTTTGTCCACTTGTCCTTTCTTGACAAAACCGCGAGGCTGCGTTACATAAAATTTCTCAAATATGTCACCATTAAAGAAAGCAGTAACAATGTCTGATTGATGTACATCCCAACCAAAATGAGTTTCCAATGCACATAGAAAAATGCACAGTAGCCATACAACAAGTGGGAGAAAAAGTCTCTTCATAATCTCTGCCTTTTTGCTATGCATAACCCTTTGCAACAAGTTGAGCCTTATGGTGATCAATCTCACCACCCGGCTTGCATTTCAACTTGTAAGCCCACTTCGTACCAATGGCCTTTTTGCCAGGAGGCAAATCACATTCATGTGTCATTTTCTATAAGTGCATCATATTCTAATTGCATGGCAACCATCCAATTTTCTAAATTATGTGCTTCACCAAAAGACAGAGGCTCCTCAACATCATGTAAGCTAGACACAGCCAGATCATAACAATCTAATGCATAAGATGCATGGTGAGAGCATGAACGAGTACGACTAGACAAAGGTGCATTCAATTTATTGTCACGCAATGTATGCACCAGCCATTTTGGCATACCTCTAGCTTGCTCATTTTTAGCCCTTTCCTCGTCAGGTACATCATGTACATCTACTTCAGTAAATAGGTTGATTTGTAACCTTTTCAAAAAACCCCATAGGCTGTGCATTTGCCTCATTGGAATTTCCATTCAAACTTCCACCATTGAAAAGAGGCAACAATGTGTCATAAATGTCCTGGAGCTTACATTACTATCTCTAGTACATGATAGCAAGGGCTCAATAGAATCTTCCACAAACACTACATCCCGTGAAACCAGAATACGCTTTGTTTGTGGATGATACAACCTCTACCCTTTGCTTTTAGCACTATAACAAACAAAACATATTTGACAGCCTTATCATCCAATTTTTTGCGATGTGTTTGTGGCACCAAAGCATATGCAAAACAACCAAAAACACGCATGTGCTCAATAGAAGGTTTCTATCATACCATGCTTCATATGGAGTAATAGACTTTTGTAGGAGACCTGTTCAGTACATAAGTGTCCCACATGATGGCCTCAAGCCAAAACGACTACAGAAAATGTTGACCTTTGACCATACATCGTGCCATTTCCATAAGTGACATGTTTTCCTCTCAGCAACACCATTTTGCTGAGGCATATAAGGCAGTGTACATTGGTGTTTTATCCCATGACTAGCCAAAAATGCATTAAATTCATGAGACATATACTCCCCCCCTCGATTGGAACGAAGGGTGCCCATAGTACATTTCGACACATTTTCAGCCATTGAAGCACATCTGTCATCCACAAATTTGACTACAAGTCCAAGTCTAGCAAGTGCACATACAGACAAAAGATTCTTCTTGATCCTAGGTACATAAAGTGCATCAACAAGTGTGAAAGAACTGCCATTTGTAGTAGTAAGCACAATCTTTCCAACTCCCTGAACCGGATAACAGGCATTTTTGGCACAAGTGACTGAATTCCCATGAGGGAGAGACTCGAGAGAGGTGATCAATTCATGACGTGAGGTAATGTGCTTTGTAGCACCACTGTCAAAATACCACACATGTGAATCTGCAGCAAAGTGACATGCATGCATCATGGACAACAGGATTGTAAGTGCACTCTGCACTAAAAGCCCATTCTGCATCAACATCAACATTATAGTCTCCTTCCACAGAAGACTCAACAATGGCTGCATTTGTAGTGGAACCAACATTTGCAGTGGAACCACCCTCTTTCTTCTTAGCCTCTTTGGCCTTCAACTTAGGACACTGCTTGATCAAGTGATCATTAGCTTTACAATAATGGGAATGAGTCTTCTTTTTGCCCTTATCACCAGAATTACTAGACAAATTGCTGCCAGCAAAAGAATTAGGAACATGTGATTTTCCACTCGCAGAAGAATCATAAGAAGTGACTGCATTGTTGTTACCACCCTTTCTTCAAGAAGCAATAAAAGCATATTCAACTGCACAATGTCTAGTCCTGTTTTTTCTGGAAAGTGACTCTTGCAACAACAATGTGCACAATGCATCAAACTTGACAACTTCAAGATTTCCCTGGGTCATAAGTCTCCAAGTACTAGCAAAAGTTTGGTAAGAATCTAGTAAGGCATCAAGAACAGTCTGCACAAGGGAACTGTCTGAAATGACTTCATGTGCAAAAATAAGTTGCTCATTGATATCCTTGACACTAGCAAGGAAAGTGTCCTTATCATCTTCCTCATGCATAATCTTTGACTCCAGCTCTTTATGTAGCAATGCAATTTTTGCCTCATTGCGGCTTGCATAAAGACCAGCCAGAATATCCCAAGCCTGTTTTATAGATTTTACTGAACGGGTGTGAGGAACAATGGTGCGCTCCATAGACAATGCAATCAATGCATGAGCCTGCGCATCCTTTACATCCAAACGAGCTTGTTCTACCGTAGGAAAAACAACTCTAATAGCAGCAATCCTTGCAGCAAGGCCTGCCACATGCTCAACATCGCCTACATCCTCAGAACCAAGATGTACATCAATGCCATGCACAATATTCCAAACGCCCTTTGACACAATAACATGTTGCATCATGTAAGCCCACATAGGGTAATTGTCCCCATCCAATCTGTCCTCAGCAGCAGCAAAAATTTTGAACAAATCTGTGTTGTTGTTAGCCATGGAAAATGCATGTACCTGATGTGAAAACTGCCCTAAATGAGGAGAAACTGAGTGAGACCAGCACGTGCTATATAGCACAACCCATAGTAGACTGTATGGGACCTGTTATGTAGTATTTCGCATTGAGAGAGATTCTACATAAAATGACAAAATTGCCTGCGTAGACCTGGTTGTAGTGGAAACGGAGGCCGAAATGAGCCCGAATAAAAAATATGAGTAGATTGAGCTCTACAAGCACACCCAAAATTATTTTCGACCTGCGAAAGCTCTCCAAAGATTACTAAAATCGGAGAAAATGAGCAGGTGTGTGTTGGAGCTACTGGCGACTAAGCCCGAGAGGATGCAATCTGCTCTGATACCAATTGTTGGAATTAGGGTTGCAAGAAAACACACACAGCTTGGAGAAGACGAAGGAAGCTCAAGGCACACAATAGAGAGTGTTTTACTAAGTGTGTAATGGAAAGATAGATAGCCCTAGAGTGATGGCCCATGGGCGTATATACAATGCACGGGGGAAGAAACCTTCTAAAGAGGAAAAAAAAATGCCCTAGCGGTCCTAGTGTGTTCATATACATCACTACCACATATATATGGTAACAAATATGCCTTGGTTTGCTAGTATACAACCAGATCTAAGGTTCATATAGACTGGTGAAGCCCTTGATAGAGTACTTACCGTCAGATTCACTTGTTATCAGTTTCTTCCACTTGACTTGATTGCAACTCCTATCAAGCTTTCAATTCCTTGTCTGTAACTTGATTCTTGTATCAGTTTTAATCAAGTTAGCTATTCTTTCACAAAGACTGTACAATTTTTGATAAGTATTGTGACTGGTCTATGTGTGTCACTTCAAATTAGGCTAAGTGAGTCAGCAATTGAGACTTTCAGATTCTACTTTTGCAAAAAGCCAAAGGACTAATCTGCAACCTGGAAACTGAGTGAACATGTATAAATTTGGATCCGATTGAATCCAAAATTGACCTGTAGCCTTGTATTATGTTCTTCTAACACTGTACAAGCTCAAAAGTCCAAAATTATGTCTGTGTGTATCAGAAGTAAATAATTGTGATTATTTACTTTTGTAAAAAAAAAAAACACTTTTTGGCTTGTTTTGCCAAGTATTCAACTTAAGGTCTCTAGACAAGTTTCACTGAGTTTGAACAAAATTTGTTCAAGTTACTGTTTCGTGTTTGCAGACTCAGTTTTCAAGAATCTGGCTTAAGTCTCACTTTTGTTACCCAAATTTCACCAAATTTGATTTATGTGGTCTACTTGATTCTTGACCTTGTGCTATACTCATATGTGAAAAAATGTCCAATTTTGTAGCAGATGTAAATAATCGTGATTATTTACTCCTGGTATTTTTATGATATTTTTTGCCACAATGTTGACACAGAATGGTTAAGTAGCTCAACTTAAGCTCCCTAGCCAAGTTTCATCAAGTTTGGATAATCCCTGTTCAAATGGTCAACAATTTTGTGTCTGTAGAGTGACTTTACAAATTTGACCACAATTTACACTCCAATGATCCAAATCTTACCAAATTTGATTTGTGGGCTTAATATAACATGCTAAAACTAGTGGTATGTTGGGTTGGTCAAAAAAGTTAAAAAATGAGACGAAAGTGAATAATCGCAATTATTTACTTCTGGTAAACTTTTGTATCTTTTTTATCAACTGAGCATCTATACTTGTTTAACACTTCAATATAAGCCTATGAGTCAAGTTTCACTGAGTTTGAACAAGATTTTCCCAATTCACACTCAAGTTCTCGACAATCAATACAGATTTCAGTTTTTACCAAGGTTTTGGTCAGTTTGATGATCCAAATTCTATGGGCCTTTACAAAAGATTTTTGTACACATGCATGGAGTCTCTGATATCAATCTTGGTCATTTTTTAGCTAAAAGTAAATAATCATGATTATTTAGTTTTGGCCTAAAATGAGCACTTTTTTCAACTTTTTCAGTGGATAGCCTTTTTATGAGCTATTTTAAGCGTCCGAGTCAAGTCAAAAATTAATTTGGCCTAAAATGTCAAGAGAATGTAAATAATCTGAGTTTTTGTAAACTCTTGAAATTTTACCTCAAATCCATCCTTTGCTTACCCACTGGTTCATACAACTTTTAAAGCATAATCTCTAGCCGAATTCAGTGGTTGACAGCCTTTTGGTGCTATTTCTAGCCGTAGACCTGAAATTTTGCAACTTCACATAAACAACTCACAATTGATTCTTTTGGAGAGAGAAATGTTATGAGATCCACTTCGGATTCTACTTACCCTACTCCTAGGTTCTACTGCAATGGGGTTGTGAAAAGTGTCCACAAACACTTGTTTTTTTGTTTTTAATGGTTTCTAAGCCTTGATCTTTAAGGCTTGTATAGTCCATCAATCATTCTCAAAATCCTAACCTAATCCTACAGTCCTACAATCCTAAAAGGTACTTAGCAAGTGCAACCTACTTCCAAGCTACCTCTACACAACAAAAGACAACAATCTTAAGCTATGCGGTTTTAAGAAAAAATCTTTGACTCTAAATGATCCTAGAGGAAGTTAAAGGATAACTTCACAAGAAGCTTGTATTTTTTCTAATTTAGGTCTCTTCGATCCCCGGAAACGACACTAAATGTGGGACGGGTGTCTAACCTCACTCTTATCTTATTGCAAACATAGCAAGAACAGACGAAGCTGACTTGACTAGTGCATAGAGGCTACAAGAGGTTGTCAATCTCTTGGAAAACAACAAAAAACTCGCATCTAGCTCAAGCTACACTCAAATGACAGAAATCACCAAAAGCTAGTTACTAATCGGCAAACAAATCATAACCGTTACAGCATCAAACGACATCCAAACATTACGAAACTTCTAGGAAATGTTTATAAGACCTAAGCACACATGCTTATGGGCTCAATTCTCACTTTAGGTCAAGTGAAAAAATCACGATTATTAACAACAATGAGTTTTTGACCTAGTCGTTTTCGACCCTAAATGCATCTAAATGCTTAGCAATGATGCCCCAATACCCGGTCCCGTCTATACTTATTTTATGATTTTTAAGCTTAAATTCCTACAAATGATGAAAATAGGCCACGGGTCGGCGACGCCAAAAGCTATGGATTACCATGAAATGTTATCCGAGTTATCCAAGTTAGCTTGCTGTTAACAATCCACCATTAGTTTGTGGATGAAATGAAGAATAAACTTAATCATAGTTCTCATGTTTTTAAACAAGCCTCTCCAAAATAGACTCATTATATAAGGATTATGATAACTGATAATAGACTTTGGCATACCATGGTACTTAATTACATTGTACATAAACAATCGTGCCATTTGATCAAATTTTATCTTCTTCTTGATAGAAATAAAATGGACCTACTTATTGAACCTACAAATAATGGTCCATATACCATCATTCCCTGCTAGCGTTCTTATTGTGGAGCCAATGTTGGTTTGATTTGATAATTTTGATTGTTTTTTAGACTCAGTTCAAAAGAGCCTCTTTGAGACTATGGCTGGTTATTGTGTCTGCATAGCCTTTTGTGAAGCTCGTGTATGAGATTTTTTGAAATAGAGCACTCGGGAATAAATTACCCTGTGTAAGGTGGATTACATAGAAGGATGTAGGTCTAAACACCTATATTCTTTTGTCAACAATGGCATTACATACACCATATGTCTTCCTCCATTGTCTATTACACAACACACCACAAAGGAACTTTTGTCGGGTCTATAAAACTACTAGATTGCAAAGAAGACAGAACAAAGATTCATTCAAAAGAGAATGGAATGAACACGTGAGGATGGTGACATTGATGAGCAAGAGGCAAAGAAAATCTATAGGGCATTTTCTAAGTGTTGGTGTAAAACAAACGGGCTTTCTGAGGGTCTTCAAGAGAAGATTCTACAGCAACTCCTCCTTCATCCAACATTCTTAGTGTTGCAACCCACATCAAAAACAATCAAGAGAGTCGTTTTATTTAGCATTTGTCATAAATTATTTGAGGTGAAGACACCTCATCCAAATATCGAGTTGTTTTTTAAATGGGCTACTATTATGGCATGCCTCAATGGAGCAAGTGGGGGTAAACTGTAAGGTCTCTACTTTCAAATTTCACACAGTTCTATTACGCATTTGAATTTTTTAAAACCATCACTCATTATTTAAGATATTCGAGTTCAAATTATGAATGGTACGTTGAGAAAACCTAGAATTTATAATTTACACTACAAAATTCTGACATGTTTAGCTATATGAATCACTAACTAACTTATTGCAGGACTTATTTTATTGATTGTAGAATTTTCTTTTACTACTGTAAAGTTAATATAAGACTGTAAAGTTTAACTTAAAAATGTAGAATAAATTATCATTAAAGAAATTATAAAATAATTATAAAGACAAAAGAATACATAGGGATGACAAATGAAGGCACATGGACTCACATAGGAGGGGACAAAGTGGGACACACTGTCACATGAAAAGGAGAGGCTAGTCTTGACTAATCTTAATGAGGGGGGGCTATGTGGCCTTATCTTTTGATGATAATGACAAAGTGGTCAAGCTGATGGGTACCACAAGGGTACCAAAAACGCGGGTATAATTTTTTGGGGGGAATTTTTTTTAAAAAAAATTAAAAAATATATTTTTTATCGGGGAAAAAAGTTGGACGTTTTCTTTTCTGCTATAAATAGAGCATCCATGCTCACACTTTAAACATAGAGATTGCCTCTATAGTGCTCACGAAGTGTTGCCACTTCTCTTAGAGAGGAGTCCACAAACCACTAAGAGAGCAAAAACTCTAGTGGACTAATAAGGTGTGTATTAATTGAGCATTCAATTAACTTTAGGAATAAAGTATGTATGCTATCTCCTACTCTAATCTCTCTAATAGATTAGTAAGATTCAATTCGCTATGTGTGTATGTGTGCTATCTCTTACTCTAATCTCTCTAATAGATTAGTAAGATTCAATTAGCTATGTGTGTGTGTGTGCTATCTCTTACTCTAATCTCTCTAATAGATTAGTAAGATTCAATTAGTTTTAAGAAGGATATGTGTGTGTGTGTGCTATCTTTTACTCTAATCTCTCTAATAGATAGTAACATTCAATTACTTTTAAGAAGGATATGTGTGTATGTGTGCTATCTCTTACTCTAATTTCTCTAATAGATTAGTAAGATTCAATTAGCTTTAAGAAGGATATGTGTGTGTGCGTGCTATCTCTTACTCTAATTTCCCTAATATATTAGTAAGATTCAATTAACTTTAGAAAAGATGTGTGTGTATGTTTTATCTTACTCGAATCTCTCTAAGTATACCTACTCTCTCTAGTTAGTACATCTTCACTATTAACTTATGTATAGTTAATTGAAAGTTAATACATAAGAGAACTCATCATATTCTTATTATACATTATGAAATTCTCATTCACCAATTTTATTGTCAATTAGATTAAGTAGAATTTTGAATAATACTAAAGATTGATTTAGTTGAAGTATAGAAATTGAAGTTAGAATTGGATTAGAAATGTGAAGCATAAAAGTAATGCATTCCTAATCTTTCACTCACAGTTTACACACTTAATTTTTGATTAATTACGATTAGCAAATATTTGATGTATAGAAATTAGATGTAGAACAACAACACTAAGTGTGAATCCGAGTTGGCGAGGGTTCAAATTACAGACTCTCTTTGGAAACAAGGAGATTACTAGGGAAATTGACCAATTTAAAGTTCTAAGTGTATAATATAAGTGTAGTACAAAAAAAATGGCTCCAAAGCGTGCTCGAAACCAAGGCGCTAATGATCATGATGCTGGTACAAGTAACGGTGGAACTCCTGCGGAACATGTTATGTCTCCACCAATCAGACCAATCGGAGCTATGGTACAGGTTAGTATTGCAGTTTCAAGTTATGCATTATTGCATAGGCGAGACCATAGAAATATAATATTTACCTTATGAAAAGAAAACATGGACCGAAACCACGGGGCTTAACCCCAAGAAACTCGGCATATGTTTGACAAGTAGGAAAGATTGTCTAGCTAAATAGGTTGTTATAGGAAAGATTGTTTGTCAAAAACCTTTGGTATGGTTTCTCTCAAGTCTCTCTACTTATTAGCGCTGGCATTATGTGGCAGTTGCCGAGGTGTGAGATGATGCCTAGGATGGCACCGCTGATGCTGTGGTGGGAGTACACCCAGATTAGCCCAGCTGGATACTGCAGTTTTGTTTTGCCGTGGTGTGAGGATGATGCCCAGATTGGCACCGTTGTTTCTTTGGCGGGAGTACGTATAGATTAACACAATGAATACTTGTTGAGCGGTATGGGACGCTCATGAGGACAAGGGTTTTTATAAATAATGTATATACCGATCGGAAATAATAGCGCCGTTAGAGATTCTTGAGTGAACCTAATCCAAGGGTTGTTGGTTTAAAATTGGACGAATTCTTGTTTGACTATTGTTTGTAATACTATTTGAAGGGTTGTTTTAAGGAACCAGTATCATAAAGAAAGTAAAGGAACATGTATGTTTAAACAGTGTGGTAGTAATTAGATAACAAAAGAAGGGTGAGTGTGGTGTGGAAAGTGGGAGAGCGATACCCCGACGGTATCATTCTATGGACGGGTGGACCCGATGAGTTGGGTAACTTTCCAACGCTAGAATTTTTTTTAAAGTCATAAATCTTAAAAGAGACAAACCTTGGCGGCTGTGCTTTTGAAACATGGGGAAAAAAGCGCACAAGTTGGTCACTCTAAGATTTATACTTTTAGGTAAAATTGATTATAGATAGTTTTTAGATAGGGTTATGGTGGTCACGCTCCGCCATAGCGAGATAGGACCAATCTTTCACTAACGGTTCATGCCCGTGGCTACATAGTAGCTAAGTCAATGTCCGTTGGTTTTTGTTTTTCAGGATTGGAGACCTATCAAAGGTACTCCGCTCCTCTCAAAAAGGGGCAGGGACCTCACATAAACAATCAAATAAGGAATAGAGATGTTGCCAAGGCTTTAGGACTTCACCAAAGAAATGTCATTGCTACCAATTTTTTGCTGCAATATGATGTGGAGGAGGGGGCACTTTCCTTAAATCCTTGTCATCGTCAAGTGCATAGAGGAAGCATCTTAACGACCAAAATAAGAGAAATTGTGTTTCAACTCTGGTCGGTGGAAACCCGCACCTCACTAAACAAGAAAGATGACGCTGGAAAGAGAATAGGCAAGAGTGTGCATGTACTACATCCACTGCATCTACTCGATTTTCCTCAGGTATATCAGCTTGAACATCTTTGGAGTGTGTCATAATGCTTTACTTAGTGTTATTTAGGTGCTTTACTATGTGCTTGTAATCTTTTCAAAATGCATTTATAGCTTCAGGTGCCTCCAACTGTTTTCATGTGTATGGTAGTCCATTATAGTACTTAACCATGCTATATAGTGCTTGACTGAGATTGATAAATGATTCCAATGGCTCATTGCATATTAGTGCATCCAAGTGCTTCCAGATGTCCCATAATGATTCCAAATTCTTCAAGATCTTCCAAGTGCTTGACAATCCATTCTTGTGCATTACCATGCCAGGTGCTTTTGAGTATCTCCATGTACTGATTAGTGATCATGACTGCTTCTCAGTGCTTTAAATACATTTTAAAGGCTTCCAAGTACTTGGAAGTTCTTTCAAAGACTTTTGACTAATTTTGAATGCTTCTTTTTAAGTGATTCCAAGTTCTTTTTAATGATTCTGAGTGCTTTCAAGTGCTTCCAAAAGTAGCCAAACACTCAGAGAGTGCTTTCAAGATCTCAATACAAACTTTGAGTGCTTCAGAAGAAAGTCCTTTCAGTGCTATCATGTACTTCCCAGAACATCTCAGTGCTTCCAAGTTCATCCCAGTGCTTCCAAGTGCTTTCTAGTTCTTTTTAATGCTTTTGAGTGCTTTCAAATGCTTCCAAGTGCTTTCTAGTTCTTCCCAATGATTTTGAGTGCTTTGAAATGCTTCCAAGTGCTTCCAAGTTCTTTGCAATTCTTCCAAGGTCGTTCTAGGTCTTCCTAGTGCTTCCAAGTGCTTCCTAGTGCTTTTGAATGCTTCTCAGTGCTCCCAAAATATTTTGAATGCTTCCAAGTGCTTTGAAGGTCTTCACAGTGCTTCAAAGTTCTTCCAAAGGCTTCCCATTTTACCATTGTTTTTGAAGGTTTTTGAGTGCTTGCAAGTTATTCTAAATGCTTTACCACTAGTTTGGTACTCGGACAATGAAATGTCTTGTGGACATTATAACGTCCTAAAACTTGGAAAAAATCATAGGTCATTTCTATGATCCAAACAATGTCAAATTGATTTTTCTGGGAAAGATACCCATGGAGAAAACTTTAACATGCACGAAATAGAAACTTTTGATATATAGAAAAGTTTTTGTGATTTAGATGGACATATTAGTTTCCCCTGTTTTTTGCCAATTTTTGTCCTACCCACTCATATTGAATGATTCTTTTTCTATGTCAATTGATTTTTTTTCTCACAATACTTTATTTGCCACTCTATAGACTTACAAACACCACATATTCATGTAATTTAGAGCTAATGGATTTTTTAAACATGATTTATGCACCACATACTAAAATCCACACACACTTTTGTAGACATGGTATTAAAGAACCTTTTTATTAGTTAAATAGTAATCTGAAAACAACTTTGTAGTGCATTTCTTATGTAGTCTACCCATGGGGCAAGTCACACACTATGCAAGTTGGTAGGAATTCATTATGATTTTGCATTGGTATTTTCTACAAAATGATCCAAAAAGGACACTGTAATGTCCAATTGTTGTACCAAACTAGTGTTAAAGTGCTTTCAGGTGCTCCCAAAATCTTTTAAATACGTCTCAGTGCTTCGAAGTGCTCATGTGACTGATTCCAAGTGCTTCTAAAAGCATCCCAAAATCTTGTTGTATGTGTGTTATTGTGCTTGCAAACATAGTTTCTAGTCCTTAATAATGTGTCTTCTATTTCACAAAGAGAGTTCTACATGCGGTTTGAGGAGGTGCATCCTAAAATAAGGATCTCCCTTAGATGCTTTGAGGCCTTGAATCCATACTTTATATGCAAGTCATTAGGTGAAATTTGGACTCATAAAGGGGCACTTTAAGGAGTTTGACTTTACCTCTCTCTACCAAAACGGGTGCATGGATAATTTTTTGCAAAAAAACTCCAAAGTTGGCGGAGGTTTGACAGTTAGAATTTCCTCTTCAAGCTCTATCTACTAATATATAGCACGCCATGAGATTCCTCGTATTTTAGAAGATTTTTTTTAATTCACTTAGATTCCGACAGAGTTGTCACATGATAGGTGAATCAACCAAAGAATCTTCTAAAATATGCGGAATCTCATGGCCTACTATATATCAGTAGCAGATAGAGCTTGAAAAGGACATTCTAACTGTCAAACCTCCGCCAACTTTGGAGTTTGTTTGCAAAAATTTATCCTTGCACCCGTTTTGATACAGAGAGGTAAAGTCAAACTCCTTAACACTAGTTTGGTATCAAAACAGGACACTTAAATGTCTCTTTTTTTACAAATTTAAATTAAATGCTACTTGCATTAGACGATTTAATTAAGATCTCTTGATATGCTTAAATATGTTAGCTAGAGGGTCTTTAAAAAATATAACCTTGCACTTTAGAATCTACCATGATCATGAATATACTCATCAAGTTGACCCTCGTAAGACTACGATTGATGGTTTGAAGAAATCGACTTTATAAGCTCAAGAAAAAATGAAGCGACCTTGGAAAAAAAATTTAGGTGTCTTTTCCACAATTTTGCTATAGATAATTGAATGTTTTATGTGCAAAAAAATTGACTTGGGAGTATATAAATATTGGAAAGTTTTATGTGTTTGAGCCATTTCAAGCATATCCTTGTATACAAAGAAAAATATGTTATTGATGTATTTGTGAGTTCTAGAAAGTGATACATTGCTTACCCTTTCCATTGAGGACTCAAGGTGGCAAGTAGAAAGGCTTTGGTATGCAACAATTATTGGATTATTTTAAATATTCAAAATTGCATAAGAGAGAACTTTGATATTTTCATTCTTGAGTCATAACCATTCAAAACGTCAAATAATATCAAACCTTCTATGTAGATCAACTAAATGTATCAAAGTATGTGGTACATACACAATTGGGGTGCCCAAAACCTTGGTTTAAATGTTATTATGGAGAACTCAAGATTTTCAAGAGTTTTTGCACAATTAAAAACTCAAGGTAGAGTTCAAGGAAAGAGATCTAATTGAGTTAGGGAGCCCAAAAAATATGTAGTTTCTTGGTTTCAACATATGAAGTCATTTGTAGTTGTCAAATTGCACTAGAATAGCCCCAATTCGACGAGGGGACCTTTGGAAGACCAAAATTATGCTCTTATTCAGCACGTGCTCAAGTATGAAACTATGTCTATAACTTGTGTGTGACTTGGAAACTTGTTTTTAAAGTGCATTCCATTTTTTTGTAACACTAAGTGCTAACATTTGGCTTTTATGAACATAAAAAAGGCCATCTCTACAAAAAGATATAAAAATTTTATGATTTTTTTAGCAAAAGATCTTGAAATTATAGTAAAATTTATGACTTAGAACTTAACAAAATTTTATCCATACAGATTGTATTTGGATATGGACAAAAATCTAGTGTTTTCTTTCCCTCATAACCAACCTATGGTAGAAGCAAGTAATAAAAAACTTCTTTCTAGCTTGACAAATAAATTTTCAAAATTGTGTCCAGTTAAGTGTCCAGTTACAAAACTTGTGTTAAAGGGTCCCTTTGTGAGTCCAAATTTCACTAATGTGAAGGACCACAACATGAAGGACCACAATACTTGCTGTTGTGAATAGCATGTTCAACTTGTATACTTCAAGGAAGCCTTCAATCAAATGCACCAAGGAAGATATGGGCTACATGGAATGTCATGCTTTTGCAGGTGTGTGGTTTGTCATTCCTGTGATGGAACAACGCAATTGCACATCATCAAATGCCACATTTCCATGCTTAGCAGACCTGTGGGATTTTCTATAATGTAAAAATCCCATAAAAAATGATTATCACCACAAAAAATGTGTTTTTAGGAACATGCAAACATTGTGGCATTGATACGTTGTCGTTGTGTCTAGATAAACAGAGTGATGATATCTCTAGGATGACTGTGAAGCTTTTTGATGAGGTTCCTATGTAGGAAGTGGATGAGAAAGGTAACACAAAATCCCCAAAAGACCTCATGGTTTGACAGGTTTTCCAATTTTTTTTGTTTCCTTGCTTGAAAGAAAAATAATGTACCTCATCAAGCACAACTACGTCTACAGATGTCAATTGCAACAATTCAAGGAATGTTTGGACACCTTTTGTGAAGATGTAGTGGTGTCTATGGTATATTTTGCAAAGAACTCCTCCTTCAAGGTGCATAATGAGATTTAGTCAATGCCAAATTGATATTCAACATAGGTCACAATTTTGGTTCACATTTCATACTTACATGACGCGCTTGATTCCATTCAAAAGATGAGTCACTTCTACATCTCTGATGAGAAAACACATGACACTTTGTTCGTGTATCACTATTTAATTTTGCACAATCAGTGGGCTAAAAAGTCAAGGGTGTAGTTTCAAGCAACACTGGGTGTGGTCTCATGGTGCCTCTTCACAATTCAAAGCAAGGCGGCCATTCTATTTTGTAGCCCGATTCTTCAATATGACCGGTATTGAGAAGATGCACAACTACTTTGCTTTGGGTCATGGGAACGGTGAGCACAATGGGGCTAGTGGTGCAATGCTCAAAAGATCTCTCACACATGAGAGATTGAAATAAAATGGATGGGTGCGTGATAACGCTTCAAGTGTTGTTGCATTCCTCAATGAAACCCTCAAAAAATAATATCCACAGACATGCAAGAAAGTTGACCGTTTATTCTAGGAGGTCAAGCTTGGTGATGTCCACAGAGACACTAATGGGATTGCATGTACTTCAAAGAGTCTCAATTCTTTCACTATGCTAATGGATATAGTCAAACAGATATGCACGTGCTAAGGGACGGATGATTGTCTTGCTTTTTCCATGCGTGCATCAAAGGTTAATGGAGGAGATGCACAAACAAAGAGAACATGGAGGGGTGGGAACACTTGCAAATACATCCAACATTTATGGATAAAAGGGATGGACAAGCCTCAAGCAAGGATGAGAATGAATATGACCCCATATACACTGGCCACTACGACAACCTGAGCGATGCCTTGATTGTTGGCCAAAACTATGTAGTGTTGACTGAAGAGGAGCCAGGTGTAGACCTCTACATCCTCAAATGCACATTTTTATTTTTATCTTTGGGATCCATTGTGAGTTGGTTGTAACCAGAGAATCTATGCAAAAGGCTATAAGCCTCTTTGCTAGATACTCATTCTAGAACATGGTTTGTGATAGGAAGAAGATAGATATCTCGTATAGTGGCAGCATTCACCTTCTTGAGATTTACACACACTTTGAATTTGCCATTCTTTTTAGGCACCAAAACAATTGGTGATACCCAATTGGTGTGTTCTATTTTATGATGAATTTAGTCTCCTTGAGTTTTTTTATCTCTTCCTTGATCTTTTTGACAAATGTCTGGTTACAGGTATATGGTCTTTGTTTGCTTGGCTTAGCATCAACTCTCATAGGGACAGTATGCTAGTGGCACGTGGTAGGATCCACACCCTTGAGATCTTTGTAAGACCATACAAAGCCATCCCTATACTCCTTTATCATACAAATAAGATTCTTTTCTTCTTCTTGCGATAGATCCATAGCTATGTATGCGGGCCTTGACTCTTGGCTAAGCTCTACAAGGTTGATTCGTTTGGTGTACTCTGGCCCTTCATAGGATTTCTCTGGTTCCTTTGGTTGTCCCAAGGGTTGCTTTATAATGATATTTTGATCATGAAAAGTATATTTTTTATAATGGGATGAAACATTGATTGCTCCCGGTTTGGGCACTGTCCAACTCCATCTCCGTGGTCTAGCCTTCTTTTAAAGTCCGTTTAAGCTCTTTGTATTTTTCTTTGTGTTCAGTTTTTTTCATCGGAGGTTCGTTTTCTTTGGTCTTATGAGGCTTGTGTGACTTTGGTTTTGTTTCATTTTGTTGCTCTAAATGTTTTGTGTCTGCATATCCTTCCGTTATCTTGTCTTTTATGTAGTCTGTCGCATCTACTTTCATGAAGGATTGAGTTTTGTTTTCCAATGAAGGTCTTGGTGTTTTTTTAGGCTATGGTCCCATTTCCTACGATACCTTTGTTGGCATCTTCAATGTTGATTTGGAAACTCAAAAAACTTCTCTTCTCCTCCCCCCATGTAAAAGTTTTGCTCTTACGTGCTCTTTTCTTGAGTTTTATTCCTCTGTTGTAATTGTTTCTTGTTCCAACTTGTCCATGGCATCATAGTAGTGATGAGGGAAGACCTATTAATCCTCGATCATTTCAATAAATACCATCTGAATTAGGACTATATCATAGTTTTCCTTGTCACAAAAGTGTGTAGGTGTAGATTCATTAATGCACACATCCATTGTGACTAGAATCTGGGTCCACTCATAAGGTTTGAACAAATGTTCACGAAATGGTTCAGATATGTAATTTGCATCACTCACTTATCTGTCCAAAATACAGTCTTCTAGTCATAAATTGTCCAATTCAGAAGCTCCACACATCCAAATTGGAGTGTCTTTGTGTATCCATGTGCACCAAAGATAAACTTCTACTAGATTTTGATATTTTTCAATTTTTATTTCACAGATTGATTTTACCACAAGTTTTAGGATCTATCAACACCCTGGTTTCAAGTTTTATCTAGAATTCACTTCTCCTTTGTTAATTTTCTCTAAAGCTGGCGGTTTTTTCCAGTTTTGGGCTTGACTAGGCCTTTTAATGACCCAAATGATTTCTAAATAAGAGGGAGGAATCTAATCAAGTCGCTCTACCATCTTCCAGATTAGTTTGTCAGTTTTAGTCCCAGAAACCCCTGTCTATCTACGGCACGCATAACATAGACTTGGAATTTTTTTTAGTTTTCTTCAATGCACCTTGAATCAGATGGAATCCTCATAGTTTTTTACTTACCTTACTCCTACTAAACATGAAAAAAAGTGCAGGAAGTAGAAAATTCAACTTTTAGTCTCAAATGTTTACTTTCTACTTAGATGAGATCCTTACCAACCACTAGCTAGTCTCAAGGATCCTTAGGTTAAATTCAGATGTGCCTTTGTCCCTAGCCAAACATTTGGTGTTCGATCGCCCATTGGATGCCCTAACTTACTTTATTCCTTTATATACAAAGAATAAGTGTTACCATATACACGTGGTAGTGATATGTGTGAACACACTAGGACCACCGGGGCATTTTCCCCCTCTTTAGGAGTTTTCCCCCCCTGTGCATTCTATATACGCCCATTACTCTAGGGATATCTATCTTTCCATTGCACACTAAGTAAAACACTCTCTGTTGTGTCTCTTGAGCTTCCTTCATCTTCTCCAAGCTGTGCGTGTTTTCTTGCAACCTTAATTTCAACAATTGGTATCAGAACAGGTTGCGTCCTCTCAAGCCATGTCGCCAGCAGCTCCAGCACACGCCTACTCACTTTCTCCAATTTTTGTGAGCTTTGGAAAGCGTTCGCAACTCAACAAAATTTTTGGCCTCCATTTTCACTATAGGCAATACTACACATGCTATTTCATCTTTTTGTGCAAATTTTTTTTCAATGTTGGCTTTACATAACCGGTCCCTTACAGTCTTCTATGGTTTGTTCTATATAGCACGTGTTGTTCCCAGTCTTTTTCTCATCTTTTTGAGTAATTTTCACATCATGTGTAGCATTCACCATGGCTTACAACAGCACAGATGTGTTCAAGATGTTTGCTGCTAAGGAAAGATTGGATGGGGACAATTACCCTATATGGGCTTACATGATGCAACATGTTCTTGTGTCAAAGAGCATCTGGAATATTGTGCAGGGAATTGATGTAGATCCTGGTTTTGAGGATGTAGGCAATGTTGAAGATGTTGCAGGCCTTGCTGCAATGATTGCTGCTGTTAGAGTTGTTTTGCCTACGGTGAAACAAGCTCGTTGGGATGTAAAGGATGCGCAGGCTCATGCGTTGATTGCATTTTCTATGAAGCACAGCATAGCTCCTCACATTTGTTCAATAAAATCTACAAAACATGCTTGGGATATTTTGACTGGTCTTTATGCAAGCCGCAATGAGGCAAAAATTGCTTTGCTGCGTGAAGAGCTGGAGTCGAAGATTATGCTTGAGGAAGATGATATGGACACTTGCCTTGCTGGTGTCAAGGATATTAATGAGGAACTTATTTCTATAGATGAAGTCATTTCAGACAGCTCCCTTGTGCATACTATTTTTGATGCCTTGCTAGACTCTTACCAGACTTTTGCTAGTACTTGGAGACTCATGACTCAAAGAAATCCTGAAGTTGTCAAGTGTGATGCATTCGCGTTGCCACCGCATTATTGTAAAGCTAATGATCGCTTGATCAAGCATTGTCCTAATTTGAAGTCCAAAAAGGCTAAGAAGAAAGAGGGTGGTTTCATTGCAAATCCTAGTTCCACTATAAATGCATCTATCGTTGAGTCTTTTGTGAAAGGAGACTGTGATGCTGATGTTGATGCAGAATGGGCTTTTAGTGCAGAGTGTACCTTTAATCCTACTTTCCATGATGCATGCATGTCAGCTGCTGTAGATTCACATGTGTGGTATTTTGATAGTGGTGCTACAAAGAACATTACCCCACATCGTGATTTGTTCACCTCTCTTGAGTCTATCCCTCGTGGGAATTCAGTTACTTCTGCCAACAATGCCTCTTATCCGATTTAGGAAGTTGGAAAGGTTGTGGTTATTGTTGTGGAAATGGGAGTTCCTTCACACTAGTTGATGCACTTTATGTACTTGGGATCAAGAACAATCTTTTGTCTGTTTTTGCACTTGCTAGACTTAGTCTTGTAGTCAAATTTGTGGATGACAAATGTACAATACATGATCTCAATTTTGGTGATTGAATTGTTGCATCTGACATTTTATGACATGGGCTGTATAAGCTCACTTTGTATGACAAGTGTGGGTAGAATTTTGCAATTGCAGTTTTGGATTTAAAGGCTATTTCAGATGAAAAACTTTGGCATGCACGTTTTGGTCATCTGCGTTTGTAGAAATCTGATATGGTTGCTTCTTTGCCACCTCTTGAAGCACATGTCAGAAACATTTGTGAAGGCTTTATTTTGGGTAAGATGCAACATTCTAAGTTTCCAAAGGATGGTTAAAATAGGGCCACATGTAGGTTGCAGCTTGTGCATAGTGATGTTTGTGGGCCCATGCAAACTCCGTCCTTGGGCAATTACCTTTACTTCGTGAATTTCATTGATGATTACTCCGGGCATGCATTGGTATTTCCGCTTAAAGCAAAGTCCGAAGTATTTATGTGCTTCAAACAATTTTTGGCTATGGATGAAAATTTCTCAAAATGTACTATGGGCACCCTTCATTCCGATCAAGGGGGGGAGTATATGTCTCATGAATTTAATGCATTTTTGGCTAGTTGTGGGATAAAACACCAATGTACATTGCTGTATACGCCTCAGCAAAATGGTGTTGCTGAGAGGAAAAACGGGTCTCTTATGGAAATGGCATGATGTATGGTCAAAAGTCAAGCTTTGCCGCATTCTTTTTGGTTTTAGGCCATCATGTGTGCCACAATTATGTACTAAACAAGGGTCCTACAAAAGCTTTGCAGTCTATTACTCCATAAGAAGAATGGCATGATAGAAAGCCTGGTATTGAGCACATGCATGTTTTTGATTGTTTGGAATATGCTTTGGTATCGCTTTCCATTATCATCATCTTGCCCAATCGCCCATCCAATTCCTGTGGGGCTAGTATCCATTGTCACAATTACATATCGTCCACATTCATAGGTTAGTTTCCTCAAAGTTGGAGACATAAGGAGAAACTTTTGTAATTTTCTCATAGCATGGGTATGCATTTCATCCCATTGAAACTTTTGGTTCTTTCTCAAATGTTGATACAAACGTTCTACCACATGCACATAATGTGGAATCCCGATAACATAGAACACACATGCACCCAAGAATCTTAGAGCCTCAGTTACATTAATACACGTATCTTTCATTCTTAGAATCATATCACTATTTTTTGGACAAGGCCTTCTACCATATGGCCCACACATATGTCCCAAGATAAAAACTTCGTTCACAACAAACAATGACTTTTGCCCAGACAAGGTAAGGTTCACTTCTTCTAGTCTTGACAAGATCTCATCACAGTCACTGATATGATTTTCCACATACTTGTGGCCACCCCTCGAGTCTAGAGCCACATCTATATCACTCGCATTACATCCTTTAATTGACACATCATCAAGAAAGGGCATTGTAGTTTGTGGTATGAAGTCACATAGGACTTTGCTCATACCATTCATCATATGTGCAACTGAATTAGTTGCTCCTTGAGGTAAGGTGCACATCCTTACCAAACCCAAAGGTGTGCTCATGGTAGTCAAGTCCCTGCTTTTCATAGCTAGTTGGAACTAACCATACCCTGAGGACAAATCCCCCATAGAATATGTCGCCCATCCTTCAAATGCCTTTGCAAACTCATCTACAACTGGCCATGTACCCACATTTATTATGGTCACCTTATTTATTATTTGGATATCCTAAATAAAGCGTAAAGAACCATTTTTCTTTGAAATTGTGAACCATTGTTTGAATATGGAGAACAAGAAGGCTCCAAAAGGCTTGATGACTTATTACTTTGACAATCTCATAGGGTCCGCATTATCTTGGGATGAGCTTCTTGTACTTTCCCAAGGATAGGTTACTTTTCTTGGGCCTGACCCTAAGGAATACCTTGTCTCCTTCTTTGAAGAATCGGTCTGATCTCCTTTTATCTGTATAATGATTTTGTCTATCTTGAGCAGCTTGAATATCCTTACGTATTGCTTTGGTTTGGGCTTCCATATCTTCGAGCATTTGCTTTGAAGCTTTTACCTTCATAGTAGGATCTGAGAAGTTTAACGGAGCCAAACATTCTTGACTATAAAGAGCCTTAAATGGTGACATGCCAATGCTTCTATGGTGGGCTACCTTAGTGAGCATATCAACAACAAATACTGAGTCATAGCCTCCAATAGAGGATAATCCCGTGACAAAGTCCATACTGATACATTCTCCCTAGTTCAAATTCTACATGTCCTATTGTATGGTGAGTTAGGACTTCCTTCCCATTTGATAGTTCCACAATTAGTCTCCCAGCAGGATACTGGTTTAGTTTTATCTTTCTCATGCATTTAGGAGAGATAAAAGAGTGTGTGCTTCCACAATCAATTTAAAATTCAATTTTTTCACCTTGGAAAGATCCCGGTGATTGAATGACTACATATTTTTGGCGAGCATTCGGGTGGTCAATTGCGGCATGCAGAATCGCTCTCTCTTCAGCTTGGTCTCCCCTTCCTCCATGACAAATAGTTCGACCTCTACCATTTTGTGCTATAGGAATGGAATTTGCGTTTGTTGCTATGCTTCTTCTAGGACAATGACTCCTATAATGACCTAGCTCATCACACTCGTACGTAGCAATGAACATTTCGATGTTGCGGTTGAGTTATTGTAGTTGTTGTTGCTATAGGGCGAGGTTGATAAGCTTGATTAATATTTTTGGGGCTCCAATTGTTGGGTCTGGCCCTTTGGCTTCTAAAGTTTCCTCTTCCTTGATTCCTAGTTGTTTCCTTGGCAAGCGGTGTTGCCCTTAAGAGAGCATCCTGGAGAGATATAGGTCTCATTGCTTCAAGGTGCATATCCAGCGGTTGATTCAACCCTTGACAAAATCGTGCTACCTGTTGTTCAGTAGACATTTTCAAGGCATATCTTTGCAAAGTTACAATTTTGGAGTAATACTCCCCCACCGATAAAGTTAACTGCTTTAGAGCAAAGAATTCATTCATTTTGGCATCACGATGAGCAGGTGGAAGATATTGTGCTGTAACGACTTCTTTAATTTCCTCCCAAGACTAGGAAGATACTAAAACACCCAAGTCCTTGCAATGTGGTTTCCACCATATTTTTGCATTGCCAAGTAGAGGAAACATTGCAAGCATAGTCTAGTTTTCTAGCTGGGTGCCTGCATGTTAAAAATAGTCATCCATTGCTTCTAGAAAAACTTCAACATTGTGCTCTACATTATCTCCTTCTCCCTTGAAATTGGAAGGAGGGGCTTTCTTGAGAGGAAGTTTCTTCTCTTGAGTGGTGGTGTAGAGAGCGGTAGGTGGTATCTATATGATAATATTCACATCGGTAAATTGACGGAAACCTAGAGATTTAACACACTGATTCAATCTTAAAATTAACTTCAAAATAAATCACAAGACATAATAAGGTACTTAGATCAAGAAAGCTCAAACTCATATTCATGCTGGAATATTTACGAAGGTAGCCTTTCCAAGAGGCTAAGGTACACTTTATTTCTAACTTATTGCAAAGCTTGGCGGCATCTAAAGGATCCGCATAGCTGACTTCCCAGGAACATGGTGATATAGATGATAGGTGTCTGAAGTCAAATGCTTATAGTCTACTATCTCCTCAGAGTAGTACCTCTTGTACACATTGCTAATAGGCTCAAATAATACAAAATTCTCGTTTCGAAGAAATGTATCTGGAACGGTAATAGGCTTAATCCTATCACTAGGGATTACTTTCTTCACTTGATCAAAAATCCATTTTTTCAAAGTTTTCTTGGTACCATCAACAGTGATCTTGACTTCTCTAGAAGTCCTAAGGAAGTAGAAAAATTGGATAACCCACAACTCATGCGCCCAACAAAGTTTCTTCAAACCAGTGGATAGGTACTCAAATTTTGTAGCATCGATGTAAAAGACACCACCCTTAATATTCCATGCAAGCTTCCATCCTTGATGGATTCCTGTTGATGGAGGAGCAAAAGCCTTAATCAAAACTTCCATCATACTTCGGCGGAAATTGTAATTTGGAGAACGACATGCCTCCGTATACATTATCTCAAATGTTTTGAACTTGCGATACCCAGCATCGGCACCTTCCTAAAACATCGATATTGGCGAGTTCTTGAACTTCAAGTTCCCAATTCATTTTTCCAAAATTTTCAAACAATTCCAATTTTCCAGTTTCCTAACCTAGGCTCTGATACCATGTGTGAGTCCCCTTCCCAATACCATAACCTTTTGGCAACAAGAGGGCACCTAACAGGTTGCTAGGCCCTATTCGATTGAGAAAACATAGTCAATATAGACAAGATTCTAATGGACAGGCTCTCGTCACCAAGTAACTTGAGTTCGAACCATCAAAAGGGATTCCTAGCGCTGTCTCGCAGGGAAAGCGTGAACTGTTACAATACTATGGCGTTCCTAATTCTCACCTTCCGAGAGAGAAACCCCAATTTCCTTTTTCCCCATAACTTTCAGAGGCACGTACAATTGGAATTCTCAACTCTTGGCACAATGAGTCTCTAATTCCCTCTTTTACAAGAGGGAAAGGAGAGTTTCTTGACTAATAAGGACCACCCATCCTTGACTGGCAACCTGAGCCAGTCCCCACTTTCCACCCCCACACTCACACTTTGTTCTGCTTGTTTTCTAATTACTACCACATGATTTTTCATACACAAAGTTCCTTTTTTGAGTTTCCATCACAAGTTCATTAAGACAACCCTTCAACCAAATTCAAATCGGCACCAAGACAATCCTTCTAGAAGAAAAACAACATACGATCCTTCTTCATTAAAATATCCCAACCCCAAGAGTTCATTCCTCTTGGAGAGAGTTTATTGCTCTTGGTGTCTTTAGTTGCCCATACAACTAAATTGTCCTGCAATCTAGGCACCAACCCGAAGTGACTAACTTGCAATCTGGGCAACAACCTGCAAGTACTATCTTGCATTCTGGGCAACAACCCGCAAGATGTGCGCAATGTTCACTCCGCTAAGCTCTCCTCCCTGGATATCAAAGGGATTTTTGACTATATCAGTATAGGATTTTGAATGAAGAAGGTTCAAGAGTTCTTCTACTAGGCAAACATTTCTTTCCTACGATCGAGCAAGCAGATTACTTTCCAAACAATCTTTCACTCCTCAAAGAAAATTATATAAAACATATCTCGTACTTTGTGATGGTTTTATGATCCATAAAGATTGTTTTCCCTTTTTCTACTCTATCGTCTATGCAATGAATGCAATTACTGAACAAAATTAATTCCAACCTTGTCTAATGTAGGACCATTGCCTGTCGAGTTTGGTGGCACATCCTCCAAGGCAATTCTTTTTCCTTTATCAGCTTCTCGCCTAGTGCAAGCCTCATCATTGTGAGTCTCACTAACACGGGTCCTTTTTGGGGCCATCTTGTCTCTAACTAACTTGAAAATGTGTAAGAACTAATCGTGCAAAAACCAATTTGGTAATAAGGTTGATGGAATGTTAGTTTCATCTATTCTTACACTTCTATTCCAATGATTTATGCTTATGGTAGGCAATAAATTTTATGTAAGGTCTAATAGACAATACTCATTCACACCATCCATTTATGCACTAATCTCATGATTAATCACTTCTATATACTTGCAAGAACAATCCATCATTTTAGTTGGACAATTCTTGAATATGCTTAGCTAATTCATGCAAATATTTAGGTTACATTGATGAAGAATTGTGCATACATTCAACACAATCAATTATGTAATCGAGCGGTGAGACCTTCATTACTTTGTAATGTAGATAAATTACCATAAAATAGATATAATGATTGTTCATTTCCAATTGAGGATAGGTAAATAAGAGTATAGCATTTGATAGTAGAGTAGCAATTGGAAAGGATTCCAATTGAGAGAAGAGATTGATAATAGCTTGATTAAACAATAGATTTACATTACCCAATGTGCTTTGGAGGTATTGATCTCTCAAAGCTTTGATGTAGAAGCCACCAAGTTAATTGCCACAGCAGTAGAGCTCCCTTCTCCCAAGTGTGTCAAGGTGTGTCTAAAATTGAGTGTGAGTGGCTTTTATGTAGGGATTTGGAGGTTGCTTGAGGTCCAAGGCATGTCCATACCTCCCTTGCTCGCCCCCTCTTGCCAAATGAAGGATTAGAGGTGTCACAAGCCTTTCACTTACCACTAGAGGTGTCACCTTTTACCCAATTGAGTGATACACCTCATGAACTTACCCATGCTTAGGGTCAACATACCATAAGAGATGGGCTATGGACATGGGTCATTTCTGGTCATACATACACATACCCATACATACACATGCACATGCATACGTATGCATACCTTAGGATTAGGATTTAATTTATTAACATTAGGATGAAATTTAATTTCCTAAAGTGATCTTAGCTTGTCAGAATTCAATTTTGAAAATTTCTATTAAAAGATGAGCTTGAGGATGACAGACTAAGGTGTCAAATGCACATACCTGCTATATTTAGTAGTTTCCGAGACAGACAACTTTTTTTTTGGAAACTCATGACGTGATAGATTTAGACGAGACGGTCATGTCTAGGTGGGTGTAAGCACCTCAAGACTTTCTATTTTTGGACGAATATGATAAACAAGTAAAAATTTTATTTTTGAAAATCTTACAATGATAAATTTAACATTGGCTCATCAAAGCTGAAAAAACTGCCAAAAATAGTATCTTTTTGTTTATGACCAAAATGGCATGATATGTATTCCATTACATGGGAATCCCCTTTCGAAGGGTGGCAGAGACCTTACAAAGATAGTGCCAAGCACAACATCTTTTTTCAGTAGCGTCTGACTAACAATATAATTGTGAATTTTGGTGCTCATATAAGTATCTTGCGTCCACTTGAAGTTTTTTCCAAAGGCCACATGGAGAAAGGTCTTTCCTTCATATTAGGGTGAAATAGCTTCCTCAATTCCAAAGCGATGTTGGGCATATCCTACAATCAACGCATTCAAAATGACAACCTTCTAGAGAGGATGCCCATTAGAATATTTTGTTACACACCACATTTGGCATACATATCAAACCAAGCATCGTCAAACACATTTTTCTGCAATGACAACCCCTAAGTAGAAATTTGTTAGTGAATTATCTTACACATGAATATCTTGTGTATGCCCACATGCCTGGAGGTGGAAACATAAATGATTTTATTTTGGGAGAGATGGCCCTCCTTTCGGTACTGGTGAGAAAAACCTAGAGCCTCCTTGCCACATCCATGGTGGGGCATATCCTTCAATCAATGTTGTCCAAATAATGAGATCCTGAATAGAATGTGCATTGAGACCATTCGTTCTTTCATGAGGCACTTGCACTTGAAATACATATCAACCAATGCATTGTTACACACGGCATCTTCAATTAGCAAACCCTGACTCGCAATCTCATTCTGAATAGTCTCACCCATGTGAAAGTTTTGCCACATCTTTAAGGTGAAAAACCATAGCTTTATTTTTCTACCATGTTGGGCATTTCTTGCATTTGACTGCATTCGTGTCAACCAAAGCACCACTAGTAGGACATATTCCTTCAATAGCCCTTGACTAAAAATATCATCATGAAATCTCTTGCCCATGTGAAGAAGGCCCGCAAGGAAAAGTGATTGCATCTAGAGGGAGGCCTTGCCGTTGGAGTTGGTGGAAAAGCCCAGAGCTTCCTTGCACAACTATATTGGGCATATCCTGAAATCAATGCGACCTAAGTGATGACATTTTGGAGAGGATACCTACAAAAACTTTTCATCCTTTCGCAACAATGACACCACATTTGACATACATAAAGACCAAATCATTGCAACAACGCATGCTCTTCCTATCTATGCTTGACTTGTGTAGTGAATATTGCTTCTTCTTTGTAGTGGATTTACTGTGGATGTAAAATGCGTGATTCTTTCAATGGAACAGAGAGGCCTACACCAGAGTACTTTCTTGCCACTGCCATGCATTACGGAAATCACTGCATAGCAAAATTCACCATGCCGGATAAGAAGCCTATCAAGAACTTCTCAACATTGTGCTTTTTGAATATGCGTCTATACTATTGTGAATCTCAGTGAACCAGTTCTTCTAGCTCATGTCCTATTTGGGGGGGGGGGGGGGGGAGAGAGAGAGAGAGAGAGAGAGAGAGAGAGAGAGAGAGAGAGAGAGAGAGAGAGAGAGAGAGAGAGAGAGAGACCAAGCAGTGCATGTGTTTTTTTTTAAAGGCACAGCGAGAGAAAAAAAAACAAGAACGCCAGAGACAAGCATGTAGCTCGGAGCTGCTTCTGGCAACCTATGAACTACTTGTGGCTGCTTTTGGGAACTTGCAAACTTCTTGTGAAGAAGATCGAGTTGCTATTGAGAGCAACGCAGAATGTTTTTTTAATTTTATTCACTTGGTAGCTTTTGACAACGTAGTTTTTTTTAGAGCATCAACCCCTTCTACTACACTCATATAATAGTCAAATAACTATAAAGTGACTCCCTCGAGATCTGAGAGCTGAGGTGAATGATGAAGGGGAGGATGATGAACACAATGTACTGGAGCAACACAAAGCAGAGACATTAGAAAATATCAAATAGTGTAAAATAAGAGCGGCCAAGGAAAATTTGGATATTGCCGGCAAAATGTGGCAATGTATCCAAAAGGAGCTCAAGTGGAAAATAGAGCAAAGAATACAACAAGACACCAAAAGAAAAAAAAACAATGATCTAAAGTCATCTGATGAATCAAAACACACAAAAAAAAGAAAAATCCAATGAGACAGAAACACAACAAAAGCACAAGGAAGAAGAGAAGATCAGAGAGGAGGGTGGTGTGGAACCTTTGGAGATCCATACTAGAAACACTCCATCAAATTTACATCAACCAATCACCCCTCCTCCAGCTCAAGACTCAAGGGACCAAGCAGTAAACCAAGAAACCAACAAGCAATAGCAGCAAGTGCTAATTGAAGACACAGCAAGGACAAAAGAATAAGAAGAAAAGAAGCTGACCCCACTAGAAAAAAGGTAACAAAGGACAGCAAGAGACCAAGGATGAGCCAAAAAGCAAGAAAGAAGAAGCGGACACCTCTAACAGGCTATAAATATCTCATAAGAAATCGCCGTCCCCCCACTCTCAAGCATAGCTAGAAGAGAGATAGACAATGCTGCACTCATTTGATATAGATGAGCACATGGGGATAAATTAAAAAATTCAGTGTCAAAGAGCTCTAAACAACCTCATAGAATTGGTTTTAAAGGAAATCAAAGCGGAAGGATCTGAGGTAATGAAGTCCAACAAAAGGTATAACACAAAATTGAAGAGCTACAAAGAATGGAAATAGACCTCCGAACTGAACTGCAAAGAGAGCAATCAAATATGGCCCATTACTATCAAGAAGCTCAAGCCTCTAATGAAGAAAATGCCAAAATATAGGTTGAGCAAGAGAGGCTCAAGGAGGATCTTGGGGTGGTCAAAACCACACTCACCCAACTCCTAGCTATGCAAGACACGGCACTCTCTATTTCTACCTCATCAACACTAGCCTCAACTTCACAAGAGCTCAAATATCTAAGAGAATCTTAAGCTCAAGAGAAGTATGATTGACAAGTCATGACCAATGGGCACAAAGCAGGTAAGAGCCAAAAAGATGAGGAGATCTTGTTTCTCAAAGGACAATTAGCTAAATCACAAGAGGAGTTGGTAGAACAAAATAAATCACACACCTTGGCTATACAATAGAAGTATTTTTCCATTAGTGTAGTAAGGGCTATACCAATCGTAGTAGAAGTCCCTCTGACAATGGGAGAACAACATATGGGTGTGGACCTTCCTTGGTAGAACTTCCAAGCACTTCTACAGAGGCACGAATACATGAATTTGAAGACATAGAAGATAAATCAAATTCCTGAAAGGAGATTCAAATTTGGATCTTGAAAGTGCATGACCCATCACACAAGGAGTATACGCAATATAAACTCAAGGTACTGGACTCAGTAGCCCTTTTGATGATCACCCCAGATGAGGTCGTCAAAAACCATAAGCATGAAATGATATCTCTACCACTGATGAGACAAGAGGCCCTCCTTTGGAAAAAGAAAATGTTGCGTAGTCTCAAGACCAACCATAAGGGGGATTACATGGATGTTCTTATTAGTGCTGATTAAGTCCTGACGATCCTTGAGCACCAGCCCCTATGGAGGGAAAAGTGGTTTGAAAAGTGTCCACGACATGAAACATACTACAAAACTGCACCACAACATCTCGGGATTGATTTGACCTTTCTCCCTATCAATAGGTGGAAGTCCTCGGATAATTTCTATTCTTGGAAAAGCAAAAGACCAACAGTGTTGAACTACCCAGTTCTCACAAAGCCCCAGTAGGAAACTTCCCTCCATTGAGAGACCTAGAGTGCAAAAATCTTCGACGTCTTTGTACAATGCACACAAGACACTTGTCGGCCTAAACATGAGAGGTTTGCTCATTACCATGTTCTCTTTATGTTCAATTCAACTTCAATGCAAACAACTCACAAAAGTGGCAATGTGGCATCAGCAGGTAGAGATCGAAGCAAGACTATAACTCAACAACCACTAACTCGATAGCTACAAGACTCGATAGGGGATTAACCCTTGGCTAGAAAAGCATGTATATGCCCTCCAATGTGGATTTAGGTTTGCAAGAAAAACCTTAACTTTTCCGGTCCTGTAGAAGCCAGAAAAGTCAGCAAAATGACACAAAATCGTAAGGCCAAAAGCTACACCAAAGACATGAAAGGTGCCCCATAGCATCTACAAGCTTAGATGATCAAGCTCAAGTGAACTCATTGCACGAAGTATTCTTCAAGAGCGAAAATTGATGTTAGAGTCCAAAGTGTCAAATAGGGAGTTTCTAAGCTAAACTAAGGAATTTTAAAGTTGAGCCAGAGCTAAAAGGGCTTATCACTGAAAGCAAGGGATGGTGGTACAAAATTGGTTGTCCTTGATAGTACCTTTGACAAATCTTTGCAATGCAGTTTATCAAAGTCCCAAAAGAAATCACTTATCATATTATATATCATTGAGAACATCTTGGAACGAAGAACATAAAAAAACAAATTCCGACAAGTTTTGACACAAACTACAAAAATTTTACGGATCCCCACTTTTCCTTCGTACCAATAGGTGGAAAAAAAATGGTCGTTTTTTTGCACCACCAAACCTTGCTTTCAGTGTTATGGCACTAGCACAAACCTTACCAATGCCTTTAAACTAAAAACTTTCATCCCAAAAATCATACACATATGATGTCTATTGGGCCTCTTTGAACATGAAAATGGTAAGCCTTTTTATGATGTCTATTATAGCTCACATACCAAGTCTCACGCAAAATGGACCACGTAAAGTGCCCATTTGGTCAAAAATTGCTAAGTTGACTTAGGGCACTAGCACAAACCTTACCAATGCATTGAAACTAAAAGCTTTCAACCCAAAAAACATCCATGTATGAATTCTAGTGGGCCTATTTGCCCATGCAAATGGTAAGCCTTTTTATGATGTCTATTACAGCTCACATGCCAAGTCTCATGCAAAATGGACCACATAAAGCCCCCATTTGGTCAAAAATTGCTAAGCTGGAGTCCTCAAGAACAATATGGTCTTATCCATAGAAGGAATGCTCCAAAATTAGGGTAATTTGACACAAAGCATGCACATAGCATATACATACTATGCCCATGCTCACATTTTAATTCTTCAAGAATAGACATCATATGTGTATGATGTCTAGACCTGCTAAGTAGTGACTTTTCTAGAACCTTCATTATCATGCAAATGTACAGCCTTTGCAATGTGTATGATGTCTAGACCTCTTAATTTGATATGTTGTAGTATTCTTGACAACCCCAGCACTTTTGTCACATCTTTATTAGCTTGCCAATAAATTTTCATCATATTTGAATATCACTTGACCTAGTTTCACCCATATGATGGAAAACTAAGAGTACAAATATCATTCTTGGCCTTTGATATCAAATTACAAGCTCAAATTGAATTTTGATGCTATATACACTATACACATGTTATGGGCATCCTATCATACGAGTTTTAGGTCATATGGGCACAAAAAACATCATACATGTATGTTGTCTCAAATATCAAAATTGGCAATCCAAGGTGGTTTTGACCTATCCAATTCTCTTATGATATGCTCATGAGTCCCTACCACAAGTTTCAAACCATTTTAATCTCATATATCTAGAATATAGCCATTTTACCATTTCAGAGTTTGAATTTTTTTTCTACGCCAAAATCTTGCTCATTATATGTTCAAATCTCATTCTAGGCATATATATGTGCTGTACATGCTATAGGCTATGCATATGTGAAATCTAACCTCATCCAAATCACATAAACATCATACACGTATGATGTCTCCCAGCATGAAATGAGCATCCAAATGCACTTTTGTCCACTCGCATGGCCTCCTTAGGCCCCGGCTAGCTTGTGATTCAAATTTGAACTCATTTGGATAGCTAGAAGGTGAATAATTGCTAGATTTAGTAAAAGACGCTAACTTTTGGACTTGGAGTGCACGAAGGATCAATGGAAGCTCGCAAATCACCAGTAAAAGAAGAAAAGGCTCACCTTGAAAGATATCATTGATGCGGTAGATCCATTCACAATTCCCAATGAGACATTGTAGCCGACCAAAGCATGGATGGATGCGATAAATCTAGAAGCATTGATTCGGAAGATCCATTCACAATTCCCAATGAGACATTGTAGCCGGCCAAAGTATGGATGGACGAGATAACTTCTAGAAGTAGGAGGCATAAAGCTATACCAAGGGACTTTCAGAGATCCACAAGGCTACACTATGGATGTGTTGATGATTCCAAGGGTGCTCATAGAATATGCAAGTAAAGAGGGAATCAACAATCACTTGGAAAGAGTAGATCTACACAGATTTTTTACATCGATGCCAGTTGGTGTTGATTTCCAAAGAGTTTATGAGCTGACCACCACAATCTAGAAAGACAGCACCATGGTCCTCACTACACTTGAGGAAGAAAGAAAAGAAGTAACACTTACATCGTAGCTTCGGGGTTCACCGTTCAGTAACGCCCCTGTATAACGTGCGCCCGTGGGGTATTAAAAAACCCCTCTTTTAACATGTCTGAATGAATAGAATGACCCCCTTATTTTAGGATTTTTTCCCAAAATTGAATATAAAACCCCCTTATTTTAATGCATCTCTGGTAAATTGCCTACCCAAAACATGTGGCTTAGACTAAAAGAAGATGTAGAGACGAATTGTCCATAGCAGTAGCACCGATTGTCTTGACAGAACTTAGAAGAAAGTTAGAAATAGTGCAAGAAGAAAAGACAGAGGAGACACCAAAGAAGAAGGGCAAGACGATAATGACCAAGGAGGATAGACTAAGAGAAACCAGCACAGTCAGAAGAAAGCCTGCATTGAAAGGTTAATCTAGCTATTCAAGGCTGAGCAAGCGTTGAAAGGAGATTTTGAACAATATTGGGTGCCAGACCCTAAGAAAATGGGCGACAATTCCCTCGACCCTGAAGGACCAATTTGATCACTACATCAGAGCATATGAAGAGTCTAAGAGGGTGATTGAACAATAAGATCTAGAACCATCACCATTGAGGAAGTGCTAAATATTTAGAGGAAGTTTCAAGAGCATCTTGAAGCACAAGGAAAAGAAGAAAAAGAGTTCAAGGAGGAGGGAGGAAGTAAAAAACCACCAACATCTCCCCCGGAATACACACAAGAGCCTCCAAACCCAAAACCCCCAACATCCCAACAAAAGTATGTGCCAAAGATGAAATCAGAAGTTGAGCCAATGCAAAAAGAAAAGGAAAAGACTAGAAGAGGCACTCATGAGGATCTCCTCAAAGCAAGATACATGACATTGGACGCCTTTGGGGTAGTGTATGGAACTTCTATTTTTCCATGGGTTTTAAAGAAAGAAGAAAAAGCTAAGGAGAATCCATATGACCAAGGTACTCAAGGAAGAGCACCTAAATTACATTTATCACCGCCTAGAGTACCAAGGTTAGCACCAACCCCAACAGTTTCAAGGTGGGGGACTCTAGAGAGTTCCTCAGGGCATCCACTATGTATAGATTTCATATAACACATTCAAACAAGAGGTATTTAAATACTCCCTTACCTGTATGTTTTTTAAGTATTATATGTACCCCTTATGTATGCATTTTTGTAAAAAAAGAACTAGCCCTTATGTATGAAAATTTTCACTTTCTCGATCAAAGTACATTTTTTTGTAAATGTACCTAATTATAAAACTCTTATCTAGTTCCCACATGCTATCTTCCATGCTTCCTAGTGGACGCCACGGGAAGAGTCCTTAGAGTCCTCCTCCAGTGGGAGTGTTACTAAGCATGGGCCTCCAAGTCCCCCTAGTTAGACCACTAGTTGAGCCAGTAGCAAGGAGTGTGGTAGTAGAAAAAAAAGAAGATGTGAGAGTTGTTCATGAGATTTGGACAAAACTAGAATAAGATCGCTCATTGTGGTAGAAGAAAACAACATGCTTAGAACGAGAGAAGAGAATTTGATAAAAGTGCATGACAACCTCTCCCAAGAACTGCAAAGATATATTCAGAGGGTAGAGAAAGACAGAGAGAGCAAGAAATGCAAGGCAAAATCCTAAAGGAAGACGAAGCTAAGGGGGATACCCTCACACTACAAGTGGCTCAAATATCTAGGGATGTTGGCAACCTACAACAGGAAAAAGAGAAGATCGAAGATGAGCTGGAGTCAATTCGTGACCAAATAATGGAATTGAAGGACAAATTTGAGCTCCAAGACTTGACCATGTAAATACTATGAGGAACTCCAAGAGCTACAAGAGAAAGTGCAAGAGAAAACATCCAGGCTGTACAAGCCTTGGAAGCTCAGATTACGGCTCTGCAAAAGGAATTGAATTTGGAGCAAAGGCAAAGAGTGCACACTGCAGAGGGTTCATTAGTAGTGGCTCAAGAGAGACCAAAAAAAAAGAAGCAAGAGCTATAAAAACATAGAAACAACAATTGGAAACACTACAAGAGCTACTAATCAGCAATGCAAAAGAGGCTACAAGAAGAGACGAGATGGTGCAGTAGCAACTAGTAGAATTGAGATTTGGAACGGGGCCAAGCCACAAATCCGGGTCCAAGCAACTCAGGAGTCAATTCACAACAAGAGCCTATGGAGATGATACCTCCATAGATCCAAGAAGAAGGTAAAGTGTTGACAGTAGAAGAGAAGGTCCATATCCGCAGCTTGATAGAACATGCCACTAAAGAGAGACCCATAGCAGCAATAGAAAGTGAGCAAAGGATTTTTCATTCTGTGGGTGTTCTAAAGCTAGACACAAATGTATAGAAGGAAGAGGGGATGCAGCTATTCCTCCCTTACCCTTTACTCAAATGCAAAGTGCTCAAATAAAGAAAAGAAGTAAGGAGAAGAGACGACACCACTATTTGAGGGAGACATAAAAGATTAAGTAGTCTCCAAGAGAATAGTAGACTCCTAGCCAAAGTGGAGAAAGGGTTGGCTCACAAAGTACCCGGCATACCTAGTATGTCTGGTTGATGTGCAAAAATCTATTAGAGAAGATGTCTCCTACTGCCCAATACCAAAGATGTGCACATAGAAAGACCACACAAGACTTTTGGAAAAGTAGCTAAAATACCCTAATTTCCACCACCCAAAGAAGGAGAGCCAATAAGTGGGACTTATGTGGTAAAAACCTTAACAACGGAATCAAGCTCTTCACTCGCTCTCTTGACTTGATGTGTCTACTGCTCAAAAATATTTGCCAAAAAATGCTAGCATGCATCGATGTGTTTGCGTTGCACAAAGCTATATACTCAAGTCTACTACCAACGGACAACACACTTAGCGACTTGTCTTATGCCCTCTCCACTGAACCCTGGTCACAAGTGCTACATCATTTCTACCAAAGATTGATGGTTTTACCAAGCTACCACATGCAAGCCTTTGAAGAGGCTTTCTATACAGGATTTTCAACTTATGATAGCAAGATTTTTGGACCAATGATGATCATCGGAAGCATAAGATACAAATCTTACTTGAAGATGATTAAAGCCATTGAGGTTTTATTGAGCAAAGAATCAGCCTGAAGACCCAACAAAGACAAAGACCCGTCATGTCAGGGATGACATGAACACCGAGGGAGGTAGTGTTGATAGAGAAGCACAAGAATGCAACACCACTTTTGTATTATTTAATTTTGATGAGAAGTAGGACATTTTGTAACGGTTAAGAGATCTTTTTTGGTGGGAATGAACCTCTGAAGAGAAATGTATATAAGTCAAAATTTTGTAACCCTAGAGGGACTTTTGAATTAATCAAATCATTATGTTTATTTTGTGTCATGTCTGAGAGAGAGAGAGAGAGAGAGAGAGATAGAGATAGAGAGAGAGAGAGAGAGAGAGAGAGAGAGAGAGAGAGAGAGAGAGAGAGAGAGAGAGAGAGAGAGAGAGAGAGAGAGAGAGAGAGAGAGAGAGGCCTTATCTCTTCCCTATGGACACTACAGAGTAGCCATTGCAAAGGCAGCATCACCAACACATTAGCAACGACAAGGGCTACGCACCAATGCCAAAGGCTTATCCGGTTTTGGTTCCATCTCGGGATGAGCTCTCACTAGCTTCTGAGTGAGTTTTCTTGCTAACCTTGTGTCTGCTTGATGATATCTTTGTACCAATGGGTTCACAGTGAATAGAGCTACATTTGAGGACCATACATGTCGTGAAAAAATGACCTTTAATACACTACCTATCTTCATACTGTGTAGAGTGGTTATAGGCTGGATATTGGGTTAGAGTCCATGGGGTAGTGCCCAAAGAGTGTTCCCTATGAGTTTTGGGGTGGTTTGAGTACTTTTGGTCTTGATTCAGATAGCATGAGCATTGTAGGTTGATTCAGATAGCATGGGGTAGTGCCCAAAGAGTGTTCCCTATGAGTTTTGGGGTGGTTTGAGTACTTTTGGTCTTGATTCAGATAGCATGAGCATTGTAGGTTGAGTTGCATTCACAAGCACATAAGATGTATGGATTTGGTTTCCTCGAGTAGTGATTTTCTTTGGAAGGTCCAGTGATTGAAAACCATATGCTTGTTTCCATGCACCTACAGATTGAGCTACATCCTTGCTTTCCATTTAGTTGGTCTATTTCTTGTTGTGATAGTGTTTGATTGTGGAATATTTTCCAACATTGTGTCTCTCTAGCTAGAAAATTAGTGTGAGTATGTTATATGGTTGTCCTTTCTTTTTCTTTGCATGCTGAGACGTGCGGGTTTGCCACCTCTTTTATGATTGGCAAGTTAGACAGTCAAACTCACACACTCTCTTGCTCACTCTCTCTCTCTCTGTCCAATCTTGTTTCTTGCCACCACATGCCACATACGGTGTGAGTTGGTACATCATTTCATAGCATGTTTGGTTGCGTGACATGGTGTGCAGTGTGTTGAATCATCTTGTCTTTGCATCCTAGCTCCATACCCACTAGGTGGTGCCCCCAATTTTTTTCTCTAGATAGAGTACCTACCCTTGAGGTCATAAGTGGCTCTAGCTAGACTGAGATGTAGAGTCCAACCCCACCCAGCTATGATTTTTGACCATTACTTCTTTCTTGTTTCTCCTATGTGTCTCTGCACACCATGCAAAAGGTAATATGTCGAGAGTAAGATTGGAATCATTATACCAATAACTTAGCAAGAAGACACTAACCATACTACAATACCTCTTCATCAGCAAGAAATCGACCCTTCTGATAGTCCATCCACCATGGGTACAAACCTAAGAAAGATGTGTCCTCCCATTTTTCCAACCATTTTGTTGGATATAGCTGAGTGTTCTCCATTTGCGAATGCGACCATTGCTCACATGGATTCTCAACCGCATGTCTTGACCACTTCTAAACCACCTAGTTTGAAAAAAAAAAACCTCTCCCTCATATTAGTACAATATCATAGTTATAAAATACATCAAAGAGCACATTACATAAAGACCAGGTAGCTATCCTCGATCACATGAGCCGCCAATCACAGTTGCGTGTTTCAACATCGCCGCTCCTCCTTCTCGAAGCTAGTAGAGAGGTTGAGAGCCTACACTAACACTCTTGGCTATGGAATGCAAACCCAACCAAGAACCATGCTTCAATGCTTAATCTTGCCATCTTCTCCATCTTCATTACTATGCTATTATGTATGCTAACAAGAACAGTGATGATAAGTGAGGAACTATTTATTTCTTTTATGCAAAGTTTCTTTTTCCTATTCCCTACCCTCATTCCCCACTAGCTCTCTCCACCTTCGAAGGTGTTTGAGGCCTTGGGACTGAGGCTTGGGATAGTTGATGCTTTTAGCAAAGTTTATGTTATACTCATGAAGCATGAATCTTTCCATCTTCATTGCATCACCTACGTCACAAGGAACACAAATATTTTATTGTACCAAGTCTCTCTTGATGGGAGAATCTATAATACAAAAGTTAATTGGAGGGGTGACCGGCTCCACATAAATCCGATCCTCAACTGTTGTCATGTTCTCAAAACTCTCTCTCTTGTAAAATTATTGTTCATGCCAAGTTAATTAAGTACTATGTTTATGTTGCTACCACCAATTAAGTTCACCCTATATGCTCACAAAGTAATCTCATAGAAATTCTCTCTCTAATTTTCCTAATTTTGCTACTCTCAAAGTTCATAGGCCATTTCCATTACATTGATATCAGAGAATTTGTTTTCTCTTTTCTTTCTTAACAAGGGAGGTCCTTAAGTAGCCTATTAATGGCTGATTTTGTTAACTATATTAGGGTAAGTGGGACTGGGATCTATTATTGGTTTTATTGACATCACTATGAGGGATATGGTGCACACCTTGGGAGCTTTGGTCTTAATAATGAAGTATTTTTAGACTTGCCTACGGCTTTACCATTATTGATCCATAAGAAGTTTGAAATGAGCTGCATGTTTGTCAATTATCTTGTTGCTAGGTTGCAAAAATCTATGGGAAACCCTGCTTTGCAAGCCGAAGCTACTCAACAACTTCGCACTTATGGGATTACCCTTCCTCTCCAAGAGGAGATAGAGCTTAGGAGGCCTCTTGATGAGACTCCCAAAAGAAGACTCTCTCCCATACAAGAGGAGGAATCCAAAGAACAAGAAAGTAATGAATCCCTAAGCTCCTCTAAAGAAGTGGCTCTGTGAATACGACGGTCTAGACGATCGCCAACTCCTCCCAAGAGGAAACTTTCAACCCACATTCCTTCATTTTGTCACTCCGAAAGGGAAGAGAGGAAAGAAAGGAAGATAAGGGCAAGAAAGAGGTCACCTTCTTCTCCTTCTTGTTCACCTTCCTCCTCTTTCAACAAAAGCTATGGCTATTCTCCTTGAGAATACAAGAGGAGAGGACATCGCAAATCATACCCTACATGCCAAAGGTCACAAAAGCTCAAGAAGTTAAGAGAGGGATCTCTTTTCTCACCTATGATGGAACCTTTGGTGCTACCGACAAATTGTTGGAATTCATTGAGCAATTTGATGCGGCCTTTGGAGACAAGGACTTCACAAAGTCCTCCAAGCTACACCATGTAGTTATGTACCTCCAAAAATTGGTTGTCAATGATGGGTTAGCCTTTGTGGCAACGATGAAGCCCCAAAGACATGGAAAACTCAAGGAGTTTCCATCATGAAGCAATTCCTAGCAAGAGATGCAAAGGACAAAGTGCTTACCAAATGGCACAGTTTGAAGCTTCTCTGTCATGAATCTATTCATAAATATGTGGACAAGTTTTAGGACTTACATCTCAAGGCTACTGTCTTTCAAAAGAGATATTTCAGTCAGCAAAAGCAACAATTTTGTGAGAGATTACCTGAAGAGATGGCCGAGTATGTCAACTCTCAATGGCATGGTTGTATCACTTAAGTAATCCACCACACCATGGGTGCTTCGTACATCAATTTCCAACAAGGGGCTAGATGGAATTTCAAGCCCATGGAAAACAAAGACAAGAGTGATGCAAAGGGAAAAATCAATGCCCAAAATTCTTCCCAAGGCAATTTCAAAAACAACAATAACAAAAATCGGTCCAAGGAGAAGGGAGTTTACAAAGGTAAAACCAAACTCTCTCATGAAGATCTTGAAGCTTTTTGCAAGGACAATAAACATTCTAAGTGTGGGGAGTAAGGACATGGCTATCATTCTTGCCCCAAGAGAAATGCCCGCAATGAGACTCCTAGAGCTTCCACCATCAAAGCTCCAAAAGAGGATGCTCATTTGTTGGAGGGGAGCGACTCACACACCCATGAAGTGCATGCAAACACTACCTAGATCAACATAATGTCAATCGAGGACACAGATGACACGATAGGCACACGGAGGAAATCTCTGTAGCTTGTCAGGCTGAGACCATCCTACACATACAACACTCAGGAAGGCCAACTAAACCACAATCAAGAACCTCACTGCTCTCAACTACACCACCTAGCCACATACACACATACAAAAGGTAACTCACATTTTCATTCCAGATTCGTACGAAACTTAAGGAACACCATCCCCTCACTAGGATACACCTGTCCCTAACCTTCTACACTCAAAACCCTCACACTAAACCCATCTGCGTAAAACGCGTAGGATGATAGAGCCGAAGTTTGAAAGTGCCCGAAACTGAAATTTATGAGTACCTATGTGTATCTTATGTCGCCATGATTCTATAGACTACTAGCATGCAAAAAACAAACATCGTTTGATACACTTACGGCCACAAATAGCTCGTAGATGTGTCCGTGTGTGCGCTTCGTATCGCGTGGAATGCTTGGCATCGTCGCGTAGCTCTCCTCCAACCTAAAACAATGGTGCAGTCGGATCTCCAATGTGTTGAGCGAGCCGGGCGTAGCAAGAGGATGAAGCTCACGCTCACTCTCTTTCTCTCTCACACACAGTAGACGGCAGCGCTAAGTTTTGATTATGATAAACGTCCTTTTACAAAATGACCTAGGTACCTTATATACTAAGGCTACCTTAGGTTTAACCAAAAATGGGGTTGAAAGGGTCAAATGGCTTTGTATTTACAATCTGGAAGTGCCATTGCACCTCGGCTTCTGAAACTAGAATAACTACTCATTACAAATGACGTTTATAGCCATAATCCGCATCATTTCATAACTTGAAAAAGATAAGACTTTGGTACGAAACTTGAGTTATGTTGTGTTGTTGACCCAACGGTCAACATCCCCCCCTTCCGCGTTCATGTCGTCCCCGACATGACCTGATTGTCGATGACGATGTGGTCTTTGCTGTCCTTTTGGCTTTATCTGTTGCACTGCTTGTAACTTTGTCGAACCACACAAGAACTATGATCCATTAGAGCGGACATCTATCATCATAACCATTCATCTTTTGAGATCCTCTGATTACTTGTATGTCTTCTCTTCTTCATTGGGGACTTCTTTGTTCCTGTGCAATCATGTTGTTAGTGTTGTCTACAGCTTTGTCATTGTAGGCCATTCTTCGACTCGCCATTGAGGAGAAGTATGCTCTGCTTTGAAATTGGTGCTCCAATTCATTTGTCAATTGATTTGAGTAGAATTTCCTTATTGTTGATGTAGAAGGAATATGTACAAGAGGATGGTGATAGGTGTCTTTAGATTAGGGTCTAAAACCTGGATGACCAAAGGGAAAAAACACGGTGGGAAAAAAATGCCTTTGGTATACGCTCTTATTGGAGTTGAGCAGTTGAACGTGAAGCACATGTTCATGAAAGGTGAGTGCTTGGGTGAAACACGAAAAGAGTGCCTGATGCAAGTGCCAATTATGGGACACTCTATATGCATATGAGAAATTTGTCAACAAAAGCATGCAATGTGAAAGAAGGAGATGATGGGTGTTTCGAGGAATAAATGTAGCACATGTGACATCAAAAGATGTCTCAATAGATTCCACCTTTCCAAGAATGGTTTTCAATGTAGAAGTTTCTCCACTCGTACCTCACTGTGCTTAGTACGTGAGTGTCTTTTGGACCTTCTCCTTCACTTCACCAGACTTAAGTACTTAGACTTCGACTCTTTTGGTCACCTATACCAGCATGAGCGACACAACATAAATATGCTCAACTCTTCCAGCTTGAGCAGTACCTAGAATAGCTAAGACGCGTAGACCACAGAGAATATTACTTGAAGCTTTGGGACTAACACCTCACTCATTTTGTGGCGTAGCTACTAGACTCTGACTTGTATGACTTGTCGATTGCATGTTGACACTGCTTTGTGACAAGTTCTTCGGCTGTTGTAGTGGCTGCTGAGACATACTTTGTGAAGTTTCATCTTTTTCCTGTACCTTCTTCTCTTTGTACTGCTCAGGCCTCTCATCAGTCTTTTCTTCATGTGGATTATGGATTTTTTTATAAAAAAATTCTTGATAATAAACAAAGAAAATCTTAAAATAACTCAACAAAAGAAAAATCATTCAAATAGAAATCTAAATGCTATGTACACTATACACATGTCCCTAGGGGCTCATATATGGATTTTGTCCCCATACTCCTCTATAACACTACTATGAGGGCATATACTCTAAATTTCGTATAAAATTAACACAATAAAACGCAAAAATTCAATGCATCTCACAAAACATTGCCCTCTAATAGTCATAATGTTAGGTCCGCATTCAGAATGCCTCCCCCCTTCCTATTTGGAGCCATCCTTTACGACAGGGTATCGCAAAGGGTATGTGTTGTGCTTGGGCAATTAAAAGTTGTGCCTATGCAGGCCTTGCAATGTAGCCCTATTATGCATACACAGTCAATGTATGGAAAAGATTTATGTTCTGCAAGATGTGGGTATAAGCAATTTGCTTATTGGCATTTGTTGGCATTTGTTGGTGAGGCTTCCTATTCTAAGCAATGTAATGGTCTTTGAAGCTCCTGTATCGTTGCTTGATTGAAGCGACTTTCTCTCTTCTAACTGTACTATAATCGTAGGAAGAATTGTAAGAATTCAAGCGGCGATGCACTGACAACAGTTTTGTTGTTCTTCTTTGGGACCCATTTCTTTGCGATTATTGGTTGTTTTGTTGCTGGCTCTCGTTTGGGAACCCATACTTGCCCGTGCCTCATTTGTGTTTGAAGAGACTTCTTTGGGATCCACCTTTTTGTTGTGTGAGTCGACAGTGGTCTTTGCTTCAGCCCTTGTACGCTTGGTTGGGGACGGGATTCAGGCTTTGAAAGTTGATACTGTGGTTGTTTTGGAATCCAAATGCATTCCTGACTTTTTTGTGCTTGAATCAACTTCTTTGGAGCCCAAACCTGACTTGTGAAAGCTTGCGACTTTGTGATATTCTTACCCGTTCGTGCACACTTTCTTTGTTTTGGTATTGGATCTTGTGATTTGTCATTAGAGATCTTTGTTTTCGTGATCCATATCTGTTTTTGGCCGATCTGGCTTTTTGGTATCCAGATTTGTCGAGCTTTTTGGCTTTGACTTGTTGTTCTGTTCTTTTGACCTGTCATGGTTGTTGCTGAAGGGGTTGGTGATAGTGATGGCCTGAGTTGATGATAGGGGATGTCGTAAGATTCATCACTATTGCTACTATCCTCAGCCAGGTTGACTTCTTGTACTTTCCCTTGATTTTTTGGCTAGTAGTTTCTTGGAGGACTTTTCTAGCCCACTGATTAGAGCATTGTTAGCTCATTGCTTTGTCGTATTCCTCCTAGCTGAGTCTTTGCATCCTTATTAGGAGCCCTGTATGAGGATGCTTGTGGTGGCTGTGTCTTCACCGAGGAATTTGGAATCCACTTTTGATGCACTTTATTCGTGTAGCGATGACATTGATTCCCGGGTCGTTGATCTTATGGAAGCTCGAAGTGTTCTACAGAGTCATAGAACTCGTCGTCTTCTTCATCTTTTGATTATCCACATTTCTTTGTTTGCTCCTTATTTCGAGAGCTTGTTGATGTCTGGATCTCTTCGTTTTCCTAGATTACACTCACTGCAAAATAAGGAACGACATCATAGCCATTTTCATCACAAAACTTTGTTGTGGGATCATCCTCCACGGTGCACACGTCCAAAGTAGACAAGTTGTGTTCCCATCAAAAAGGCTCTAACTCTTCTTCAGGAAATGGTTCTGGATATAGTCCATATCCTCTATAACCCGCTCTAGGATACATTACTCACGTTTCAAGCTACCAGATTGTGAAGCTCCACACATCCACAGTTCTTTAGGCTTACCTAACCAAGCTGGAAGTTCTGATCCTGCTACGGTGGAGGAATCAAACTCCTCAACCGGTGTTCTCGTCACATCCTTATAGCTATGGTCCCTCAAGTTTATCTTTGTTATGGTTTCCATATGTCTCAAGTATATATGGTCATAACCCCAATCTTGGACCATTTTCAATTGTCGCATGAATGGTTTTCCCAGAATGATGTCATAGTTGTTCTTCTTGCCAAAGTCAACAACAGCAAAAGTGTGTTCATATTCAATGCCACAAGAAGTAACAAGTACTTTTTCTAGCAGTCCTAGGGACTTTTCCTTGTGTTCGTCTGCAAGCTGTAGGGTCATTCGTGTAGATATCTAGGTAGGTTTTCCCCATTTCTTCCAAACCTCTTTGGTTGCAATGGCCACACCAGCTCCACTGTCACGGATTGCCATGGTTTTTACAGTATTGAATTCCACAGGAAGGGTGGTGTTTCCCACCTCTCGCTCGTAATACTCGCTTACCTTGTTTAATGGCACTGGCCTAGTATTTAGTTGAGGCATTTCAAGCTCTTTGATGCCTTCCTCGATTTGAGTCATTGGGGTTTTTACACCAAATTTCTCTAGACATTTACCCACATTAGCCCAAATGTTTGGTCTTATTCTTAGCAACTCGGCTAACATTATTGTACAGGTGACTGGGGTAGATAGAATATCTACTAGCCCCTTTGAATCGATGGCCTTGTTGGGAGACAGTCTCTGTGATGGGACTGCAACCACATCTGACATGGTCTCTTACTCTCCCATGTAGGACGGTAGTGTTCTTAGCGAATGGGGTTGACTATCCATAGATTGTACAGATCCTTTGTCGCCCCAATACGATTGCACGTCTAGATTCATTTGAGATCCAGTCTCAAATTCCTTTATTGGTGGTAGAAACACTTCTCGTTCATCACCAGTCTTGTCTACTCGTCTTCTTGGGTCATCGGCTTCATTGGCCTCTCTGACTTGATTCCACAATTCGTCAAAACCATCTATCTCTTTACAATCCTCAGGTATAGCTTGGTAAAATTCCCTCGAAAGAGCTATCCATGGTATTTAGTACTATCCCTGGTTCTAATGCTGGGTCTTGGAGGTTTGGTCTGTGCTCATGACTAGAATCTGGCTCTTTTAGTTCCTGGTTTGGTGGGATTACTTGTGTACGCATGACACGGATCACATCCTCAGGTTTTGCAACTGGTAGTTCTAATAAATCTTGGGCTGTTTGAATCATTTTCTGGCACATTTCAAACCTTTGGTTTTCTAGTTCCGCATAGGGATATGTCATCCACCTGTGTTCTTGGGTTTGGTTGTTTTTGAGCCTCACATCATAGGCTTTCAAGAGGGCATCTAATGTCTCATTAACCTTCTCTACCAACACAGATCCTCCTGAACTAGCACTTCTCGGTTTCTCATCCGTGGATGGTTCTTCTAGAGGTTTAACCATCTGTGTAAGAGAAGGTGCCTCATTTTCCTCATGTTGTTTTATCTTCTTTTCATCTTTGGTAAGCTTCTCAGCTAGGGATTTTTTCTCTCGTTACCTGTGTGCTTTCATCCTAGTCTTTCTAGCTTTACAACTATTTCGTTTGCTCTTGGTTTTCGGACTAGGTGCGTCTGTCTTTGGTCCATCATCTGTCTTTGGACTTGTGTCACTTTCCGTGTTCTTTGTCTCTAGATTCTCATCAGATTTCTTTTGAGCTTGTGCTCTCGTAACCACTTGAATTGGTACGACATTTTCATTTTTTGGGCTACTAGGTAGCCGAACAATCCTTGATACATTTATCATGATTTCCCTGATTAGGTTTGGTTTTTTTAGGCAATCAGGGATCAAGTGAGTGATGCCCCACTCAAGACAATAGGCATTTACTTCAATGATCTCCTATGAGGACATTGTTTGACCAAGTGTTTGTCACGACTCTTGTGACAATCTGTCTTTGGTTGAGGAGATTCTTTTAGAATTTCCTCTTGGCTATAAGCAAGCTTTGACCTAGATAAGCCACTATTTGCAATGAATCGCAATGTCCTTTCGTCCATTTCATACCTTCGTTGTTTCGACTGAGACCCAGGAGGTGGAGGTTGTACCGGCCTCACCACTCCATGTGTTTCTCTCACATTTTGTTGCTCCGAAGGGTAGTACTTGCTTTAGTTGCTATACCACATTGTAGCTGGTACTGGCGTTGGTTTATTTTTTGCTTCCATCATTGGCATGTATCTCATGTCTACCTGCATTCTAGCACCTGGTAGCGGAGGTTGTTGTCCTAAGACAAGCTGTGGCCTTAAAACTCCTACTGGTCTTGGCGCATTCCCCGTAATGTATCTAGGTGGAGTAGGTGCTTCTGGAAAAGGTTGTACATACCTCTCCCTAGCATTTTCCATGCTATAATAGCACTCTTCCCCCGTATGGTTCGTCCATTTTCTCTCAATTTCACACCACTTCGGCTCTCCCGAATCAGACCTTACAAGAGTAATCAACCTCTTGACCAAGTCGTCGATAATCTTTTCTTGATCAATAGGTGCTGTTGGCTTGGCAATGGAATCACTTATCTGTGAAACACTGTGCTGAGAGGATGTGTCATCTCCTTGACTCGTTAACACTAGGTTGGTAACCTAACAGGACATAAAAGTGTCCTTTCAAGGTTTTGAAAAAAAACCTCCAAAACCATAGTAGATCCACTCATTTTGTAAAATCCTTTCATGAGGTTATAGTTCAAGGCCTACTACACGTGAAAAAATAAGAAACTTGTAATATTTATCATCTTTTGGGCACACCAAGCCTCCAAAGTTGATGGACCAGTGCATTTTCATCAAAACAGTCATTTCTTACGTTTTGTTGCATAAAAATAAGATTCAGGATTTTTGTAGGACTTGAGATAAATTCCCTAGTTAACTTCAATGGGTTGGTGATCAGAACATATGATTGCTTCTCACTCACTATTTTTTGTTTTTCCAAAATAAATAGGTACAAAAAAGTTGAATTTTTACCATTCTGCAAACATATCATCAAAGTTTCTATAGCCACGCTCAATACGAATAATATATGCATGTTTTCTTAGTTCCCTATTGTCCTTTATGTTCATAAGGATCCATGGAGCATGTCAAAAGAATAATACATCTCTTACCAAGGGGAATCTTGGGGACAAAGATGAAGTGTTTAATACAGCAAACATGAAAAAACTGGGTTCAACATTATGAGTTGTAGAATCCCATAGAAACTATTCAATATCTAGCCAAATTTGATCCTCATGCCTAGATATGGTTACTACCTACAAAATGCATGTAGTTGTCACAAAAAACTAACAATATTGAAAAAGTTATACTTGATATACTAGAATGTTTCGTTTTCTTCTATAATTGAAAAAATCAACCATCGTTGTGTACTATGCAAAATAGGGTATTAGGTGCCCCAAAACTCAAGGAATGTTAGCTTTATGTTACAATATGCGACATAGAAAATCAAAACTGCATTTGGATATCATGAAATCCACCAAAAGAATCATAGAAGAGCTAAAATTGGCTAAAAAACAGGATTTGACAATTTTTGTAATTTGGTTATAACTTACAACTTTAATATTTATTTCTCCCTAGAAGCATCAAGACATGTTGAGGACTACTAAAGATAGTTCTCTAGCATTATAGACCTCACAAACATGAATTCTAGAGTGGTATAGTTGTAAAAAGTTTAAAAAGGCAAAAACAGGACCCGTTTTTCACACAGTTTAGGTTATGAAATGTTGTGCAAGGACAATGTTAAAGATGGAATTGATATTCCAAAAAAATGTTGAGTTTTTTTCAGCTCATGAGACAACTTTCTAGATAGATAGCACCTCAAAATGCATTTTGAAACTCTTGACATAATTCAAGGAAAATGGTCACTTAACAGGACATAAAAGTGTCCCATTACCAACCTAGTGTTAAGTCCCTTTCTTTGTATGCTTCACACTTATCCACTAGATAAAGAGCTTCTTTGATCAACTCGTTTAGTGTCATCCTCCTTATCATATGCAGATCCTTCTGAAGGCCCGCATGTCTCATTCCCTGGATAAAGATTAGCATTAGTCGTGCTTGCGTGGGTAATTCTGCTCTCGGACAGAGCTTAACATATCTCTTGAGCCTTAATAATGCTTTGCGTACTAATTCATTCTCTTTCTGTTTGAATCTATGGATTTGCGAGACCGTGTTGTGAGCAATGCCTTTTGGTGAGAATTCTTCAATAAACTCCTCGAACAGGTCATCTAGGGTCTCAAAATCCCATTTCTCCACCGAGTCGAACCATGTAGCTGCATCATCTTCTGGAGTCAATCCAAATCCCGCAAACTGTGTTGCGAAATCTGAAACTTCCTCTGCTCTAATCACTCTTCTAAAAGCCGCTACGTGATCTCTCGGATCTTTATCTCCGGAGTATTTTATGTTTACCCATTTCTGGACTTGGGATGGTCTAACTCGTCGATTGTCTACAAGTCTAACCAGCGACTCTCCCAATCCTTCTCTCGTATCGCTCTTGAAGGGAATCGTGGTGGCTCTCTTCTGGGAATTCCTATAGGAATTCTCATGTTTGGTGGAGGCAGTTGTGGTACTTCATTGACCAAATATCCACCTCTTTCTAGTACAGTCTGTGGATTTGTGCTTTCTACAACTCTGTATTCTCATCCATACTTGTCAACAACTATAGATCTCCATTGACAGTCGACTCCGTATGTGTAGACATATAAGAGCTTGTAATCCGTTATCTCTTCCAGGTATAGATCTGAGCACCTATAAAGATTGAACTCATTGTCGTCAATGTATCTATATAGTCCTTCACTCTCATGACCAATCATCCAAACTCTCTCAACAAGATGGGTCTTTATCAATTGCAAGTTTGGAAGATCCATTGTGGGAAAATATTCCTCTATCGTCCGGATCTCCAAGCTTGTGTAAGCTGCGTTTGAATCTAGGGTAGACATGATTTCTGGGCTTAAGAGCTTTTGCTTGGTTCAATTAGACTTAGTCCACTGTGTTCAAGTGCTTTGGTTAGGGAAAAGTCAAAACTATGTCCAAAACCGCAACCGCTTTGTCACAATTCTCGCAAATTGTCGCTTTCAGACACCCCTGACTTGCGGATGAATTTTGAGGCCTCAAACGATGTTTTTTTCAAAGTTGAACTAAATGGTTTCCGTGGGCATGCATTTAGTGTAAGATTTGCTCTAAGATCTGTAGAGCCGCTCTCAGGCTACGTTTTGATATAAAAACTTTTCCAATCCGATACCGTTTGTGAAAGTTATGGCCAAAACAATGAAATGCAGTTTAGAATGGTCAAAATGAGTCCAAATTCAATTTTGAAAGAAGATTTGGGATCTCTGTGACACTGTGAACACTTCTGTATGGTCAAAATTATAGTTGGACCCTAAAACTGGCCTAAACACATCCTACGCATAGGATGTCTATATGCTCAGAATTTAATAAAATTTTGTCCAGAGACTCCCTTTAAGTCCAGCAACACAATGGTATGCTCAGAATTTCATTTGGATTTAAAAATGTCCTTGAGATATCCTACGCGTAGGATGTCTTTTTGCTCAGAATGACTTGAAATTTTTCACCCCAGCTTTTCCTGGATGTGCTGATCACAGTGGTATGCTCATAGGTTGATTTGGAGTCCTAAATCAAGCTGGAGACATCCTATGCGTAGGATGTCTAACTGCTCTGTTTCAGCTCAAACTTGCACTGTAGCTTCCCCTTGATGTGGTAAACTCGCAGCTATTTTTACTTTTTGATTCTGACACCTATGGGTTGATCAAAAGCTTGATGTCTGTTCTGATGAATTCCTAAGTCAAATCAACTCCAAATTGGACCAAATTTTCCTAGGAGGCTTATCTAAGGCTATATGACAGCATGGTATGGTCACAGTAGAATTTTGGTTTCAGAATTATGCATTAGGCATCCTACGCGTAGGATGTCTTTTTGGCCTGTTTGACCCCAGACTTGTCCCACAGCTTCCGCTTAATGTCCGTAACCCAGTGGTATGCTTAGATTTGAGTTTGGATTTCAAAAGTCCCAAATTTTAGCTGTTCTTGGGTTTTTTCAGTTAGAAGTGCTAAAGTCCGCTTTGAACCCAATTTTCTCACCCAAATGAGCTGAAAACTCTCACATGCACTCAATACAACATTTAGAACATGCCTATGGAGTCATATTATGGTTTGGTCTCAAAATTAGGCCTTGGACACAATTTGGGTAGGATGTCTGGCAATTCTCGTCTTTTGGCTTTCATCTGTCAAAATTTGTTCAAATTTCCACTTTCCAGGTGAAAATAGGGTAAAACCTACCTTCTAAACACACTGGTAACCTCAGATTTTCAAAAAAATGCACAGATCATCCTGTAGACATACTACGCGTAGGATGTCGACTGCTTATTTTTTCACACTGAAGTCTCCCTAATGCTTCCTTATGCTCTCAGCAAGTGCAAGTATGCTTCACAATTGCAAAAACATGCAAAAATCACTCAATTAAGTCTTCGCTGAAATTTACGTTTTTTGACTCCGCCTTTTGGCTTTTGGTAAAAAAAAAATAGGGCAAAACACCCAAGTCAATATGAAAATAGGGTAAAGCCTACTCCCACTGGTGCAGTCAAAATTTTCAAATTTGGTCTCCAGAACCCCCTTGAGACATCCTACGCGTAGGATGTCTATGTTTACAGAATTGCAGGTTTTCTTCACAGAACCCTTGCAAATGCTCTTTTATATGCACATCATCAGTCAGTCATACAAAAATATCCACAAAAGATTGTTTAATGCATTTTTACCCTCAAAAGCACACTTTTCCGTGATTTCAAATGCAATCAAGCACTTTAGCAAATAATTCAATGCGGAATAGCTCTAGATCAGAATCGGATTACTTACCTAAAGCTGTTCCTACAATTCATATGGGGTTTTGCATCTATGAGTAGAAAAACGCTTCACTGCCACACACGGACTAGTAAACGCTTTTATCACCTCACAAATCACTCGACCACCAACAACTACTCTAATCCACAGATCCTAACTAAACCTATCTAGTCGCAAACCCTCAGCAAGACACACGCTTCCTGGCTATCCACTTGATCACAGAATATCCTCTTCCGGATCCACTTAATAAAAACACTTTCTTTAGCCGAAACTAAATCAAGCAACCATCACACAAGTGTTAGTAGGACACCTACTTAGGTCCTTGTGTCCCCGACAGCGGCGCCAATGTTGGACGGGAGCGACTCACACACCCATGAAGTGCATGCAAACACTACCTAGATCAACATAATGTCAATCGAGGACACAGATGACATGATAGGCACACGGAGGAAATCTCTATAGCTTGTCAGGTTGAGACCATCCTACACATACAACACTTAGGAAGGCCAACTAAACCACAATCAAGAACCTCACTCCTCTCAACTACACCACCTAGCCACATACACACATACGAAAGGTAACTCACCTAATCATGCCAGATTCGTACGAAACTTAAGGAATTCCATCCCCTCACTAGGATACACCTGTCCCTAAGCTTCTACACCCAAAACAATCACTCTAAACCCATATACGGAAAACGCGTAGGATGACAGAGGCGAATTTTGAAAGTGCCCGAAACTGAAATTTATGAGTACCTATGCGTAGCTTATGTCGCCACGATTCTATAGACTACTAGCACGCAAAAAAAAAACATCGTTTGATACACTTACAGCCACAAATAGCTCGTAGATGCATCCACGTGTGCGATTCGTCTCGCATGGAATGCTTGGCGTCGTCGCGTAGCTCTCCTCGAGCCTACAACAATGGTGCAGTCGGATCTCCAATGTGTTGAGCGAGCCGGGCATAGCGAGAGGATGAAGCTCACGCTCACTCTCTTTCTCTCTCACACACAGTAGACGGCAGCGCTAAGTTTTGATTATGATAAAAGTCCTTTTACAAAATGACCTAGGTACCTTATATACTAAGGCTACCTTAGGTTTAACCCAAAAATGGGGTTGAAAGGGTCAAATGGCTTTGTATTTACAATCTGGAAGTGCCATTGTACCCCGACTTCTGAAACTAGAATAACTACTCATTACAAATGCATTTATAGCCATAATCCGCAGCATTTCATAACTCGCAAAAGATAAGACTTTGGTACGAAACTTGAGTTATGTTGTGTTGTTGACCCAGTGGTCAACATCATTGCAAAGATCACCTCTCTCCTATGCTTGGGGAAAGGTAAGAGAACATGATGCCTTCATCTTGTTTGACCCTAGTTCTACTCACAACTTCTATGGAGTTGGCCACCAAGTTGGGCATACAAGCTTTCGGGATGGGAGATGTTTTAACCATTGACACCACTTTCAAGAGATAGCAAGCCTCCGTTACTTCATTGATTGGGATGTTGACGCTGCATGTCCAAAGATATGTCAAAAAAGAAGACTTTTTTATCTCTCCTCTCCACCAACATGAGGATGCTATCCTAGGGGAACCATGGTTTAACTGCATGGCCCCCAACATGAAGTTCCTTGAAAGGAGAATCTACTTCACCCACAAGGGAAAGAGCATGTATATAGATGCTAGTGAGTCTGGTCATACTATACCACTTGAATATTCACGTGGTTTTGATAAATTAGTGAAGAGCTCAATTTTTGCATACATGATTTTTTTTCAAAGAGTCCCTAAAAGATCCTAATGTTTCATCAAATGTAGATGGTAGGAATCAAGAAGAGTTAGAATTCTCTAATTTTTAAAAAGGATTCCAAGATGTGTTCATCAATGATATCCCTATGGACTTACCTCCAAAATGAGGGGATGATGACCATCAAATTGAGCTCCTACCAGGAATCTCAACGCCTAACAAGCCTCCTTATCGAGTTTTCCAAGCTCAACAAGAGGAGATCATGAGGCAAGTACAAGAATTTGTAGACAAAGGGATGGTGAGGCATAGCTCCTCTCTCTTTTGTTCTCTAGTCCTTTTACTGCAAAAGAAAGATGGTACATACCCGTATGTGTGTGGACTATCAAGCATTAAACCATATCACTATCAAAAACATACTTCCAGTGCCTTGAATAGATAATGTGTTTGATAAGCTACAAGTCTCTACCTACTTCAGTAGGATTGACCTTAAAAGTGGCTATCATCAAATAAGGATATATAGTGGACGAAGATATTCTAAAGACCATGTTTTGTACAATGTTTGGCCTTTATGAATATCTAGTCATGCATTTTGGCTTGACTAATGCACCAGCCATGTTCAATCATCTAATGGACAAAATATTTAGACCCTATCGTAAATTCACTGGAGTGTTCTTTGATGATATCATCATCTACTTCAAGTCCTTGGAGGAACACAAGCAACATCTCCAAGTGATTTTTCAAGCATTGAGGGAGAGCAAGCTTTTTCTTAATCAAAATAAAAGCGAATTTTTCCTTCAAGAGATTCAATACTTAGGTCATATTATCTCTCAAGATGGTATCTCAATGGATCCATCAAAGCTGTAGGTAATAAAAGCATGGTCTAATCCAAGGAATTTACATGAGCTAAGAAGCTGTATTGGTATGTGTGCATACTATAGATTCTTCATAGCAAAATTCTCTTAAATAGCAGGACCATTACATGACTTAACAAAGAAGAATGTTAAGTATTCATGGACTACTAAGGAGAAAATGATTTTGAGAAGCTCAAAGAGAAGCTTACCTCCCAACTAGTCCTCATGCTTCCGAATCTCTCAAAGGCATTTGAAGTCTAATGTGATGCTTGTGGTAATTTCCTTGGAGCAATCTTGCTTCACGAAGGGCATTTCATAGCATATGAGAGTCAAAGGCTCAATACGGATGCACAGGTCTTAGGAATTTATGAAAAAGAGAATTTGGTTGTTCTACATGCCCTAGAAACATGGAAGCACTATTTATTGGGGACTCCATTCACTTTACGACCAGATCATCAAAGTCTCAAGTACTTCATGATGCAACAAAGCTTTTTGACAAACAAATGAGGTGGGAAATTTTTCTTTTGCAATTTAATTTTCATATTGCTCACACTGCTAGTAAGCACAATCAAGTGGCCTATGCACTTTCACGAAAACCAAAAGTTAATGCGGTGTCTATAGAAACTCACAATGATATATCTTCTATGATAGATGAGTATGCTACTAACCCTGACTTTAGAGACATAATGTCAACCCTTGCTTTGGGGAAGAAAGAGTAGCCATTCACCTTGCAGGATGGTTATCTTCTTCACAGCAATAGGCTATGTGTTACCCACTCCCTTTGTGAGAAATTCAAGTATAAATCCCATGCTCCTCCCTATGCGGGGCATAGAGGCATTCAATCTATTGTTCGAGGAGTAGAGACGTACTTCTATTGGCCTACCATGAAAGTGGACATACAAGAGTATGTTTCAAAATGTGCGGCATTCCAAAAGACCAAGTATGATAGAGGGAAGCTATCCATGGATTTTATCTTTGGATTTCCCAAGTCTATCCATGGGAATACGGGAATATGGACAATAGTCGACAGGTTTAGCAAGCAATCACACTTTATTCTTGTCAAAAAGACTATTAAGGCACACCAAATGGCAACTCTCTTCATATAGTAAATTTTCAAACACCATGGATTGCCAACATCCATTGTGTCAGATAGAGATCTTAGAATGACCAATAACTTTTGGAAAGGTCTCTTTGAAAATCTAGGTACAAGATTGAATCTCTCTTTGGCCTATCAACCACAAACGGATGAAGAGAGATAACCAATCTTACGATACTGGATCAACTAAAGACTTATGTTATCGAAGGATACCAATGTAATGGAAATGGCCTACGAACTTTGAGAGTGGCGGAATTAGGAAAATTAGAGAAATCATTTTTGCGAGACTATTTTGTGAGAATAGAGGGTGAAGACCATTTTAGATAATTTGGGAAAATTCTGTTTCCCAAATTCTAAATGTGTATGCTAGGATTGTGTTATTTAATGATTTCTAAGCTCTAGTTGCCTTTGAGTCTATTTTAATTTCTCTACTATAAAATTTAAGAATAAACCTCCAATATAGTTTTTGGAAAGAGGATTTGTATGACATCAGTGCTTTTCAAAATTCAACAAATGCTTCTAGAAGTAGCTTCTCAAAAAATGAGGTGTCAAAAAAACCAATTGATATGATTTTAAAGCAGCATATAGATTGATTACAGCAAAAAAGATAATATGTAAAGGCAAATACTATTAAACACTCTTGTCATAATTTGGTGACCTTAATCCATGTATAAAAAAATACTTGGTCATGGTTTTGTAGCATGCTATCAAGTTTTAAATACACAATAATTTAAACAACATTCAAACTAATATTTCACACTTAAAAAGTCAAAACAATACTATATAGTATCCTATGGCTATAAGACCATGAGATGCCATCTATTGCACCTATGGCCTTAAGGCCATATGGTGCTCTTTGTAGACATGTCTATGACTTTAATATGTCTGACCTCAAGGCCATAGGGTTAGGATTGTTAGATGGTCCCAACGTATAAAGAGGTCCAGTCCTTCAAAGCCATATGGGACTTTATTTATGTGCCACCCTATGTCCCTAAGGCTTTAGGTTGTTTTAGGGCCACAAGATGTTTTTTATGCCAATAAGAAACCCTTCTATGCTCTATGTTGGCACACTATGTCCCCAGGCGCACAAGGTGTGCCTCGTATGCTAGTTAGAAACCCTTTATTCTATATGTTGTCACCATATGGCCCTAGACCATAGGGTGCCCTCTGTGCTAGTAAGAAATCCTCTATACTCTGTGTTTGCACCCTAAGGACCTAGGGCCACAAGGTACCCTCTATGCTAGTAAGAAATCCTCTACACTCAATATATGAGACCATGTGGGCCCAAAGCCATAGGATATCCTCTATGGTAGTGAGAAAAACCCTCTATGATCTATGTTCACAAACAATTAAAAAATCTAAACAATACTATAGAGTATCCTATGGCCCTAAGACCATAAGATGTCATATATTGCACCTATAATTCCATTCGGTATTTTATTTAACTATACAAAGTTAGATGAGGCACTTACTTAGATAAACTATCATAATTCTAAGTTTGAAATTATTTCTTAACATAAAACTACAATATAAAAACTTCTAATATAAGTTTGTGCCAAAGAATCAATGTTAAGATGAAGATTTTTTACATCAAGTACATGCTTTAAAACTTCTTTCAAAGGTTTTAGTGATGGTGTCTCAAAAAAAGGAGGTGTTTAAAAACACCATTTTATGTGAATAATACAAATTGTATACATTGATTATGTCAAAATAGTATAAAGTATAAACATAAACATTACCACCAACTTGACAGTTCCATAAAAATGAAGGTCTTCATCGCATGTACAATAAAAGACTTACTAGAAAGAGTATGATATCTCCAAAATTGAGGGTGTTCAAAAAACACCGTTGTGTAACACTACCAAATGTCAAGAAATTTTGATTGTTTGGATCACTTAATAAAGACAATTAATAAGAAGAAAAAGTTAACAATACCATAGAAGCATCAAACAATGAAACCAAAGAACTTGAATGAGAGAAGTCTCCTGACAATAGGATGCACTCCATTTAAAAAGCATCTTAAAGATGTTTCAAGATATCCCACAACATTCCATCAAGTTTAAATTTTTAAAAGTACACATTGCCAAATACTTGGTAGATGCTATTTAGAATACTTAACTAGTACACTTAAAATGGCCTCCTTCTCTTGAGATTTTGAGTCCTTTGAGACATATAACATTGCATTACATAGTGAGTCTCAGGATCAGGATGGAACATTACAAAATTTCTTATGGTATAGTCTCTCTTGTCTTTAGTATACAACCATCCACGTAACCATGGAACAATTTCATCTTTTAAAAAACTTTGAAGCAATTGAGTAGGTTGGTTCCAAAACTTTGGAAAAATCATTTAAGTTCCTTGCATATTCCACATCACTCGATATGGACTATCATCAAATATTATAGTGTTGCCCCCATCTAAATAATCAAATAGCTTCCATATGGTCGAACGATTTTTGTGATAGGCTCTTTTGTAACCGATCATGAAATTTGAATTTTGGTAGCACCGGTTATCCATAATCATCTTGAATTTGTGACGTTGTGTAGGAAAACAGATCTTGATTATGTGTTGAGCTTTTGTAAACGATGGCAGCTCCAAATCCAAACCTCAAAGAACTCAAAGCAAAATCTTAAGAAATACTCCGCATCTGGATGCACCGCATACACCTCATTGTTATCTTCTACAATGCACATGTACTTGGTCCAAGTTGGCCTTGATTGAAGCTCAAATGTTGCAAGAAGCACACCCTCTAAATCCAAGATAAGCGTTCTTTTTTCCTGTCTGAAAGATGTTGGTAGATAATGAAACCATTGATCTTGGTTTGAATGTGATATTTGATGTAATACGAAAGGGAGCTCCTCTATTTTGTGATAATCTAATAGCAAAACATTTTTTCTTAGAAGCCCTGAAATGATTAAAAAAAAAAGTTAATATAGAGATCTTAAGTGTTTTGAAGACCTTAGGGACATATGGTGCTAATTTGTGGTTACACTTAGTAGGTCCTATGCAAGAACACATGCCAAACTATGACCCTATGGCCTTAGATTCACAGGGTGTTGAGACCATAAAGTGAAATTCCCCCAAGGACATATAGGGTGAGATTTGACCTTATGAGCATGTAGATTGTCCTTGATGGCACAGTGAACTCAAATTTCAAAGAAAACGACTATAAAAGCTTTTAAAAAAAAGAGCATTTGGCACATGAAACTCAGAAGTTACTTATAGTATTGAAAGACAATTTAAAAAACTATTAATCATTTACATCTTCATATATCTTGAAACCCTAAGCACTCTAACAAAGCCTCTGAGTACATAAAGATCTTTGTAAATGACAAAATGTTACAAAACATTGCTCCATCATTTCTTGATATAGGGCTATTTGAGATCCTACTGAATTTTTAGATGCTTTAAATAATTCCTGGCTTCATGTACTTTGATCACAGGCTCCTTGTATCCCAATTTTTGGGAAAGCATGATTGCTTCTATACCTTTCAAGGCTGATAATGATTTGATATTCTTTAAGACCCTTACTTTTTCTCGATCACGTGTTGAAAGTTTCTTGTCTTGACTTCGAGTGGAAATTCCACTAGTGCTAGATGTTGTAACTTTCTCATCGTGAAGAGGATGAGAAACTTCTGGTAGCCTTCTCGTGGAGTAGGTTTTTCCTAGTAAAATTAGATTTCTCTCCTCCCACTCTACAACAACCTTGTGTATACGGTTATAAAGCTCATGACATTGAGCAGTGGGAGCTTGTCCATATAAATGAGACACTGTAACTTTGCGAATATCATTAACATGATTGAGAGATTTGATATATGGTAGCAGCTCCCCAAGGAGGATATTATCCTCCTCATCATCAACATTAAATGATGGTGGAAAAATACAATTCAATGGAGGATTCACACATCCCTTTAATGGTTCATCATCTACAAGAAGCAATATTCTTGCATCAAGCCCAAATTTTGATGATGCAATAGCCAGCGGTTTGAAAAGTGCTTCTACTCCTGGATTATCTAAGCAAGTGATCCTTGATTCTATGTATGGTTGACATTGGCTTTGCGCCCAGATCATAAAGAATGGAAATTTTTCTTTAGCTTCCTTTTCTAAAATCTTGATGATGTCCACAACATGCACGTCATTAGCAGCTGACCATATCCCTACATTGAAATTGCTAAATAGAGCCTTTAAAAACTCAATGCATCCTAGACGAAGAACAATATGCTCATGTCCAAACTGTAAGCTCTTCATTTTCTTGGACTTTTGCCAGCATCTCCTCAGGAACAATCCACACAAGCTCACTATTATAGTCAGCATTGCTTTGTTGGTGGATGGAAGGTCCGACTCACCATGCACTTCGATTTCCAAATCCTGGGGTGCTAAAATATTTGTGCTGGATTCTCCTTCTGGCGTTGCACATGTTCTAAAACTTCCATTGCCTTCTACTTCCATTGTGGTGTCATGCAATCCAATTCCCAACTCTTGGTACTAGAATATTTTTGTTGGATTCTTCTTCTTCCCTTGCACATGTTCTGGAACTTTCACTGTCTTCTTCCATTGGATTACTCTTTAAATTTATCTCCAGTCGTTGTAGCAATTGACCTGCAAAGACTTGTAGATTCTTGTCATCTTCGTCACAAACTCTTTGGTTGACATGGAGATTGATAGAATCTTTCTCAGTAGGGTCAATGGCATTAGCATCCTCTATACCAACAATCTTGAGTAAAACTTTGTCAGCCACAATATCTTGTTGAAGGACTGCAAGTTTAAAGAACACCTAATTTTAGATTCCAAAGTATCTACATTTTGATAACTCTTTTGTGTCACACTCTTAGAAAAAACTAATCGCAAATAGAAAATTTACTAATAACTTACAACACATCTACAATGAATTTATTTTTATGCTCCTTATTGTCTAGAGATTCCTAATATTTATCTAGCTACATTAGTTCTTTGTCCATGATGGTGGCGCCTAGAAGTATACTTGGAGAAAACTTTATGCCTTTAAGCTCTAGAGAAGAAGTCTTATTTTCTATTTCCACAATCTTCTTGCATTGGATGATTTCCTTGACTAAGTTTCTTATGGTCTTCATGCCATACATTTCTCTTTGTAGATATCTCTATGACTTTAAGATAATCCAAAATATGTATGTTTATGGCCTCAAGGCCATAGGGTTAGGATTGTTGGGAGGTCTCAACATATAAATATATATATGGCTTCAAAGCCATATGGTACTTTATTTATGTGTAACCCTATGGCCCTAAGGCCATGGGTTGTCATAGGGCCACAAGATGCCCTCTATGAGCACTAGTAAGAAAGCATATATGATTTATGTTGGAACCCTATGACCCGAGGGCCACAAGGTCTACCTTTTATGCTAGTAAGAAACCCTTTATGCTACATGTTATCACTCTATGGTGTTTGGGCCATAGGGTGCCCTATGTGCTAGTAACAAATCCTCTATGATCTATGTTTACACCCTATGGACCTAGGGCCACAAGGTACCCTCTATGATAGTAAGAAATCCTCTATTATATATTTTTGCACCCTATGGGCCTAGGGCCACAAGGTATCCTCTATGCTAGTAAGAAATCCTCTATGCTCAATATTGAAACCCTATGGCCCCAAGGGCAACAAGGTTCTAATAAAAAGCCCTCTATGCTCTATGTTGGCACCCTATGGTCCCAAGGGCAACAAGGTTCTAATAAAAAGCCCTCTATGCTCTATGTTGGCACCCTATGGTCCCAAGGCCATAGGGCGATCTTTATGCTAGTAAAATTCCCTCTATGCACTATGTTTACGTGTATACTTATAAGAAGCCATTTATGCACTATGTTGGCATCTTATGACCCTAGATCCATAAGATGTCCTCTATGGTAAAAGAGAAATTGTACATGGGATATGATGGCATCCTATGGTCCTAGGGCTATAGGGTGTCCTCATTGCTAGCAAAATGTGTAAGCTAAAAAATGCGATAAATATGTAACACGATATACAAAATTGAATCATTATCATACATCATACATTTTTTGCTTTACCACACAGTTGAAGGGGTCTTTGCCTTCAAATATCATCATAACATTCAAACATTTAAATCAAAATTTCAAGTACTTTAATTCACAAATGCATTGATCTGTTGGTGGATGGAAGGTCCGGCTCACCATGCACTTTGATTTACAAATCCTGAGGGGCAAAATTATTTGTGTTGGATTCTCCTTATGGCATTGCACATGTTTTGGAACTTGCATTGCCTTCTACTTCCAATTTACAAACTTAAACAATGGTTATACATTATACAATCTTTTCTTTGCAATAAACCTTGATACAATGTTCCGATTGCTACATGACAGGCTAAAAAATTCTACTAGTCCTAGCTTCTCTCTATTGAAAAAAGTTCAAGATATAAATTCCAATTCTCTGCATCATCTAGAAGAGAAAAAAAATCATAGTTTGGAACAAAATACTCGCACTTTATATCTTTGAATAAAATCTTGTTACAATCAAAGAACTAGATCTTCACATAATCCAAAGGACAAATGCTTCAATAACCATTTATACTCGATGTTTACTATCTAAGCAAATAATTGGCATTTACAACAAATGTTGAACTAGTTAGTTGCAATACAAAGATAATTATTTCAAATGCTTACACCATCAATTCACAATAGAAGAACTTACACCCAACAAAAAATGATCATACATCAATTGTTCAAAATCTCATTTTGGACTTTTGAGGACTAAATACTTTTTAGTTTTTTCTAGCTTATTTCATTCTCAATAGAATATTAAACCTTAATCACAATATAAGAAATATATGTCCCTCATGTATATGGACACAAGATATAAGGCCAACGAAAAATGTTCTTGAAACACTTAAGGAGTCTTTAAGGGACCTAGAATAACCAACCTATGGTCTAAAGGCCATAGGGTGTCATGTGATGTTTTATAAGATGTGTCCATAAGAGCTAGGTTATTTGCATCCATGGGGTGATTTAAGTGCCCCTGTGGAGATTCTATGTCACCACCCTATGGCCCTAAGGCCTTAGGGTATCCCAAATGCTCTTGGATAACATATGTTTCCTTCTAGAATAGCCCAAATACTCATGTGCCAGTTTAGAGACTTTATGTAATCTCTATATATACATAAGATTGTAGGATAGCTGTGTTGACACCCTATGGCCTTAAGGCTGTAGACTAGCCCAAATGCTTATGTGCCCTTTTAAAGACTCTATGTGATCACCCTATATCCGTAAGATTGTAGGGTAGCCAAATTCTTTTGGGGGATTCTATGTTGACACCCTATGGGCCTAAGGCTATAGAGTAACCCAGATGCTTATGTGCCCTTTTAGAGACTCGGTGTAATCACCCCACATCTGTAAGGTTGTTGGGTATCCCATTTTCTTTTGGGGGATTCTATGGCCCTAGGGCCATAGGGTGTCATGTCTACAAAGAACTCTATGATCCTCAAGTCATAGTGTATTCTTCCCAAACCTCATATGATCAATTAAATTTAAAGCATTACATAATATATATCTTATGACCATATATAAATGTAGAATTCTATTTACCAAAACATGTCCATATAATATCATACACTTAAGTCTAATTCATTTATTGTGAAAAAACTCAAACTCACAAGTTCACATTTTTTCAAAGAAAATAAATTGAGAACAATAACCAACCAAACATCAATGTTTTAAACATCATGGACAGATTTGAGATGGGACAAATAAAATAAAATGACAACAATAATAATCTAAATATCAATAATGTAATATCATGGGTGGCTAGCTTAACCCGTTTCCTGTAGACTTTCTAGAATGGCCTCAGCACTTGCATCCAATGGTTCTTCAATTTCTTCTTCCTTTGAATCCTTGGCATTGACTTTCTCTGTGTTATCCACACCTACCCACCTTCTAAGATCAAGGTCTTCTTCCACTATGGAATGGCAAAGAGATTCCAATTGCGTCATTTGATCACTACTACATGCAACTGATATCACCTTTCTCTGTTGTTGTAGTGCCTCTTTAGTCCCATAGCCTAATGAGAATATGTCTATCACTTGATCATCTTCTTTGAGACAGATGCATTTGATTGCACGACGTACAAAAAAGGATTTGGCCGTGGTCACAGCATCATACTTGTTTTCATTGATGCAGAGAGTATGCATTGGCTCCAACAATGACTCTCTAACACTAGAGTAGTTGGTATACTGCTCTCCTTGATTGAAAAATGCCCAAACCTCAAAAACTACTTTGCGAAGAGCACATGTTTGGATGGTCTCTGATCCCATTAAGGAGCTCAAAGGTAGAACGTGCATTTCATACCATTTAGCTTTTTTAGAAATTGCCTTCTCTAGGGAAGCAGCATGCTGATACTTGACTAAGCCGGCAATTAAAAACTCTGATGGTTGATGTGCTACCCCACATACTCCATCAATTACTTTACCAAATTGGGCAGCACTCCAACCACTAGATGTAAGACTTTTGTGTGGTGTGTCTATGATGCAAACACCAACACAAATTTTAGAGTTATTCTCACTGTTGCAGAGAGACTCAATGCCTTCCAAATTCTTTCCAACACACTTGATTATCCATGGTAAAATGAATTGCAAACTAGAAGTTCCATTCTTTTGTGCAATGATCCACTGTACATATCCCCTAGTGATCTCAGGAATTGGCTCTTTCTCCTTTCCTTATTGTAGTAGGAGATTTAGCCATTGCATACAACTCGTGAAGAGAGATTTGTAAATCTCATCTGTAATGTTATAATGAGACTTACATTTATCCCATGAAGTAACTGCTATTGCTGATGGATCTATCTCTTTAAATGCCATCAACATTTGAGGCTCAAAAACCCTGGTCTTCTTTAAGACCATTGCACGTGCAGTGAGGTCGAGCATGCCCGCTTGTTGACGTGGTTGCTTCACTAAGCAAATCTTCTCATCTGCCAGATCTTGTTGTAGTAGCTTGACATCATTATCTTCTAAACCAGTTAGGCATCTAAAGGTTGTTATGCTTTGTTGTCGCCCACGAGCAGTTGATGTCTGATGCTTCTTCAAGATGTGTATCCACTGATCATAGATTTCATCATCGTACATGACCATGTGTGCTTCTTTGTTGGCAAATGATTTATGGTTGAACATGATGTTCGCCACATTTACAAAGGCCTTCAAAATAAAGAAAAGAAAATTTAATTTATTTCAAGAAATATCTGTAACAAAAACAAGCATAGGGAAGTGGAACTTACATCCCAACCCGCTCGACTTGGATGACCGACAGGAACACCTGCCTTGGGTTTTGTTGGTTTAGAATATGCAAGCCATTGACTACAGCCATGCTTCAAGACCTCCACACAAGGCTAGTGTTTCATTGCTGTTATTCTCTCCATGTTCTCCATTCTGGAAATTCAAACAGCAACCTCTTTCGAAGCGTCTACCACTATCCTTGCAGTTCTAAACTTGTAGAACTCTTTTCTCAAAGCATACTTAGTGCTGTTGTTACGCAAAAAATCTTTGGCCGCTATGATGGAATGATGACCAGCTAGAATCCAGTAGTGGTATGTTGATAGCTTCTCTCCATGCACTTCACCTGTTTGTAAAGGCATTTTTGTAATTGGGTTATACGGCATCAAGTCTGCTGCACTGGAGACTTGCCTAGAGTGCCCTGCAAATTTCTTCAAGAGATATTTCACATATACATCTGACAATGGTCTGCATCTATAGCCTTCTGGTGCAAGGTTAAATTGCTCAACTGGGATCAATTGGGTAAATTGTACACCAAATTTAAAATAGTGGTCAATTCTGACGTATCCATCTAGCCCACTCTTAGAAGTTTTGGCAACTTCTTTATCAAGATCTTTTTCTTTGGGCTGTATAATAGAGTCCAACACAGCTAAGGATGCTGAGTCCACAAACACTTCCGTTGAGGCGGTTCCAACTTTTAGGGTTGCAAGTCCACTAGAATCTCGTGCTTCTTGAGTCTGTAAGGGTATAAGTGAAAGATTTTCTTCGGCCACATTTCCACTATTTTCTCCAAGTGAGGGAGTCTGACTCTCCTTGAGCATCTTAGATTGATTTGTTATACATGTGTCTTCATTCTTTCACTTATTATTCTTCTTTGTGCTGCTCAATTTACCTAAATATTGATTGACTTTCTTAAAGCCCTCAATATATAAGTCTATAAAGTTCTCACTTGGAGTGTCATCTTGAAGCTCCACCCACCCTGCTTTTGTCATTGTCACTCCTTCATAATCAACCTTCACCAATTTTTGAGCAAAGGCCACAGGCTCCAACAAGTAGGAGTCACCATTGAGTAGTTTTACTCCAAGGCATGGAGACATTTCAAGATCTGAACAATCTTTCTTTATCTCCTTGACAATACCATAGTCCTTGCAGGGAAATTGCTCTTTATCTTGAAAGAACAAGTGGACTTTCTCATCACTTCCACCATTTGGTAAGTGAAAATCTAGATACCAAGAACTTGGTGTTGAGCTTGCTGCATCAACTGACTTTGACTTTCTCTTCTGATACATTTTCTGTAAAAAGAATGACATATATTTAGACAAGATGGATATTATTACATCCATATGGACCTAGGGCCATAGAGTCACCTCTATGTTAAACCATGTGGTCCTAGGTCCAAAGGGTGCCAACAAAATGGTTCTACAAGTGTACCTAGGCCACTCTATGGTAGTGTGATCACATGCTCCCTTATGACATTAGAGGACCCTCAAAGAAGTATCCCTTGAATGGCCTAAATACCCCTTTAGAGCCTCTACACCAACACCATATGGCAATCTGTGGCCTGAAGGCCATAGGGTCCCCTGCATGCTAGTAAGAACCTCTCTATGCTCTACATTGGCATCCTATGGCCCCAAGGCCACAAGGTGGCCACAATGTTTTAAAGAAACACTTCATGAGGGTTTTCTGGTAACCTATGACACTAGGGCCATATGGTGATCTCCATGCAAGTAAAAACCACTATTTGCTCTATATTGAGGAGACCTTGTGGGATGAAGTCCATAGGGTCCCCTCTATGCTAGTAAGAACCTCTATTTACTCTATAATGGCACCCTGTGGCCTGAAGGTCATAGGGTTCCCTCTATGCTACTAAGAATCTCCTTGTGCTCTATGCTCTATCGTCTATGCTCTATGATCTATATTGACTTCCTATGGCCCCAAGACCACAAGGTGCCCTCATCGTTTCCAAAAACACCTCATTGTTTTGCTATGGCCCTAGCTCTCTATGCCGATATAAAGCACCATGCTCTATATTAGATCCCTAAGGCCTGAAGGCCATATGGTTGGCCTCAAGGGCCCCAAGGGTGCTCTGTATGCCAATGTAAAATACTATTCTCTCTATATTGATAAGACCTTGTGGGTTGAAGGCCATAGGAACCCTTCTATGATGGATTTTTGACAACCAATCCCCCTAGGTCAGGATGTTCTATATGCTAGTAAAAACACTATTTTCTCTATATTGGCACCATGTGACTTGAAAGACATATGGTCCCCTATTTCTGGTAAGAGCCTCTCCATGCTCTATATTGGCACCCTTTGGCCTGAAGGCCATAGGGTCTGATCTCTGCTAGTAAGAAACGATCTATGCTCTATATTGGCACCCTATGGCCTGAAGGCCATAGGGTCCCCTGTATGCTAGTAAGAACCTCTCTATGCTCTACACATCCAATGACCCCAAGGCCACAAGTTGCCCTCTATGTTTTGAAGAAACCCTTGAGGAGGGTTTTTTGGCAACCTATGGACCCAGGGCCATAGGGTGCTCTCTATGGCATTGAACAACCCTCATTGTTTTGGTACCCTATGGCCCCAGGTATAAAGCACTATTTGGTTTCTCTATGCTAGTAAGAACTAATATTTGTTCTATATTGGCACCCTTTGGCCTAAAGACCATAGGGTCCGCTCTGTGCTAGTAAGAACCGATCTATTCTCTATATTCTCTATATTCAGGCCATAGGGTCCCCTATATGTTAGTAAGAACCTCTCTATGCTCTACACATACTATGACCCCAAGGGCACAAGGTGACCTTTATGTTTTGAAGAAACCCTTCATGATGGTTTTTTGGCAACCTATGGACCTAGGGCCATAGGGTACTCTCTATGCTAGTAAAAACACTATTTTCTCTATATCCCGGAGACTTTGTGGGATGAAGGCCATAGGTTCCCCTCTATGCTAGTGAGAACCTCTTTTTCTCTACGTTGACACCCTGTGGCCTGAAGGCCATAGGGTTCCTTGTATGCTAGTAAGAAGCTCTCTATGCTCTATGCTCTATGATCTATATTGACATCCTATGGCCCCATGTATAAAGCACTATTTGGTCTCTCTATGTTAGTAAGAACCGATCTATGCTCTATATTGGCACCCTATGGCCTTTAGGCCATAGGGTCCCCCCTATGCTAGTAAGTAACTCTCTATGTTCTACACATCCTATATGTTTTGAAGAAACCCTTCATGAGGGTTTTTTGGCAACCTATGGACCCAGGTCCATAGGATTCTCTCTATGCCATTGAGGAGACCTTGTGGGTTGAAGGCCATAGGGTCCCCTCTATGCTAGTAAGAACCTCTGTTTTCTCTACGTTGACACCCTGTGGCCTGAAGGCCATAGGGTTCCCTCTATGATAGTAAGAAGCTCTCTATGCTCTATGCTCTATATTGACATCCTATGGCCCCAAGGCCACAAGGTGCCCTCATAGTTTTGTAAAAACCCTCATTGTTTTGGCACATTATGCTCCCAAGTATAAAGAACTATTTGGTCTCTCTATGCTAGCAAGAACCGATCTATGCTCTATATTGGGACCCTATGGCATTCAGGCCATAGGGTTCTATGTATGCTAGTAAGAACCTCTCTATGTGTTGGATGAGGAGCGACTCACACACCCATGAAGTGCATGCAAACACTACCTAGATCAACATACTGTCAATCGAGGACACAGATGACATGATATGCACACGGAGGAAATCTCTTTAGCTTGTTAGGCTGACACCATCCCACACATACAACACTCTGGAAAACTTCTACAATCTGTAGAATTGAGTGATTGGCTTTTGATCTTGTGAGCCAATGACAACTTTGTAAGGATTTTGTAGAAATTGTATGGCTAAACCCATAACTTCTTTAGGCCAAGTTGCACTCCAATGCAAAGTCTGTCTATCAGGCCGAATCCAGGACTTAATTATTCTAATTTGAGTTTCAAAACCCTGCAGAGCATTCGATGCGCATTATCAAGGACAACCTTTTGAGATCCTCTGATTACCTTTATGTCTGGGGTCTTCTTCATTGGGGACTTCTTTGTTCCTGTGCAATCATGTTGTTAGTGTTGTCTGCAGCTTTGTCATTGTAGGCCATTCTTTGACTCGCCATTGAGGAGAAGTATGCTATGATCTGAAATTGGTGCTCCAATTCATTTGTCAATTGATTTGAGTAGCATTTCCTTATTGTTGATGTAGAAGGAATATGTACAAGAGGATGGTGGTAGGTGTCTTTAGATTAGGGTCTAAAACCTGGATGACCAAGGGGAAAAAACCCGGTGGGAAAAAAATGCCTTTGGTATACGCTCTTATTGGAGTTGAGCAGTTGAACGTGAAGTACATGTTCATGAAAGGTGAGTGCTTGAGTGAAACACGGAAAGAGTGCCTGATGCAAGTGCCAATTATGGGACACTCTATATGCATATGAGAAATTTGTCAACAAAAGCATGCAATGTGAAAGAAGGAGATGATGGGTGTTTCGAGGAATAAATGTAGCACATGTGACATCAAAATATGTCTCAATAGCTTCCACCTTTTCCAAGAAGGGTTTTAGATGTAGAAGTTTCTCCACTTGTATCTCTCTGTGCTCAGTACGTGAGTGTCTTTTGGACCTTCTCCTTCACTTCACCAAACTTAAGTACTTAGACTTCAACTCTTTTGCTCACCTATACCAGCATGAGCGACACAACGTAAATATGCTCAACTCTTCCAGCTTGAGCAATACCTAGAATAGCGAAGACGCTTAGACCATAGAGAATATTACTTGAAGCTTTGGGACTAACACCTCACTCATTTTGTGGCGTAGCTACTCGACTCTGACTTGTATGACTTGTCAGTTTCATGTTGACACTACTTTGTGACAAGTTCTTTGGCTGTTGTAGTGGCTGCTGAGACATACTTCGTGAAGTTTCATCGTTTTCCTGTACCTTCTTCTCTTTGTAGTGCTCAGGCCTCTCGTCAGTCTTTTCTTCATGTGGATTATGGTTTTTTTTTTCTTAATAATAAACAAAGAAAATCTTAAAACAACTCAACAAAAGAAATATCATTCAAATAGAAATCGAAATGCTATGTACACTATACACATGTCCCTAGGGCTCATATATGGATTTTGTCCCCATATTCCTCTGTAACACTACTATGAGGGCATATACTCTAAATTTCGTCAAAAAATTATCACAATAAAACGAAAAAATTCAATGCATCTCACAAAACATTTCCCTCTAATAGTCATAATGTTAGGTCCGCATTCAGAATGCCTCCCCCCTTCCTATTTGGATTCATCCTTTACGACAGGGTATCGCAAAGGGTATGTGTTGTGCTTGGGCAATTAAAAGTTGTGCCTATGCAGGCCTTGTAATGTAGCCCTATTATGCATACACAGTCAATGAATGGAAAAGATTTATGTTGTGCAAGATGTGGGTATAAGCAATTTGCTTATTGGCATTTGTTGACGAGGCTTCCTATTCTAAGCAATGTAATGGTCTTTGAAGCTCCTGTGTCGTTGCTTGATTGAAGCGACTTGCTCTCTTCTAGTTCTATTGTAATCGTAGGAAGAATTGTAATAATTCAAGCGGTGATGCACTGACAGCAGTTTTGTTGTTCTTCTTTGGGACCCATTTCTTTGCGATTATTGGTGGCTGTTTTGATGTTGACCCTTGTTTGAGAACCCATACTTGCCCGTGCTTCGTTTGTGTTTGAAGAGACTTCTTTGGGATCCACCTTTTTGTTGTGTGAGTCAAGAGTGGTCTTTGCTTCAGCCCTTGTATGCTTGGTTGGGGACGGGATTCAGGCTTTGAAAGTTGATACTGTGGTTGTTTTGGAATCCAAATGAATTCCTGACTTTTCGTGCTCGAATCAACTTCGTTGGAGCCCAAACCTGAGTTGTGAAAGCTTGCGAGTTTGTGATATTCTTACCCCTTCGTGCACGCTTTCCTTGTTTCTGCTTTGGTGTTGGATCTTGTGATTTGTCATTAGAGATCTTTGTCTTCTTGATCCATATCTATTTTTGGCCGATCTGCCTTTTTGGTATCCAGATTTGTCGAGCTTTTTGGCTTTGACTTGTTGTCCTGTTCTTTTGACCTGTCATGGTTGTTGCTGAAGGGGTTGGTGATAGTGATGGCCTGAGTTGATGATAGGGGATGTCGTAAGATTCATCACTATCGCTACTATCCTTAGCAAGGTTGACTTCTGTACTTTCCCTTGATGTTTTGGCTAGTAGTGGAAAATTACTATCTGTTTTCTCGTGGGTGGTAGTTTCTTGGAGGACTTTTCTAGCCCATTGATTAGAGAATTGTTAGCTCGTTGCTCTGGTCGTATTCCTCATAGCTGAGTCTTTGCATCTTTATTAGGAGCCATGTATGAGGATGCTTGTGGTGGCTGTGTCTTCACCAAGGACTTTGGAATCCACTTTTGATGCACTTTATTCGTGTAGCGATGACATTGATTCCCGGGTCGTTGATCTTCTGGAAGCTCGAAGTGTTCTATAGAGTCATAGAACTCGTCGTCTTCTTCATCTTTTGCTTCTCCACATTTCTTTGTTTTCTCCTTATGTCGAGAGCTTGTTGATGTCTGGATCTCTTCGTTTTCCTAGATTACACTCACTGCAAAATAAGGAATGACATCATAGCCATTTTCATCACAAAACTTTGTCGTGGGAGCATCCTCCACGGCGCACACGTCCAAAGTATCCAAGATGTGTTCCCATCCAAAAGGCTCTAACTCTTCTTCAAGAAATGGTTCTAGGATACATTCCTTATCCTCTATAACCCGCTCTACGATACATTCCTCGCGTTTCAAGCTACCAGATTGTGAAGCTCCACACATCCACAGTTCTTTAGGCTTACCTAACCAAGCTGGAAGTTCTGATCCTGCTACTGTGGCAGAATCAAACTCCTCTATTGGTATTCTTGTCACATCCCTATAGCTATGGTCCCTCAAGTTTATCTTTGTTATGGTTTCCATATGTGTCAGGTACTTATGCTCATAACCCCAATCTTGGACCATTTTCAATTGCCGCATGAATGGTCTTCCAAGAATGATGTCATAGTTGTTCTTCTTGCCAAAGTCAACAACAACAAAAGTGTGTTCATATTCAATGCCACAAGAAGTAACAAGTACTTTTCTTAGCAGTCCTAGGGGCTTTTCCTTGTGTCCATCTGCAAGCTGCAGGGTCATTCGTGTGGATATCAAGGCAGGTTTTCCCCATTTTTTCCAAACCTCTTTGGTTGCAATGGCCGCACCAGCTCCACTGTCAAGGATTGCCATGGTTTTTACACCATTGAATTCCATAGCAAGGGTGGTGTTTCCATCTTCTCCCTCGTAATACTCGCCTACCTTGTTTAATGGCACTAGCCTAGTATTTAGTTGAGGCATTTCAAGCTCTTTGATGCCTTCCTCGATTCGACTCATTCGGGTTTTTACACCAAATTTCTCTAGACATTTACCCACATTAGCCCACATGTTTAGCCCACATGTTTGGTCTTATTCTGAGCAACTCGGCTAACATTATTGTACAGCTGACTGGGGTAGATAGAATATCTACTAGCCCCTTTGAATCAATGGCCTTGTTGGGAGACAGTCTCTGTGATGGGACTGCAACCACATCTGACTTGGTCTATCCATAGATTGTACAGATCCTTTCTCGCCCCAACATGATTGCACGTCTAGATTCATTTGAGATCCAGTCTCAAATTCCTCTATTGGTGGTAGAAACACTCCTCGTTCATCACTAGTCTTGTCTACTCGTCTTCTTAGGTCATCGGCTTCATTGGCATCTCAGACTTGTTTCCACAATTTGTCAAGACCATCTACCTCTTTACAATCCTCAAGTATAGCTTGGTGAAATCCCTTGAAAGAGTTATCCGTGGTATTCAATACTATCCTTGGTTCTAATGCTGGGTCTTTGAGTTTTGGTCTGTGCTCATGACTAGAATCTGGCTCTTTTAGTTCCTGGTTTGGTGGGATTACTTGTGTAGGCATGACACGGATCACATCCTCAGGTTTTACAACTAGTGGTTCTAGTAAATCTTGGGCTATTTGAATCATTTTCTTGCACATTTCAAACCATTGCTTTTCTAGTTCCGCATAGCGATATGTCATCCACCTGTCTTCTTGGGTTTGGTTGTTTTTTAGCCTCACATCATAGGCTTTCAAGAGGGCATCTAATGTATCATTAACCTTCTCTGCCAACACAGATCCTCCTGAACTAGCACTTCTCGGTTTCTCATCCGTGGATGGTTCTTCTAGAGGTTTAACCATCTGTGTAAGAGAAGGTGCCTTCTTTTCCTCATGTTGTTTTATCTTCTTTTCAGCTTCGGTAAGCTTCTCAGCTAGGGATTTTTTCTCTCGTTCCCTGTGTGCTTTCATCCTAGTCTTTCTAGCTTTCCAACTATTTCGTTTTCTCTCGGTTTTCTGACTAGGTGCGTCTGTCTGTGGTCCATCATCTGTCTTTGGACTCATGTCACTTTCCGTGTTCTTTGTCTCTGGATTCTCATCAGATTTCTTTTGATCTTGTGCTCTCGTAACCACTTGAATTGGTACGACATTTTCATTTTCTGAGCTACTAGGGAGCTGAACAATCCCTGATACATTTGTCGTCATTTTCTTGATTTGGTTTGGGTTTTTTGGGCAATCAGTGATCAAGTGAGTGATGCCACACTCAAGACAATAGGCATTTACCTAAGTGATCTCCGTATGAGGACATTGTCTGACCAAGTAGTCGTCACGACTTTTGTGACAATCTGTCTCTGGTTGAGGAGATTCTGTTAGCATTTCCTCTTGGCTATAAGCAAGCTTTGACCTAGATAAGCCGATACTTGTAATGAATCGCAATGTCCTTTCGTCCATTTCATACCTTCTTTCTTTCGACAGAAACCCAGGAGGTGGAGGGTGTACCGGCCTCACCACTCCATGTGTTTCTCTCACATTTTGTTTCTCCGAAGGGTAGTACCCACTTTGGTTGCTATACCACATTGTAGCTGGTAGTGGCGTTGGTTTATTTGATGCTTCCGTCATTGGCATGTATCTCATGTCTACCTGCATTCTAGCAACTGGCAACAGCGGAGGCTGTTGTCCTAAGACAAGCTGTGGCCTTAAAACTCCTACTGGTCTTGGCGCATTCCCCGTAATGTATCTAGGTGGAGTAGGTGCTTCTGGAATAGGTTGTACATACCTCTCCCTGAATTTTCCATGCTATAATAGCACTCTTCCCTCGTATGGTTCGTCCATTTTCTCTCAATTTCACACCACTTCGGCTCTCCCGAATCAATCCTTACAAGAGGAATCAAACTCTTGACCAAGTCGTCGATAAGCTTTTCTTGATCAATAGGTGCCGTTATCTTGGCAATGGACTCACTTATATGTGAAACATTGTGCTGAGAGGATGTGTCATCTCCTTGACTCTTAAAGTCCTTTTATTTGTATGCCTCACAGTTATCCACTAGATAAAGAGCTTCTTTGATCAACTCGTTTAGCGTCATCCTCCTTATCATATGCAGATCCTTCTGAAGGCCCGCATGTCTCATTCCCTGGATAAAGATCATCATCAGTCGTGCTTGCGTAGGTAATTTCGCTCTCGGACAGAGCTTAACATATCTCTTGAGCCGTAATGATGCTTTGCGTACTGATTCATTCTCTTTCTGTTTGAATCTATGGATTTGCGAGACCGTGCTATGAGCAATGCCTTTTGGCGAGATTTCTTCAATAAAATCCTCAAACAGCTCATCTAGGGTCTCAAAATTCCATTTTTCCACCGAATCGAACCATGTAGCTGCATCATCTTCTAGAGTCAATCCAAATCTCGCAAACTCTGTCGCAAAATCTGAAACTTCCTCTGCTCTAATCACTCTTCTAAAAGCCACTACGTGATCTATCGGATATTTATCTCTAGAGTATTTTCTATTTACCCATTTCTAGACTTGGGATGGTCTGACTCGTCGATTGTCTACAAGTCCAACCAGAGACTCTCCCAATCCTTCTCTCGTTATCGCTCTTGAAGGGAATCCTGGTGGCTCTCTTCTTGGAAGTCCTATAGGAATTCTCGTGTTTAGTGGAGGCATTTGTGGTCCTTCATTGACCAAATATCCACCTCTTTCTAGTACAGTCTGTGGATTTGTGCTTTCTATAACTCTGTATTCTCGTCCATACTTGTCGACAACTATAGATCTCCATTGACAGTCGACTCCATATGTGTAGACATATAAGAGCCTGTAATCCGTTATCTCTTCTAGGTATGGATTTGAGCACCTATAAAGATTGACCTCATTGTCGTCAATGTATCTATATAGTCCTTCACTCTCATGACCAATCATCCAAACTCTCTCAACAAGATGGGTCTTTATCAATTGCAAGTTTGGAAGATCCATTGTGGGAGGATATTCCTCTATCGTCCGGATCTCCAAGCTTGTGTAAGCTGCGTTTGAATCTAGGGTAGACATGATTTTTGGGCTTAAGAGTTTTTGCTTGGTTCAAGTAGACTTAGTCCATTGTGTTCAAGTGATTTGGTTAGGGAAAAGTAGAAACTATGTCGAAAACCGCAACCGTTTCGTCACAATTCTTGCAAATTGTCGCTTTTAGACACCCCTAACTTGCGGATGTATTTTGAAGCCTCAAACGACGTTTTTTTCAAAGTTGAACGAAACGGTTGCCGTGGGCATACATTTAGTTCAAGTTTTGCTCTAAGATCTGTAGAACCACGCTCTCAGGCTATGTTTTGATATAAAAACTTTTCCAATCTGATACCGTTTGTGAAAGTTATGGCCAAAATAGTGAAATGCAGTTTAGAATGGTCAAAATGAGTCCAAATTCAATTTTAAAAGAAGATTTGGGATCTTTGTGACACTGTGAACACTTCTGTATGGTCAAAATTATAGTTGAACCCTAAAACTAGCCTAGAGACATCCTACGCGTAGGATGTCTATATGCTCAGAATTTAACAAAATTTGGTCCAGAGACTCCCCTTAAGTCCAGCAACACAATGGTATGCTCAGAATTTCATTTGGACCTAAAAATGGCCTTGAGACATCCTACGCGTAGGATGTCTTTTTGCTCAGAATGACTTGAAATTTTCACCCCAGCTTCTCCTTGATGTGCTGATCACAGTGGTGTGCTCATAGGTTGGTTTGGAGTCCTAAATCAAGCTGGAGACATCCTACGCGTAGGATGTCTAACTGCTCAGAGTTTGTCCAAACTTGCAATGTAGCTTCCCCTTGATGTGCTTAACTCACAGCTATTTTTACTTTTTGATTCTAACACCTATAGGTTGGTCAAATGATCCAAAATCTTCTCCAGAAGCCTGATGTTTGTTTTGATGAATTCCCAAGTCAAATCAACTCCAAATTGGACCAAATTTGCCTAGGAGGCTTATCTAAGGCTATATGACAACATGGTATGGTCACAGTAGAATTTTGGTTTCAAAATTATGCCTTAGACATCCTACGCGTAGGATGTCTAACTGCTTAGAATTACCCCAAATTTGAATCATAGACTCTCCTTAAGGTGGTGATCACTGTGGTATGCTCAGAATTTTGTTTAGAGTCCAAAATCACACAGAAGACATCCTATGCGTAGGATGTCTTTTTGGCCTGTTTGACCCCAGACTTATCCCACAACTTCCCCTTGATGTAAGCAACCCAATGCTATGCCTAGATTTTAATTTGGATGTCAAAAGACCCCAAAACTAGCTATCCTTCCCTTTTTCAGTCAAAAAATGCTAAAGTCTCTTCAATCTTCCCTTTCACTGACCCAAATGAGATGAAATTTATCACATGCACTCAATACAACATTTAGAACATGCCTATGGAGTCATCCTATGGTTTGGTCTCAAAATTAGGCCTTGGAAACAATTTGGGTAGGATGTCTGGCAATTCTCGTCTTTTGGCTTTAATCTTTCAAAATTTGGTCAAATTTCCACTTTCCAGGTGAAAATAGGGTAAAACCTACCTTCTAAACACACTGGTCAACTCAGAATTTCAAAAAAGTGCTCAGATCACCCTATAGACATCCTACGCGTTGGATGTTTACTGCTTATTATTTCAGACTGAAGTGTCCATGATGGTTTCTTATGCTCTCAGCAAGTGCAAGTATGCTTCACAATTGCGAAAACATGCAAAAATCACTCATTTTAAGCCTTTTCTGACTCCGCCTTTTGGCTTTTGGTCAACAAAAATAGGGAATAACACCCAAGTCAATATGAAAATAGGGTAAAACCTACCCTCTGAACCCACTGGTGCAGTCAGAATTTTCAAATTTGGTCTCCAGAACCCCCTTGAGACATCCTACGCGTAGGATGTCTATGTTTACAGAATTGCACGTTTTCTTCACAGAACCCTTGCAAATGCTGAACCCTTGCAAATTCTCTTTTATATGCACAGCATCAGTCAGTCATACAAAAATATCCACAAAAGCTTATTTAATGCATTTTTACCCTCAAAAGCACACTTTTCTATGATTTCAAATGCAATCAAGCACTTTAGCAAATAATTTTTCAGCAGGATAGACCTTAAGAGTGGGTACCATCAGATTCGTATAAGGCCAGAGGATGTGATGAATAGCTCTAGATCAGAATAGGATCACTTACCTAAAGCTGTTCCTACAATTCATATGGGGTTTTGCATCTATGAGTAGAAAAACGCTTCACTGCCACACACGGACAAGTAAACGCTTTTATCACCTCACAAATCACTTGACCACTAACAACTACTCTAATACACAAATCCTAACTAAACCTATCTAGTCGCAGACCCTTAGCAAGACACACGCTTCCTGGTTATCCACTTGATCGCGGAATATCCTCTTCCGGATCCACTTAAGAAAAACGCTTTCTTTAGCCGAAACTAAATCAAGCAACCATCACACGAGTGTTAGCAGGAAACCTACTTAGGTCCTTGTGTCCCCGGCAGCGGCGCCAATGTTGGACAGGGAGCGACTCACACACCCATGAAGTGCATGCAAACACTACCTAGATCAACATAATGTCAATCAAGGACACAGATGACACGATAGGCACACGGAGGAAATCTCTTTAGCTTGTTAGGCTGAGACCATCCCACACATACAACACTCTGGAAGGCCAACTAAACCACAATCAAGAACCTCACCACCCTCAACTACACCACCTAGCCACATACACACATACGGAAGGTAACTCACCAAATCATGCCAGATTCGTACGAAACTTAAGGAACACCATCCCCTCACTAGGATACACCTGTCCCTAAGATTCTACACTCAAAACCCATCTGCGGAAAATGCGTAGGATGACAGAGCAGAATTTTGAAAGTGCCCGAAACTGAAATTTATGAGTACCTATGCGTAGCTTATGTCGCTACGATTCTATAGACTACTAGCACGCAGAAAACAGACATCGCTTGATACACTTACGGCCACAAATAGCTCATAGATGCGTCGGCGTGTGCGCTTTGTCTCGCGTGGAATTCTTGGCGTTGTCGCTTAGCTCTCCTCGAGCCTACAACAATGGTGCAGTCGGATCTCCAATGTGTTGAGCGAGCCGGGCGTAGTGAGAGGATAAAGCTCACGCTCACTCTCTTTCTCTCTCACACATAGTAGACGGCAGCGCTAAAGTTTTGATTATGATAAAAGTCTTCTTTTACAAAATGACCTAGGTACCTTATATACTAAGGCTACCTTAGGTTTAACCAAGAATGGGTTTGAAAGGGTCAAATGGATTTGTATTTACAATCTGGAAGTTTCATTGCACCCCGGCTTCTGAAAATAGAATAACTACTCATTACAAATGACGTTTATAGCCATAATCCGTAGCACTTCATAACTCGCAAAAGATAAGACTTTGGTACGAAACTTGAGTTATGTTGTGTTGTTGACCCACCGGTCAACACTATGCTCTACACATCTTATGACCCTAAGGGCACAAGGTGCCTTGTATGTTTTAAAGAGACCCTTCATGAGGGTTTTTTTGGCAACCTATGGACCCAGGGCCATAGGGTGCTCTATATGCCAGTAAAAAACACTATTGCTCTATATTGATGAGACCTTGTGGGTTGAAGGCCATAGGGTCCCCTCTATGCTAGCACCTCTGTTTTCTCTATATTGAGACCCTGTGGCTTGAAGGCCATAGGGTTCCCTCTATGGTAGTAAGAAGCTCTTTATGATCTATGCTCTATGCTCTAAATTGAAATCCTATGGCCCCAAGGCCATGAGGTGCCCTCATTGTTTTGAAAAAACCCTCATTGTTTTGACACATTAAGGCCCCATGTATAAAGCACTATTTGGTCTCTCTATGCTAGTAAGAACCGATCTATGCTCCATATTGGGAGCCTGTGGCCTTCAAGCCATAGAGTCCCCTGTATTCTTGTAAGAACCTCTCTATGCTCTACACATCTTAAAGAAACCATTCATGACAGTTTTTTGGCAACCTATGGACCCAGGTCCATAGGGTGCTCTCTATGTCAGAGAAAAACAATATTTTCTCTATATTGAGGAGACCTTGTGGGCTGAAGGCCATAGGATCCCCTCTATGCTAGTAAGAATCTCTATTATCTCTATATTGACACCCTATGGTCTGAAAGCCATAGGGTTCCCTCTATGGTAGTAAGAATCTCTCTATGCTCTTTGCTCTAAATTGACATCCTATGGCCCCAAGCACTATTTGGTCTCTCTATGCTAGTAAGAACCAATCTATGCTCCATATTGGGAGCCTGTGGCCTTCAATCCATAGAGTCCCCTGTATTCTAGTAAGAACCTCCCTATGCTCTACACATCTTATGACCCTAAGGACACAAGGTGCCCTGTATGTTTTAAAGAAACCATTCATGACAATTTTTTGTCAACCTATGGACCCAGGTTCATAGGGTGCTCTCTATGCTAGTAAAAAACACTATTTTCTCTATATTGAGGAGACCTTGTGGGCTGAAGGCCATAGGGTCCCCTCTATGCTAGTAAGAACCTCTGTTATCTCTATATTGACACCCTGTGGCCTGAAGGCCATAAGGTTCCCTCTATGGTAGTAAGAAGCTCTCTATGCTCTTCGCTCTATGCTCTACATAGAGATCCTATGGCCCAAAGGCTAGAAGGTGCTCTCATTGTTTCAGATGGAAAGTAGGGCACCTTGTGACCCTAGGTAACATAGGGAATCCTATTGCCCTTGAGATGGTAGATTGTCACTCTATGGCCTTTGGACCACAAGGTCTTTAGATGGGACAGAGGGCATCCAAGGGCCCGAGGGTGGCCTACGTACATAGGGTACACCATGGTGCATATTAACGGGCACCATGGCAGTCCCATGCACCTAGGGCTCTAGGGCCATAGGATCTCCAAAAGGAACATAGGGAATCATATGGCCCTTGCGATTGTACATTGTCACCCTATGGCACTTGGGCCATAGGGTCTTCAGATGGAACATAGGGCACCTTGTGACCCTAGGAAACATAGGGAATCCTATGGCCCTTCAGATTGTAGGTTGTCACCCTATGGCCCTTGGGCCACAAGGTCTCTAGATGGGACGTAGGGCACCCTATGATCCTATGGATATAGGGCCATAGGATCTCCAAAAAAAACATATGGAACCCTATGGCCCTTGGGTCACAAGGTCTCAAGATGGAACATAGGGCACCTTTTGATCCTATGGCCATAGGTTCCTTATGTTACTTTTGGATATTTTATGGCTCTAGGGCCATAGGATCTTGAGAAGGAACATAGGGAACCATATGGCCCTTGAGATTGTACATTGCCATCCTATGGCCCTTGGGCCACAGTGTCTCTTGATGGGACATAGGGCACCCTGTGATCCTATGTCCATAGGGAACCCTGTGATCCTATGTCCGTAGGGCCATATGTTCATTTTGGAGATCCTATGGCTCGAGGACCATAGGATCTCCAAAAGGAACATAGGGAACCCTATGGCCCTTGAGATTGTACATTCCCACACTATGGACCTTGGGCCACAAGGTCTCCAATAGGTCACCCTTTGATCCTATGGCCCTAGGTTCTTTATGTTGCTTTTGGAGATTCTATGGCCCTAGTGCCACCCTATCTCCAAAAGGAACATAGGGAGCCCTATGGCCCTTGAGATTGTACATTGCCACCCTAAGGCCCTTGGGCCACAAGGTCTCTAGATCGGACATAGAGCACCATGTGATCCTATGGCCATAGTGCCATATATATGTTTTGGAGATCCTATGGCCATAGGATCTTCAATAGGAACATAGGAAACCCTATGACCCTTGAGATTGTACATTGGCACCCTATGGCCAGATGGGACATTGGTCACCCTATAGTTTGAGCTGAGACCACCCTATGGCCTTATGGTCATAGGGTGCCTTAGGGCCATATGTTACTCTTTAGTATGAGGTGAAATCCTATGTAGCCACACCTTGTCTGCTCTTCTAAAGATTCAATGTCTAGTTTTATTTTAGTGACTACAAATGAATTTAAAGAAACTATATTACACTATATGTTACAAGCACATATAGTGTACACTTTCTTTCCCACCTTCTTGCCTCTTTTTTTTTCCCATCCTTTTGCAACTGAACCCTAATCCATCCTCATACAACAGCGTGCTCTACTCGTCCTCTTACAACGTGTGCCCAACTCCCCACAACCCAATTACAGGTATTCATAGTTTCAGCATTTTCTGTAGTCATTGTCTTTTGCATTTGTAGGTTATAATTTTTTGTTGTAATTAGAGATTTTTGCAGTTAGAGTTTTACAATTTTACAGTATTAGGTCACTTATGAGGAGTTTTCTCTTTTACAGATTTAGGTCCCTAATAAGAGTTTTTCGTTTTACAAATTTAGGTCCCTAATTAGTGTCTTCTATTTTATATTTTTAGGTCTCTAATTAGAGTATTCTGTATTACAGTTTTAGATCTCTAATTAGAGATTTTTTTGTTTTATAGTTCTACAGTCTACAGTTTTACAGTTTTAGAGATGTAATTAATGGTTTTTGTTTATTGTTCTAGAGAGAGGTGATTCACAACTTAGCTAAAACGTAATTAGATTAAGAACAGTTAAAACCGAATTAAGCAAAAAGATTAGGGTTTCTACAGGTTACCTCTGAGTAAATCTGTGTTTGATGAAAACCGGCTGCAGCAGTAGCAAGCAGTAACTTAGGTGTGTTGAGGCCGTGACGATGATGGTAACAGATCTGTGTTTGGGAGGTCGTGACAGCAGTCCTTCTGTTGAAGGTTGTGGCGATGGCTTCGCGTAGATCTGTGTGCGCGTCGCAACGATGGCGTAGAACTATATGCGTAGGGAGAGAGGGAGAGAGAGACAGAGAAAGACAAGCTCTGTGCAGGTTTCTGTGTAGGTTTCGAGCAAGAATTGAGAGAGAGAAAGAGAGCGACAGCGCGGAAAAAATTGTGGTAGAGAGACAAAGAGAGAGATAAGGTTAGTTAGGTTAGGTTAGAAATTCAAAATTGGAATTTTGAATGTAGGGGTTGTTCTCACGGGTTTACAGTCGAGATTACTAGAGTTCTAAGCTTTGTGCGAAAATGAGACATAGCTAGTCGGCTCCGAAATTGAAAGAGCTTTAAAAAAAAAAAAAGAGTATGGAAAATAAAAAGTTGGATCTAAGGCTTTGTCAATGTCCATATCTTTGTAGTACGAGTGGAACGACACCCATGAAGTAAAATTTGACTTCAGAATCAAAATCTGCATAGTAAAAAATACACTAAAAATAGCTAAATTTTAAAAAAATTATCCCAAAAATTGTGCGCTATTTTTTTGTCCGATATCAATAAGTGTATTTGAAAACCCATTATGACAAAGTTTGTCGTAGCGTAAAAATTATTTTTTAATTATTTTTAAATTTATGCCACTTGCGGATATCCCTTGAATGGCCGAAATTATTATGAAGACACCTCAGCCACCCCTGGGCTCACACCATAGGATGGCAATGTTGGAGGTCAAGGATCAAGAGTGCACTCAGTTCCATTTGAAAATCCTATGTCGTAGGGTTTTCTTCTTCTATCTTGTGAGATCCTTGTAGCCCTACAGTGGCAATGTGAAAGCTTGTGGACCTAGGGCCATAGGGTGGCAATGTATAAGCTCAAGAGCCATAAGTTGCCCTATATTCCATTTGGAAATCCTATGGCCCTAGGGTTTAGGGGCGACAATAGATAAGCTACAATACATAGCCCTATGTTCTAGTTGGAGATCCTATGGCCCTAGGTCCACGACAATGTATAACCTCAAGAGCCATATGTTGCCCTACTTTGTAGTTGGAGATCCTATGGCCCTAGGGTCATGGGGTGGCAATATGTAAGCTCAAGGGCCATAGGGTGCCACATGTCCCATATGGAGATTCTACGGCCCTAGGGCCATGGGGTGGCAATGTATAAGCTCAATGGCCATACATTGCCTATGTTTCATTCAGAAATCCTATGGCCCTAAGGTAATGGGGTGGCAATGTATAAGCTCAAGGGCCATACATTGCCTATGTTCCATTTGGAAATCCTATGGCCCTAGTGTCATGGGGTGCCACATGTCCCATATAGAGATCCTATGGCCCTAGGGCCATGGAGCTACATTCATATCTTGGCCACCCTTGAACCCGCACCCTTGAGCTTAGGGGCCTTAGGTTCTCTTATTGTATTTTGTGAGATCTTGTGGCCCTAGGGCCATAGGGTGGCAATGTATAAGCTCAAGGGCCATACATTGCCTATGTTCAATATAGAGATCCTATGGCCCTAGGGCCATGGGGCTGCATTAATATCTTGGCCACCTTTGACATCGTGGCCATAGGTTGTCTTTTCGTATGTTTTGAAGTCTTCTTGCCCTAGGGCCATAGGGTGTCAATGCTCACACCCTTGGGATTAGGGCCATAGGTTGTCTTTTTGTATGTTTTGAAGTCTTGTGGCCCTAGAGCCATAGGGTGTCAATGCTCACACCCTTGGGCTTAGGGCCATAGGTTGTCTTTTTGTATGTTTTTAAGTCTTGTGTCCCTAGGGCCATAGGGTGTCAATGTATAAGCTCAAGGTCCATACGTTGCCCTATGTTCCATTTGGAAATCCTATAGCCCTAGGGTCATGGGGTTGCAATGTATAAGCTCAAGGGCCATACATTGTCGTATGTTTCATATGCCGATCCTATGGCCCTAGGGTCATGGGGTTGCAATGTATAAGCTCAAGGGCCATACATTGTCGTATGTTTCATTTGAAGATCTTATGGCCCTAGGGTCATAGGGTGCCATAGGATGTATATATACTTGACATGAAACTCCTTAGGGCCATAGGATGTATATATACTTGACATGAAACTCTGTGAGGTGATCTCGAGAACAACCCTATGGCCTTTAGGCCTTAGGGAGCTAATATAGAGAAAATATGCTTTATACCGGCAAAGAGAGCTATGGCCCTGGGGCCATAGCAAAACAATGAGGGTTTTTTGGAAACAATGAGGGCGCCTTGTGGTCTAGGGGCCATAGGAAGTCAATATAGATCATACAGCATAGACAATAGAGCATAGAGCACAAAGAGATTCTTAGTAGCATAGAGGTAACCCTATGACCTTCAGGCCACAGGGTGCTTCTCATGAAACACCCACATACATACTTGTTATGCTTTATGCTACGTAAATCAATATAATCTACAAGCGGATTGTTTAACAATTATTCTTGCAATCTTCTTGCAGGTATGGCTAATTTCAATCATGGTGATAGAGTGTGCATGTTTGTAGTGACACAAAAGGTTGCCATTGGAACTGTATTTGAAATAAATCCAAGTGCATATTGTTCTGGCATGCTTATTGGGGAAGGCAATGTATCGGTGTCAGTTGATTTGTGTTTTGAAAAGAAATCACTCATCCCTTTTCCAACAATGGATGCATTGACAGTGGGAGATGCTTTTCATAGTATTGTGAAATGGAGTAGTGGGTTGTTGCAACATATAAATGAGATGCAGTACAAAGGGGCTTCTATGCATGAGGCTGACAAAGCAGAAGGAGAATTTTATACACAATGTAATGGAATGAGCTATAGAGAGGTTTGGAAGGATAAGAGGTTTCAACTTTGGGATGAAAGCAAAACACATATAGTAGCCGAAGGGGTTGTCATGTACGTGTGTCCGTTTGACTCTGTAAACTTTGGTGAGCTAGGTGAAGATAACATTGGTATTGGTATCGAAACATCCTATGCAGATGAGGCTACTATTTTTGTAGAAGCTACTGTATGCAGCATTAATCTAGTTTGTTGGCCTATCAAGAGAGTGACAACTATGGATGGAAAAGAATTGTTATGCTATGAGGATCTACATGCTATGCATGCATTACAAGACACATGCATTGAATCAGCTTATTAAGTAGAGCCTATTTCAAAAAAGTGGAAATATTGCTTTGTAAATAGGAAGCCAAAAATGTCAGTGAAAGCTTCTAAGAGATCCAATCAAGCATCTCTAGCGTCTGTCCAGCTTGTTTCAACCATAGATTGTTGTTCCAAAAGGTGTTGTCAATATGCCAATCGAGATAAGGTCATGGATATGAGAAATGAATTTTGGGGACAGAGTTTGCAAAATAGAACAAACTATGTGTATGATACAATGTTGACTGCATGGCGTGAGAACAAAACAACTACAAAGACATGCTATGTGTTTTCTTTTAATGGCAGTGAGGTTTGCAGTAGAGCTTGGTACGAAATTCATGGCATTCCAAAAACTTCATTTTATCGTTACCGTGAACATTTTGAGAATGGGGTTAGACGCTCAGTGCATGGTAATGATGGTGTCATGAGAAAAGGAAGAGACCATACAAAAATGGGAAGGGCATTGATGCTCTCTTTTGTTGATGAAAACTCGTAGAGAATGCCACATAAGAGTAGAACCATGGAAGATGGTACTAGGGAAACTTTTCTTGCAATACCAAACACGTACAAGCAAGTAGACATTTTACATGATGTCAATAAAACACTTGACAGTATGAGTCTCAAGCCAATGTCTAGCACGACATTCAATAGGATTTGGAATACAGAGTTTGCTAATGTGACATTGTAAAAAACAAGTGAGTTCTCCAAATGTGTTGTGTGTAGTCGGATAAAGTCTCAACTAGAGTCAACAAAGGATGACGAGATGATTGCACGTTTGAAGGATGAACGTCGAATTCACATGTTTCAACAACAAAGTTGTAGGAATGTGTACTACACCTGGCGTAAGTTCTCCCAGTTGTAAAAGGATAAGTATTTATGCATTATACATGATAAAATGGATCAAAAAAAGACAGCAATACCTAGGTTGCATGTGAACTCAAAAGATTATGCGAATGCATATCAATTTCAAGTATCATTAATAGGTATGATAACACATGGACATGGTCATGGAATGTATGGTCACTTCTCACTTAATGGTCTATGGCCTTCAGATCCCAATGATACAATTGGGTGCCTTGCATTATGCTTACAGAATCTGGAAAGAACAAAAAACCATGGACAAGGAGATTTATGCCATGATGGTATGCCACGCAGCAATGTAATGTTATTCAATGCATTGAACTCAAGGAGAGCTCTAGACCTCCAAAACAAAATGAAGCAAGAGCATGAGAGGAATGCATCAACAATGACACCACCGTTGGCCATCCAGGGATGTAATGAAGAGATTGTACACATACAATCAACTTCCTCTCAATGTGTTGTGGATACCATATCCACTCCTGTATTTGAAAAATTGCCTGAGAATCTTTTGCTACAGCTAGATAATTGTGGAGGAGAGAATAAAAAGCGATATTTGTTTGCATACTTATCCTTGTTAGTAGCAAAAGGAGTTTTCAAAACCGTGCATTCGGGATTCTTAATGGTGGGTCATACACATGAGGAAATAAATGCAATGTTTAGTAGGTTCTCAGAAAGATTGTGAACAGGAATGACATTCACTTTTCCATATCTGATGGAACATTTTCAAAAATGTGAAAGCTTAGCTCCAGCACCATTTTTGATGACACAAGTTTCCGACTTTAAATCCTTTGTGCAAGGGTACATGTGTGACGGACAAGATGCTCTAGTCGGACACTCTAAGACACTTCAATTTTGTTTCTATATGCAAGGTGAAGTCCCAGTAATGCAGTACAAAATTCATCCCAAGTCACCCGATTGGATGCCAAAGGAGTCGGGAATTGAGTTGTGGAAAAAAGATGACGAGGGAAAACCAAAATTACCAACAGGCTGTCCAGATGTGGTACCTATAGCAGACTATGTGAGAGATAGTCCGGTTGTTATTCAAGGGATTAAGTCATATCTTGAATTTTGGAAAAGATGTTCTCTATTAAATGGAAAGGATCATGACTCCACAAAATACATGGAGCCTATTATCACTTATTGGCAAAACATAATCAATGAGCTTGAACAACCAACCAATAAACACATTGGTGAATATACAACATTTTGGCCAAAGACTATAGGGAGTCATAGAATGCAAGAGATAGAGGAAGACAGAGATGAGTTTCAAGGATATGAAGAATTGAATGATCACTATGTTGTTCCTCTGCCACAAGAAGCCTTTAGGCCTCAAATTGATGTAAGAAAAGGGGATCTTGTTCTTGTGAGACCCACAGATCCTGAATACCCGATATGGCTAGGAGTGGTAGAGTCAAACGTTGATGTAGACAAATCATCTCCTAACTACAAGAAAGTTCTGATTCAGTATTGGGCACCAAATCATCGAAAACGAAATCCCACAATCCAAGAACAATATGAGGATTGTTGGAAAAAGAGTTCGTGCTGCAATCTTGCTGACCCAAAGCGCTGGGAGTGTGTTGATACAATTGTATGGTCATGGACTCCAAGGGGTGGAAGAATTGCGGAAACAATCAAGATCCCATCAAATGTCATGGAGAAGGCACAGGCTAGCTTAATAGGAGAAATTGAATAGCATTTCATATCTTGCTCATTGTTTTATTTCCCCAGCTAATGTATGATTTTATGAAGTATTTTTAAACACCCACATAAAAATAAAAATTCTAAAAGGTGTTTCTCAACACCACCATTTTCTTGGGAATCTATCTCTTTTATGAAGTGTTTTGAAACACCCACATAAAAATAAAAATTTTAAAAGGTGTTTCTCAACACCACCTTTTTCCTAAGAATCTATCTCTTTAAAAATTTTAAAAGGTGTTTCTCAACACCACCATTTTCTTGAGAATCTATCTCTTTGTCACATTCCCAAATTAAATGAATTTTTTCCAAATTTAATGGGAAATAGGAATCCATAGGCATTGAAATTAGTCCCAAAGTTGTGGGATTTTCCCATTTCATCTAAAATGGTGTTGGTGAACTTAATTGGTGGTAGCAGCATAAATATAGTACTTAGTTAACATGGCATGAACAATACTTTTACAAGAGAGAGAGTTTAGAGAACATGACAACAATTGAGGACCGGATTTATGTGGAGCTAGTCCCCCCTCCAATAGGCATTTGTATTATAGATTCTCTCAACAAGAGAGACTTGGTACAATACAATCTTTGTGTTCCTTGTGAGATTCATCTAAAGCACACACCCATATTCTAACCCTTGTTTCTGTTTATTCTCCCAAATTAAACGATTAGTTTAATATGAGAAAATCATTTGGGTTGGTTAGATATTAGATTTTATGACATTACCTCTCTCTTGAAATCATAGTCATCCTCGATTATGAGGTAGAAGAGATAAAGCCTTAATCATTAATTAATTTTTCTTAGCAGGTAGAGGATCCCTTTTACCCTACGACATCATTCCAAAATGGATGACTAATCCATTTGGTGCTTGGGAGACATAGCTGTCGCAAGCATGTCTTCTCTTTAGTCCATCTTCATATCACCTAGGTCACAAGGAACACAAAGATTGTATTGTACCAAGTCTCTCTTGATACAAGAATCTATAATACAAATGCCTATTGAGGGGGGACCGGCTCCACATAAATCCGTTCCTCAATTGTTGTCATGTTCTCTAAACTCTCTCTCTTGTAAAAGTATTGTTCATGCCAAGTTAGCTAAGTACTATGTTTACGTTGCTACCACCATATCTACTTTGGTATCTATTTGGTGAATATGAATTATCTTCAATAAGCTCTACTTTGGTATCTATTGGGTGAAGATGAATCATCTTCAATAAGCTCTACTTTGCTATCAATCTCCATTTGAATTGTACTTGAGGACTTTATGTTGTCTTCTATTGGTGACCAGTTTTGGTTTTCATTCTTGGTTGTCTTTGAAGATTGTATCTTGTTTAAACCCCATGTTTCTAGAAATTTTTGGGCTACTAACATTCCCAATATAATGTCATTTGGTACACCTTTTACTGTCATCACATGAAATTGAGCCTATTTGAACGATGGTGGAAAGATTCCCTAGAACTTTTCTCCTTTTTTTCTAGATATGCTAATGAATTCTGGTGCATCTTCTAGTTGTGGTTGGCCACGTTTACAAGCTTGATTCATGGTATGCATACACTTAAAATTTATGAGCATGTAAAAGAAATCTTAAAGTCAAAATAGAACAAATTTTATAATAAATTATACTTTGTTCATACTTGATTATTATCTTTGACAGGAGCCATTGTAAGTCTTTACAAGGTTTACATTTTTTTAGTTGGATGTCTTGCATCCACCTTGCATTTTCAAAAGGATAATTCTTAAATTTGACAAGATATCATCGGATAGTCTTACCATTCTTAAAACCTTGTCTTCATGTTGTAGGATGCTCTCTGGGTGCAAGATATCTTCTTGTTTGATAAACTCATGTGGTTCTTCAATTACTATTTCTTTGGGTGGCTTGCCCTTATAAGGTTTCAAGAATCTTACTTGAAAGGCATTATGGATGAGCCAAGTACTTGGTAACCTTAACTTACAAGGTGTTGCATTGATAGGCACTTCCTCATCGAGTCTTCTTTTGCCCAACTTTTGCAGGTTGCTACTCCCCTTTGTTTCCCCTACTTGAATGATGGCCTAATGTTTATCTTCAAGCTCCTCAGGATCCCTATTGTTTGCTAAGTCTCAGTTTCAAAATCCCTTTATTGATAATGTGTGTGTGTGTGCATACAACCGCACATCCAATAATTCTTTGCCTACTTGGTTCTCTGCTTGCATGTTTCCTCTTGCACTTTGCACTTCACACAATGAGAGTGTGTGTGAGTGTGTGTGGGAGAGTATACCCCCCAAGAAACCCCCTTGCTTCCTTGGTCGACCCCCTCTTCTAGCTCTTGAAAGAAATGCATTGGACCCCTTCATGCCTAGCCAATCACATGTAGGATGCATATCAAGCAAGCATGCTAACCTTGGGACAAGTGTCCCCCTTTCCTTATTGAGAGGGACGACTTGATAAATGAAAAAAATTAAATTAAGTAATTTATCATTGGACCCCTTGGGAGGTCAACCAATATGCTTTAGGCACACCATGAGGGCAACATGGGTAGGGGCTTAACGTATGTCCTTGCTGCCTCTTGAGGCTTGGTTTATCTCGTGTGTGTGTGTGTGTGTGTGTGTGTGTGTGTGTTCTCTCTCTCATCCCCCTAGCTGTAGGGCTCACCCCCTCTCTTGTAGGGATGCTTTGACTTTGTGGAACACAAGAACCTTAGCTCACAACAAATTACCTCAATCTTGGGAATTGTTCCCACAAGGAACTCAAGCTCCCTAGTTGGCAAGCATGACAAGCACCTCAAGCACCTTAATCATCAAGCACAACAAGCACCCCAATCTTAGGAAGAGTTTCCACCTCAAGCACAGCCCTAGCTTACCTAAGGTCAAAGGAATTTTACACTATCCTTTGGAGGTCTTTAATGAAGCTAACCCTAAGGTATTTAAGATCCATTAGCATTGTTCTTTGATAGACCATCTCCCATTTGGACCCATTACCTTTGGTCCCATGCTGAGATGCATCTAAAGCACATACCTATATTCTAACCCTTGTTCCCGTTTATTCTCCCACATTAAATGATCAAGTTAATATGAGAAAATCATTTGGGTTGGTTAGATATTAGATTGACAAGAAGCTAGCTAAGGACATGACTACTAGCCATGCCATCTCTATGGTCGATGCAAGTGCCTATGGGTTGAAGATGGAGCCTATTAAGAAAAAAGGATTAGTCAAGGTTAGAGAAGAGGAACCTAACGGGATTGGAGAGCTATGACCATGTGCAATAGAATTTGATATAAAGGGTAAGATGACTACATAAGTTTTGCATGAAGTTGGAGATTATATTCGGCTACAAACAGGTTGGAGCGACCCTGTAGATTGTTTTTCAGTGCATGTTTACATTTCCAAATGTCAAGACAATGAGGCCATTGTTGAGTAGAAACATAGGCTTGAGAATGGTGATGAAGGGACTTCAAAAACAAACACAAGGAGTGGATGTAGAAATGACACAGGGCCTCCTAGATCAAGTTCTTCACAACAAATGCCTACCTTGAGGCACGTATGCAAGAAGCCTCTAAAGAGAAGAAGAAGGAAGCGACAAAATCCAAAGCAAAGAGTTTGGTCTACAAAGTCCAATCCAATATAAAGGTAGCAATGGATCTCAAAAAGGTTTTGAAAGAGAGGATTTTGAGTAGTATGGTGGAATTTACCTTGGGTGAGGTCCTTGGCATAGGAAAGTGGGAGTTCCATGAATAAATAATTGATATTGTAAAGAGAAGTTGGCAGTCTCTTACTAAATCTATCCATGTACGGGGTGAAGGAGAGACAAGGAAAACAAGGTGATGGATGACAGGTTAGCTTACGCTAGGATAAGGAGCAAGGATGGGAAGCGCCCAGTATAGTTCCTTACTGTTTATGTGGACCGTGAAAGGAACCGTGAAAGTCTTAGAGAGACACCCTTGCCAAAGACAAACAAATAATTAAGGACTACAGGGATATGAGGGGTTTTGGCCATGTATCAGTATAGAGCGGGATTGCAGTGGTACAAGAAGAGAAAAGTTATCTCATGATGTATATACAAAGGAAATATTTTCTACAGGTTTTCTAGGATTAACAAACTATGGATCTATTGCTTTTACAAAGTGTGAGGACTTAAAGCAGGGTGAACGGCAACATAAGGGTTTGATGACCAATGGTTTGATAGAAGTTGATGAATGCACTGCAGGTGTGTTTGATGAGTGTTCAATTGTGGATACTATGCAAGACTTGAAGTCTTTAGTGGATTTGAATTTGTGTATGGGAAATGAGGTCGTGATATTATGATCAATAGAAATGCACAAAGTGATTGAGGATTTCAAAAATGCTCAAAGTATTGATGTACAAGTGGAGACCAAGTACAAGTTGGTGGCAAAGAAAGTGAAACTAATGGCGTTACTTCTACCAAAAGTTTACGTGGATAAGATGTATCAAGCTCCTTTGCAATCTAGTCTTCGGAGCCGATCAAGATTGGACATAAGTTTATAGATGATACTTTGAGGAAGTAAACTATGGTTGCAAGGACAGTTTGACAGAGGTTGAAAGAATATGCTTTAAAGAAATGCTTGCCAAATATGGAAAGGCTTTTGAATTTGAGCCGCATGAGATAGGGTGTGTTGATCCATCCATTGTTTCTCCTATGGTGATCTTTACTATCCCTCATGTACCTTGGAACTTGAGGCATATTCTGGTTCCAAAGGCCCATTTACCAAAACTCATTGAGTTTCTTAATAAAAAGATCAAGATGGGTATACAAGCTAAAGCTACCTTCTAACCTCAAAATTCATGATGTCTTCCATATTAGTCTACTAAAACCCTATGTTGCTAACCCGATCAACTTTTGGATACCGAACAAATAGTTATTCCAACTCAAGAAGTCCTTGAACTTCAACCTGAATATATCCTAGTAACTCGACAAAGAAAACTTAGGAATAAAAGAATCATCGAACACGTCGTCAAATGGAAAGATTTCCCTGAAGAAGATGCAACATGGGAAGATGAAATAACTCTCCTTAAAGATCATCTAGACATACCTTTGAGATGAGGACATCTCAATTTTTCAAGTTGGGGAGAATGTAACGTCTTTGTCACCCTTGGAAAGGGGATTCCCATGTAATGGAATACATATCAGGCCATTTTGTTCATAAACAAAAAGTTACTATTTTTGGCAGTTTTTCCACCTTTGATGAGCTAATGTTAAATATATTGTTGTAAGATTTTCAAAAATAAATTTTTTACTTGTTTATCATTTCATCCAAAAAAAAAAGTTTTGAGGTGCTTACACCCACTTAGACGAGACTGTCTCGTCTAAATCTATCCCGTCCTGAATTTCCATAGAAATAGCTATCTATCTCGAAAACTACTAAATATAGTAGGTGTGTGCATCTGAAACCTTAGGCTGTCATCCTCAAGCTCGTCTTTTAATAGCAAGTTTCACAATTGAATTCTGACAAGCCAAGCTCACTTTAGACAATTAAATTTCATCCTAATGTTAATAAATTAAATCCTAATCCTAAGGTATGCATATGTATGCATGTGCATGAGAATGTATATGTATGGGTATGTGTATGTATGAACATGAATGACCCATGGCCATAGCCCATCTCTTATGGTATGTTGACCCTAAGCATGGGTAAGTACATGAGGTGTATCACTCAATTGGGTAAATGGGGACACCTCTAGCGGTAAGTGAGAGGCTTGTGACACCTCTAATCCTTCATTTGGCAAGAGGGGGCGAGCAAGGGAGGTATGGGAATGCCTCAAGCAACCTCCAAACCTCTATATAAATTCCATTCACACTCAATTTTAGACAGAGTTGAACACACTTGGGAGAAGGGAGCTCTACTGCTGTGACAATTAACTTGGTGGCTTCTACATCAAAGCTTTGAGTGATCAATACCTCCAAAGCACATTCGGTAATGTAAATCTATTTTTTAATCAAGTTATTATGAATCTCTTCTCTCAATTGGAATCCTTTCCAACTGCTATCATATTGCCATTCAATTGGAATCCTTTCCCATTGCTACTCTACTATCAAATGCTATACTCTTATTTACCTATCCTGAATTGGAAATCAACAATCATTATATCTATTTTATGGTAATTTCTCTACATTACAAAGTAATGAAGGTCTCACCGCTCCATTATAATTCATTGTGTTGACTGCATGCACAATTCTTCATCAATGTAACCTAAATATTTGCATGAATTAGCTAAGCATATTCAAGAATTGTCCAACTAAAATGATGGATTGTTCTTGCAAGTATATAGAAGTGATTAATCATGAGATTAGTGCATAAATGGATGGTGTGAATGAGTATTGTCTATTAGACCTTACATAAAATTTATTGCCTACCATAAGCATAAATCATTGGAATAGAAGTGTAAGAATAGATGAAACTAACATTCCATCAACTTTATTACCAAATTGGTTTTTGCACAATTAGTTCTTACACATTTTCAAGTTAGTTAGAGACAAGATGGCCCCAAAAAGGACCCGTGTTAGTGAGACTCACAATGATGAGGCTGGCACTAGGCGAGAAGCTAATAAAGGAAAAATAATTGCCTTGGAGGATGTGCCACCAAACTTGCCAGGCAATGGTCCTACATTAGACAAGGTTGGAATTCATTTTGTTAAGTAATTGCATTCATTGCATAGATGATAGAGTAGAAAAAGGGAAAACAATCTCTATGGATCATAAAACCATCACAAACTACGGCATATGTTCTATATAATTTTCTTTGAAGAGTGAAAGATTGTTTGGAAAGTAATCTGCTTGCTTGTAGGAAAGAAATGGTTGCCCAGTAGAAGAACTCTTGAACCTTCTTCATTCAAAATCCTATACTAATATAGTCAAAACTCCCTTTAATATCCAGGGAGGAGAGCTTAGCGGAGTGAATTCTAAAGCAGTGCATATGGTTGCACACATCTTCCAGGTTGGTGCCCAGAATGCAAGATAGTACTTGCAGGTTGTTGCCCAGATTGCAAGTTAGTCACTGCAAGTTGGTGCCCAGATTGCAGGACAATTTTGTTGTATGGGCAATTAAAGACACCGAGAGCAATAAACTCTCACAAAGAGGAGTGAACTCTTGGGGTTGGGATATTTTAATGAAGAAGGATCATATGTTGTTTTTCTTCTAGAAGGATTGTCTTGGTGCCGATTTGAATTTGATTGAAGGGCTGTCTTAATGAACTTGTGATGGAAACCCAAAAAAGGAACTTTGTGTATGAACAATCATGTGGTATTAATTAGAAAACAAGCAGAACAAAGTGTGAGTGTGGGGGTGGAAAGTGGGGACAGGCTCAGGTTGCCAGTCAAGGATGGGTGGTTTTGATTAGTCAAAGAGCGTATTAGAGACTCATTGTGCCAAGAGTCAAGAATTCCAATTGTACATTCCTCTGAAAGTTATGGGGAAAAACGCAATTGGGGTTTCTCTCTCTCGGAAGGTGAGAATTAGGAACGCCATAGTATTGTAACAATTCACGCTTTCCCTGTGAGACAAGGCTAGGAATTGTTTTTGATGGTTCGGACTCAAGTTACTCGATGACGAGAGCCTGTCCATTAGAATCTTGTCTATATTGACTATGTTTTCTCAATCAAATAGGGCCTAGCGACCTATCAGGTGCCCCCCTGTTGCCAAAAGGTTATGGTATCAGGGAGGGGACCTCACAATATTGGTCGATATGTATGCCAAATATAGTGTGATTGAGAAAGCACAAGCAAAATGTCACCTCTTGGAATGCACTGATTTCAGGATGTGTGCAACAAGAGCAAGGCCAGAGAGCTCTACGCTGTTTTTGACGAGTGAGATTTTGTACTTGGCACTTCTTGCACAATATGAATGGTGTGCTTGAGAAAGAACAGAAAATGCTTGAGATCCTTCCTTTCCAGAATGTCACCTCTTGGAATGCATTGATTGCACGATGTGCACAACAAGAGCGTGGAAGCTCTAGGCTATTTTCAGAGATGTCGTGCTTGGCAAAAGTGCTTGAGGTGCTTCTTGTTCGAAATAAGCACAAAAATTGCTTGAGGAGCTTCTTGTCCGGAATGTTGCCTCTTGGAATGCACTGATTGCTGGATGTGTGCAAGAAGAGCAGGGCAAAAAAGCTCTAGGCTGTTTTTAGCGGGTGCCAAGCAAGTGTATTTCTCCAAATTCAGTCACCTACACTTTTGTCTTGAAGGCTATGCTTACATATTGAAGACATGTGGCTCTATGCAAGTGCTCAAGGAGCTTCCTGTCTCGAGTTTGGACTCTTGGAATGCAGTGATTGCAAGAATTCTCCCCCGCCCCCCCCGCCCGCCCGTTTGGCACTGTGTTGGTTGACATGTATGCCAAATGTGGTACGCTTGAGAAAGCACAAGTGCTTCCTGTCCAGAATGTCGCCTCTTCGAATGCACTAATTGTGGGATGTGCAACAAGAGCAGGGCCAGAAAGCTCTAGGCTATTTTCAGTGGGTGAGATGTCGTGCTTGGCACTATCTTGGTCGATATGTACGCCACATATGATGCGCTTGAGAAAGCACAAAAAGTTCTTGAGGTGCTTCTTGTTCCGGAATGTCACCTATTGGAATGCACTAATTCAGGGATGATCACAACAATAGCAAGGCCAGAAAGCTCTCACCTATTTTCAATGGGTGAGATGTCATGCTTAGCAATGTCTTGGTCGACATGTATGCCAAATGTGGTGTGTTTGAGAAAGCACAAAAAGTACTTAAGGTGCTTCTTGTCCAGAATGTTGCCCTCTGGAATGCACTGATTGCGGGATATGCGCAGCAAGAGCAGGTCCAGAAAGATCTAGGTTATTTTCAGCAAATGAAAATTCAGTCACCTACACTCTCGTCTTGAAGTCTATGCTTACATCTTTTAGGCATGTGGCTCTATACAAGTTCTTGAGGAGCTTTTGGTCCGGGGTGTGGACTCTTGGAATGCATTGACTGCAAGATTTTCCCCACATGACACGGGGCGGGGCTAGAAAGCTCTAGTCTGTTTTTGGCAAATGCGAAGCCAGGGCCTCTCTCTATATGCAATCACCTATGCATGGATCTTGTGACTATATGAAAGATGATGATATGGGCACAAAAATTCACAATTATATTGTTGGTCAGAGGCTATTGAAAATTAGACAAGCAGAGCATGATGAGGAGTTAAAAGGAACGGGTTTTTCTTTTCTGACCAGACTCATTGCAAGATATACCCAACTGGCTATGGAAAAAAAGCTATGGGATGTTTTTACCAAACGTGAAGGAAAGGCCTCTCTCTATTTTCACACCTAGGCCAAAATAATGGCATACCAGGTAAAATCAATAGTTTTCTTTAAATTTTAAAAAACTGATTAGATTGGGCAAGATTCATAAAGGACACATGCATGCGGGATCATTTTGCGATATGAACTTCTGAAGTGCTTCTTTAGCTAAGTGGTTATGTTCATCTCTACAGCTCTGAAGCTGACTCTCAAGCTCATTAAGGAGCCTTGGGTGATCCAAGCTATTACCAGGGTCAAGGAGTGGAAACGACTCTCCACCACTTCCATTGGTTGGCCGGGAAAGCATGCATCATTTCAATCGCAACACAAGATGCTTGTATGGGCACAAAAACTGAGCCTGATATTGTTATTACGGGCTATTGATGAAAAAGGATGTTGTGTTTGGCAATGCCTTGGTCAATATGTATGCTAGATGTAGTGCACGTTTCACAAGAAGGTCTGTTGGGAATGTTGCCTCTTGGAATGCACTGATTGAAGGATGTGCACAACAAGAGCAGGGCTAGAAAATCTAGGCTATTTTCAGTGGATGCAAAGCATCAAAATGCAATGGTAGCAAGATATACACAATAGGAGCAAGGCTAGAAATCTCTATGCTATTTTCAGCTTCGTCTTCACATTGTGGACTTGTGGAATACACCCGTTGCAAGATTTTCCATAGGAGAAAGCTGTGCACATCTTGAAGGCATGTGGCTCTACGCAAGATGCTCATATAGCAATAAAAATTCAGCCTGATATTGTTAGTCAAGGGCTGTCGGTGAAAAAGGGTTTCATGCTTGGCAATGCCTTGGTTGGATATGTAATCCAAAGGTGGTGCACTTGAGAAAGCACAAAAAGTGCTTGAGGAGCTTCCTGTCCGAAATGTCGCCTCTTGGAATGCACTGATTGTAGGATCTGCACAACAAGACCAAGGCTAGAAATCTCTAGGCTGTTTTCAGCGGATGCAAAGCATCAAAACGTACAGGTTGCAGGATACACACATCAGGAGCAGGGCCAAAAAGCTGTAGGTTTTTTTCAGCTTCCTATCCGGAGTGTGGACTCTTGAATGCAATGTCTGCACAATTTGCCCCACGGAAGAAAGCTCTAGTCTATGTTGAGTAGATGCAATCACCTATGCATGCATCTTGATGGCATATGGCTCTACACAAGATGTTGATATGGGCACAAAAATTCAGGATAATAATGTTGGTCAGGGGCTGTTGTTAAAAAAAGATGTCGTGCTTGGCAATGCCTTTGTCGATATGCATGCCAAATGTGGTGTACTTGAGAAAGAACAAAAAATGCTTGAGGAGCTCCCATCCAAAATTTCCCCTCTTGGAGTGCACTGAGTGGGGGATACACACGAAAAGAGCAGGGATAAAAATCTCTAGGTTGTTTTTAGCGGATGCAAAGCAATTATATCTCTCCAAATTTAGTAACCTATAATTTCATCTTGATGGTTTCTCGCTAGGCGAAAGCTCTTGGAGAACTCTTATAGAAGTTTGATACCCAACTCGATTTTATTAAGAAAGTTGTGAACTCTTTCTTTGATGTAACACAAGGGCAGCTCCAACATTGTTTATTGAGTCATTTCTTGGAGAGTATTGATTGATCATTGCAGTACATGCAAGTGTTCAGAGGAAGGATTTGTACCAAGTCAGGAGGATAACCAGTGAGCTCCTCAGCAACGGGTTACTTGAAAAAGACATAGATTTAAGGACATTATTGAGTATGCATGCCAAATATGGTACCCTCACGAAAGCACAAGTTCGTTCTTGATGGGCTTCTTGAATTTCACGGCTTATATGCCCAGCATAGTTGTGGAAAAGATGCACACCGGATGCAAAGGCAAGGCCTGTTTCCATATGAACACTTTGGTTTATTCTCTCTATACTTTTATCTCTTGGAATGTATTGACCATAGGATATGTCCAACATGGATATGGCAAGGAATCTCTAAGTGGTTTTAACCAAATGTAAAGGGAAGATCTTTCTCCTAATTCAATCACCTATGCTTGCACCATGAAGGCCTATGGCCTAAGGCAAGGCACTCACATGTGGGAGAGAATTTATGACAAGACAAAGACATGCAGACTCTTTGTGAGACAAATGGTGGGATCCACTACTCTTTAAGGACTTGCATCTTTCTAAAAATTGTAGTTTAAGGTAGGGTGCATTGGTGCCACTAAAAAAGAGGGCGCATTGCTTGAAGGACTTCCTATCCTCCGACTGTTCCATTGGAACGCATTGATGGAGAAGGATGTGATTCTTGTTGAATCTTTGCTTGCTATGTATGCCAAATGCGGCTCCCTCACAAAAGTGAAAAAATTTCATGATGGGCATCTCCGTGATACTGTCTCCCAGAGCGCATTGATTTCAAGATATGTCCAACGTGGCTATGGAAAGGAAGCTCTAGGTTGTTTTTACTAATTGTGAAGGGAAGGCCTTTCTCTAAATGCAACCTTGATGTCTTCATCTGATCATCCTTCAATTTGGTCATCTCTTTGAAAGCTTGTGGTCTTACACAAGACCTTCACACAGATGAGAATCCACAGTGAGATTGCTAGATATACCAATGTGAGCATGCAGAAAGCATATGCGCAAGATCATTCACAAAGATTTAGCCAATATCATTGTGTTGGCTAGAGCAATTGATAGATGAATCTCGAAACAGAAGGTACGTAAAATAATCTATTCTTTACTCATTACTAAGAATGCTATGAAATGAACGCACTGAAAATTGCATGCTGCCGTGAGAATGGCACGTTCCCTCGTATTATAAAAATTGGGGAGGATTGTGCAAACTTCCCCATGTATGCAAGGAGACTTGCATGTTTTCCTTTTTCCCCAAACCATATTTTAAACGATTCATATCATCTATTTATAAAACTTATAACATTTGCATGGTTCTTTTGCAAGGTACATTGACCAAAATTGGGGCTTCCGTATTGTATTAAGGAAGGTATCAATCAAAAAGCAAGGAAACATGCTTTGATGAAAGGTAACAATCTCTTTCTTTCTTCCATTTTCTTCTTCAAGGACATATTCTCTTGTTGAATCTTCATATTACACAACCACACTTACACAAATGACAACAATGCATACAATAGGGCGAGATTGACTCAAAGAATTAACACAATCTAAAAACTAAGGATAAATTTAGACATATCAAAGTTGGGGCATGTTGATCATGGCATTGTGAACACAAGACCATGTCAACTTGAGGTAGCAAGATTTGTAGAAAACAAAGCACAAGCTCTCTCTCTCTCTCTCTCTCTCTCTCTCTCTCTCTCTCTCTCTCTCTCTCTCTCTCTCTCTCTCTCTCTCTCTCTCTCTCTAGGTTCCTACTTTCTCTTACTCTTGGACTCACCTCAATCCAATACAAATGCGGCTAACGAAGCACTCCTAAAGTTCTTGCTTTCTCTTACTCTTGGACTCACTTCAATCCAATACAAATGCGGCTAACGAAGCACTCTAGCTCCCTTAATTAGTGTTTTGAGAGAGAGAGGGAGAGAGAGGGATGGATGGATGTGGCACCTCTTTGGATTTCTATGCATGTGGCTGCCTCTTGGACTTTCATAGCGGCTAGCTATGCACTTATAGGTAGTCCCAATGCTACATTCCACCAGCAACGAGAGAGAAGCTAGCCCATAGCATCATCATCATCATTACTTTCTTCATCGTCGTTGGCATCATCATCATCACCTTCTTCTTCTCCTTCCTCTCTCTCTCTCTCTCTCTCTCTCTCTCTCTCTCTCTCTCTCTCTCTCTCTCTCTCTCTCTCTCTCCCCCCTCTTCAAAAAATATTTTTTATTATGAAATAGTTAACTACAAATAGCTTGTACGTGAAAGCAAGAAAACACAGAAAAGAATTGAAATAAATACTTAAAATAAATAAAATCAAAATAATAAATTAACTAAGAATTATTGAAACTAAACATCCATGAGGAGGCTCTATGTTATCATGCAACCCTTGCCATGAGGGTGCTAGCAAAAAGCTTGCCCTATTGTTTACATTGATAGTGAGGTATGACAGTTTGTAGATTTCACTAATGAAGAAGAAATTTGAAAAATCTCGATGGTGGTGATGGTCGTTAATATGTTCAAGCTCTATTTTGACTTTTTATGAAGAATACAAATTTTCACAACTCGTATCTTTCTAGGCTAAAGGTGAGACAGAGTGCCTTGAATGTATTTCAACAATTTCCCTCATGGTGCTACATTCTCTACACTTTTTGGTCTGAGTGGCAATTGAAGGTGTCAATATTCCTCACCTAGGCAGTGCATTCTTCTCGGACTAAGGGGTTGGATGCTTGGAGAGTCGAGGCCTCCACTACACTGCTCTTAAGAAAGATCTACATTGTGTCAGCAACGCAACATATCGTATTTATATAAGAATAATAGGGGATGTAGACCTAGGGTTGGACACTAGTAGGGGGAGACCAATTATAGGTGTAGATTTATGTGTAAAGTAGATCTTTATAGAGGAGCAAAGTGCACTTTGAAAGTCCTGTAGAGTACCCACTTTGAGTTGAGTAAGGTAGTCATGCATGCCAAAGGAAGACTCTCAGCTTTTGGAGGACATGAGGTATGTTGGGGGACCATGTGGGACGTTGAGCTTGAGAAGGGTAGCCATGGCACCGGCAAGCAAAGAAAGCCGAATGAGGGAGGTTGAGAGCTAGCTGCTCTCTCTCTCTCTCTCTCTCTCTCTCTCTCTCTCTCTCTCTCTCTCTCTCTCTCTCTCTCTCTCTCTCTCTCTCTCTCTCTCTCTCTCTCTCTCTCTCTCTCTCTCTCTCTCTCACCATGGACAAGGATAATCACAGGAAAAGAATTGAAGAATCATTCATAAAAACTAATCTAGAGGAGAAGGACTTTCTATGAAGATAAGAAATTTGGCCATGGAGATAGTCATCCGAACACTCCAAGATCCTCTAATTGTTGAAGAGGTTTGTTGCTTCATTGAAGCTTTGTGGAACCAATTTTTGGACGAGACAAATGGAGAAACCTTAGGAGCAGGAAGCAGAAAAAGTAGAGATCCTATGGATGACATATTTTATCTATAGCCTTGTTTTCATTCATCTAGAAAATCACTCGCAGAGAAGCTAGGCACTACAACACTTCAACCCCATAGATGCATACACCCTCGAATGAGGAGGTGTGCTGTTTGATCTCTTTATCTTTAGTTGCAAATGGAAAGAGACACAAGGTTACACTTGGCTTCTGTGATATTTGTCTCAATACCCTGGCCTCAAGAAATGCACCACAAAACCACAACGGAAGGGGCATGGGAGGCACCAACAAGAAACTCAGCAAATGTTATGAGATTGATGAAAACGAAGTTCGCATGAGGGAAAGCATTTGCAAAGTCTGTGGGCATTTGTAGGCGAATTGGCATCCATAGGGGATCCAAGCAATCACGAAGTAGGGGATCGACAAAAGATTCTTCAAGGACAAGGAAGTGATCAAATGGGAAGCTAGGGCACTTTTAATAGGTATCTTCAAGGGAGGCTTATTCACTATTATGCTGGTAAAAATCTAGCATGGGGGGATGATGGAAAACATGAAAGATGGGGAGATCTTTGGTATGAGAGGGTGGGATATGGAAGTTGTGATGCATAGTTTATAGCTTTACAAGTGCACGATCCTCTAATGTGCTAGTGGACCATTGGGTCACACAAAAAACTGTGAAGGGATCAAACATCACACCTACTCATTTGAAAGTAAGTTCTTGGGCGAGGATGTATTGAGTGCTTCTTGGAGGGTGATGATTACGTTCGTGTACAACAAAAAATCTTGAGGCCCAAAGAATTTAATAGTCTTGAAGCTCGAAGGCTTTATTGTGCTAAGACAACATGGATGTTGAGAAATGTTGTGTTGTATATGGAGTCCCCTTTTTCATACAAGTGTTCTTTATCTTGTTTGTGAGTGATTCGTTGTTGATTTTGCAGAGCGGCACCACCATCAGCTTTTTGTTCAATTGATCAAGCCATTTCGCTTTTATTTTTATTGCTCCCTCTATTACATGTGGAGAATTAAACTTTGAGCTCCCCTCACAATTAGACTTCAAAAAAATCTCTTGGTTGCAGTATCGTTAGAAGGTGTCATCCATAGGATCTCTATTTTTTCTACTTTCTCTTCTTGAGGTTTCTCCATTTTCCTTGTCCAAAACTTAGTTTGCAGAAATCTTCATCAACGCGACAAATCTCTTCATCAATTAGAGGATCTTGGAGTGTTCTAATTGCTATCTCCATAAGCAATCCTTCTTGTCTTTGTAAAAACTCCTCCTCTTCCAGCTTAGTTTTGATGGACTCTTTAGTTCTTTTCCTACGATTTTCCTTTCTATATATATATATATATATATAGAGAGAGAGAGAGAGAGACAGCGAGAGAGAGAGAGAGAGGCAATGGGTATAAAAAGTTATATATAAGAATCAGTCGAAAATGTAAGCCTCTCTTGACAAGGTTATTAAGTTGATAGAGAGTATTACATCAGAAGTATTCAAAAATGCTACTCACTTCAATTCAGCCTCATTCAAAAATGTAAGCCTCTCTCGACAAGGTTATTAAGTTTAAAGAGAGTATAATATGTGAAGGGCGAGTTAAGGGAATGGAAGGACGAGATACGAAGATAACCTAAGAGCTCCCTGCATACGAGGAGCGGTGGTGTTATGAGCAAGTAAATGGCATGAGAAGGTAGAGCGTGCTGAAAAATAGCATCTTGAGTAGGCAGGTGACCTAAGAAAGGAGAACGCACATTGAGAGTGAATCCATATCAATGTAGGGCAGCCAAATGCACTTTTTAGTCCTACACAGGTAGAGGCTATTTTTGGCGTGCGGATTATATCCGATCTTTTGTGCTCGCCTTAGAGTGAGCTCACAGCCTCTCCACCACAAGTGTCTTGCATTATTTATATTTAGAGCAACTATTGTATTCATTTTAAGTGCTTCTGCCAACCTTAAGATACGCAATAGACGATCGAGGTTTGATCTTTGGTGTTGTTGGCATCTTCATTTCCCTCTTCATATTTAGCATAGGCTGCATCTCTACGTAGACTCCATCTTCAACACTCCATTTTGAGAAGTTTTTTTTTAAACTTTACCTTGGATATAGCCCTTCAAAGGAGTATTGACCAAAAAACTTTTGCTTTGAGTTATAAGAATAGGTGTGCTATCTTATGTGTGTTGTCTGAATGTGTGCCGTTGAGTTGGGAAGGTGGGGAATCTCTGGTTGTGAGAGTTTGTGATGAGATTCACAAACACTTTAAGATAAAGCGTTTATGGAAAATCACCAACTCTCTTTCTAAAGATGACTAGAAAACTAAGAGCGTTCATGACAAGACAATCACAAACCCTCTTCCCTATCATGCTTGGAAATTTCTTGTTGTTGTAGACAAGTTTGTGATGAGATGATCACCAATTCACATCCAACTTTACTGAAGAGGAGTAATTAAGACACTAAACTTTCAGCCATGAAACTTCAACTCTCAAAGAAGCACAATTTTCAATCAAAACCCAAAACCTCTTTCATGGTATCATGTAGCCTTGCCGCCATTTACACAGTTGTAAGATCAAACAAATGAAAGGAATACACGAGCTTCTACCTTCATGCCGACCATTTTTTGAATTTGCAGAGATTTACGAGCTGCTAAAGTGAAGCGCACACACCATTTTGATAAGGGGAAACCCTAATTCAGTCCCACAGGCTGAAGGCGACCATTCTCTAAATTTGCAGAGATTTAAGAGCTTCTTAAGTGAATCTGACACACAATTTGATAAGGGGAAACCCTAATTCACTCCCTCATAGGCTTAGATACAAGATTGCAAAGAGACGGGACTGCAACACACATAGATTGGGCAACATGGGAGCTATTGCACAATAGTGATAAGTTGTAGGTTTTCTCTATAAAAAATCATCCCGCTCTCTCTTCCCCATGTAATTCTCAGCTGATGTGTAAATTTTTAGTCCATTTTTCCACTTTGGACCAATATTGGGCCATTTTCAGCTCATTTTTTACCCAAAAAATACCATTTTGATGCGAAAAATCCCAAATGGAGTCAGAAAAATCCCTAAATTTGTGGGATCACTTACATAATCATAAAAGACATATATATGAATCATTTTTCATCAATATACCATTTGGGGTCACTTTTGATGCAATTCTGCAATGATGCCTGTTAGCTGCTATTTTTAGCAGTTTTTGCCTTCATCTGTCTTTATAGGCGAGATGAGTATGCCACCATGAAACACTTGGGATATGTACATTTTCAAACCAAACTGGCAATCTTATCAAGTGGGAAATCATGCAAAGGCTCCACATCTAGGGCCATGATTCCCCGAATAGGTATGCACATGATAGCGACCGCAGTAGCCGCTTTAGCATATATCACAATATGTACATTATAGCTTTTCTTTCCATGCATCGTGAAGTGTCAAAAATGAGGTGAATGTTTTCATTTCACACAATGTGCATGCCACAACACGACATCCACCCTCTCTAAACCTGCACATCCTTCGGCATGTGCCAACATTTTTTTAATGTATGTTTAATCTTCAATAAGATCCACAAGTATTTGGATGTCATTTTCATCTTCTGCAAAGTTTGGAAGATCATCCTCTGCTTCTTCATCCTCATATGTAGCAATGGAATTAGGTTCTTCATCATCATCTTGTTGTGAATCAAAAGGATCATTATCATGTCTCCTCTTGAACATCTTGATTATTTTTCCTACTATGGGAATTTTAAGCTCTGTTCCATCTAGCTCCTTGAAAGTACATGTAGCATTTCCATGCACATGCTTGACAACATAGGGACCAAACCCCTTTTTGAAAATTCTCTTTGTGTGGTGTGCTGGTTGTCAAAGCTACTATCATACATTAGGACCCAATCACCCTATTCAATAGGCTTTGGTCGAAGCCTATGTCTTTTATCAAACCTATCTCTAATCTTTAGTCTTGCATCCTTCAATCAAACTTTTGCAATGTGTATGTCTTCCTGTCTCCATCCCCTTGACAATCAAATGCTACACGTGGCATGCAAGGAGTCAAGAAAATTTGGCTACCAAAAGCACAGCTTAAGGATAAACCGATTCAGAATCTGGGTGCCTAAAACTTCACCGACAAAACAAAAGAAGGATCCAAGGGTTAAAACAGAGAAAGGGGAATCTCCGAGCAAGGAACCTAACTTGGAAATGGTTTGGAAGAAAAAGGAGCACTTATCTTCTCCACAAACCATAAAACCAATCAAGCAATGGTGGGTTAAGTCTCAAAAGACTCCACCACACCATGCAGCACCAAGCCGACCAAGATACCAATGGCGAGAAAAAGCTCGACAACAGTCAAAAGTGCTACCAACAGCTCAAGTAATCAGTGTGCTAAAGCATCCGGATGGTACAATCAAACAGAGAGCACAGAAGCTACAAGATGCTCTTTGGAAGACATCAACAGCAAACCTCGACATCGGAAACCCTTGAGTTAATTACTCAAGACCCAGCTCTTGCACAACATATTGGTTTGAATTGCATTGATCTTCATAGCATGGTAGAGCCAACCACGGCTATGCAAAGACACAATTGTTCAATCCATGCACACAGTCGTCCCGAAGTACGCCATCTAGGAGGGGTGGAAGGGCACTAAGTACTAAGTACTAAGTAATTAAGGGCAATATTTGAAGAGGGAGGAAAAAGTTCAATATTAACGTGTGTTTTTTTGCAAAATTACCTAATAATACCCTTATAATTCATCATGAAGGGAAAATTCACAGATAATATCTTCCCGATGAGTGTAAATAGTGTTTATACTATCAGAAAATCATCAAAATTAGTCCTTTTTTGGATATTTTTCATCATATTTATTGATAAGTAGACATAAAAATAGAAAAATCCAACAAAAAACAATAAAGATGTGTTTTTCAAGGAATTTTCATAGTTATTGGATTTTTACTTTACTTTTTTAGAGCATTTTGCTATTTTCTTTGATTTTTTCAAATAAACGGGTCAAAAATTAATAATAAATAGTAGGGAAGCTCAGATGAAAAAATGGAAGGCAGGATGGTGATCAAAAAGACAAGGCGGACAATCACAAAAAATTTCAATGAAATCAGAAGATGGAAGCGCGAAGCCTAAATTATGCGGCTAGACCTACTTTTGCAAAATTCTTGCAGAATGAGCTACATGAATCCGACCAGGGAAAGTTTTGAGTCTAACATAGATTTGATGGCCTAGTAGGACTAACGGGGGGATTTTGGGGAATTTGGTTCAGGAAGTCCGGGTATAGATATCCAAGGTAGGCTAAAACTATCTCATTTCCACTTGGAGCCTTTGCAGAGAGAGATTTTGGCCTCTTTCGTGCGACTTTTTCGAAGCCCACAGATGACCATTTTCAGTGCCGTCTCACACGAAACATGAGGGGTAAGTTCTTTACTCGACAATGGTTGGTCGGTCAACTTTGAGATATGGAAGTGTAGTCAACAAAAGAGGTGACCACCCATTACTTGGAAAATTGTCAAAAAATGCAAAGAAGTCTTTGCAAGCCAAATTTTGGGTTATGGACAAACAGAGGGTCTATAGAATACCTAGAACCAGTTTGTATAAAAAATGTCAATTTTGGAAGAATAGTTAATAATCGCGATTATTTACTTTCTAGTCAAAATTAGGGAATTTTGATATTTTGCCATCATACATCCAAAGTACATGATGTGTTAAGCCCACTAGCCAATTTTGAATCAATTTGGAGCTCAAGATCTCATTTCCTTTATATCTACTGTTTCAGAGACCTAAAGCCAAAATCTGGTACCATTTTCACCCTATGCATCCAAATGAACCCATATTTCACTCAGAGCATGTAAATTGTAAATACTTCAAGCTTATAAAGCCAAGTTTCCAAAAAGTTGAAAATTTACCTCAGTTGTAAATAATCGTGATTATTTACTTTGGTTGCAAATATTTGTTTTGACCACACAGTTTTGTTCCTTGTATGTTTTTATGCATCTTTGCTTGTTCAAATTTGATTTGAAGCAAATTGGACCAAATTGTCAGCATTTCAGCCTAAAGGACATCTCAGAGAAAATTCCAACAAATCTGCTAACTTTACACTCTATTCACTGAAGAGGAGCCATGTAAGCAGCGGAGAGGTCTAAAAATAAGCTCAACCAAAAGAAGAAACTACAGGAACTGCCCGCTTATCAACTAGACCCCAAGTTAGTCAAAGCAGCAAAGGCATCCTACCTCTCTAGAGAACACTTAGAAGAGCACCACACTATGGTCTTCACTGGCAGGTTCAAAAGTGAAGAGGGGCATCAAGTGGAGTTGCAACTCTTGCCCACAGAATTCTATGATGTAGCTGCCAAGCTAGAAACCAAAGAAGCTAACCGCAGGCTGGGGCTCATGGATTTCTATGAACAAGAGCCTTGCGGAGTGGATTTTCAGAAAGCTTATGAGCTTCTTTCCACAATCAAAGAAGATGGAACCGCACAGATATCCGACACCCAAGGGAACAAGGTTGAAGTAGTAATCACTAAAGAGATAGTGGCAGAGGCACTGAGACTGCCCATAGAAGGAATGACCATGAGAGCAAGGGACAGGAAAACCGCAGGGACATTTACCAAAGAGACAACCACGGCTAAATTCGCCAGCCTTATTCACAAACAAGAGGAAGAGCCAGCCCATTTGTACCACCAACACTTTCATTTTATGGCAAAAAGTCCACCAAGGTACACTACACCAAATCACGCCGTGGCCACCACATTCACTCAAGTTCTCAAGTTGACAACAAGACAACCAGTGGACCATGCGTAGTATGTCTTGACAACCTTGAAGGGAACCAAGAGGGAAGGCAAAATCACTTACTTGGGTGTGCCAGTGGTCTTGACTAGAATAGCATACCATGCCATTGGTATGGCCGACAACCTAGGCCAACAATCTACCGCCTGCTCCTGATTAGAACACATGGATATTGGCTTAACGGATGTGATTTGTTTGCCGATGAGCAATTGGCTTTTGGTGATTTCAGTCACTTGAGTGTAGCTTGAGTTAGATGCGAGCTGTTAGTTGTTTTCCAAGAGATTGACAACCTCTTGTAGAATCTATGCACTAGTTGAGTCAGCCTCGTTCCATGGATTTACAATTTAATCATGGTTATCGCTAATACTGCAATAAGATAAGATAGTGAGGTTAGACATGAGTCCCACATGCAGCCCCATTGTGAAAGTCATAACTATCTAAATTTGGAATCCATTGTAGATCCCGGATGGATAGGGCAAGTGATGGCAGGTGGCCAGAGATGATGTGAGTAGGTAGGGTTGAAGTGTCCAAGTTATGGAGCATGCTGGCCTTCTCTGATCATCAATCAAAGCTCTAGAGTGCAAGTTATGGTCAGTTGAAGATTTTTTTAGGGGCAGTTGTGTGCTCACTTGACCACATTCATAGATTTTCCATTTGATGGTTTTTTGGCCTTGACCAAGCTCAAGGAGATAGTGCACATCACTTGGATTTAACAACAATTAGAGTTAGATGAAGCCACATTGGAATGGGAAGGATTGGCAGTGTACCTAGGTACATTTTGAGACCCGCAAGGAAATACAGTGGATATCCTAATGAATCCATGAGAAATTTTAGAATATTCAAATAAAGAAGAAGCACTCACCCAACTGGAAAGAGCACATTTATAGAACTTCTTCACAGCACCCTAGTGGGTGTAGATATGCAAAGAGTTTATGAGATAGTCAGCTCAATCTAGAAAGATGGCAAGGTAGTGATTACTGCTTTGGATGGTCAGAAAACAGAGACGATGCTTACACCTCAAACCATAGCACATGCACTGGGCTCCTCAACAAGGGTAGCTCCATTAGAGAAACAAGGAATGAAGTAAAGCTCTACTCTCAAAAGAAACTCAATAAAACATTCAAAGACCTAATAGACCCAAGAGCCACAAAGATCTGCAAACTTTACAACCAGTACTTCCATGTTTGCAGCAAGTGTCCAAAAAAGTACACAACACCTCCCCATGCAGAGGCTAATACAATAACTTGGGCATTGAAAAGCAGCATGCCCAAAGAAGTGAATTACAGTCAATATCTACATGAGCAAGTGGTTGGCATGGGTATAGAGAAGCCCAAGTACATTGGAGGTGGAGAAACACTAAAAGATATTGTGTTTCCTAAGTACATTGGAGGTGGAGAAACACTAAAAGATATTGTGTATGAAGCTATTAGTGCAAGAGGACAGTGGCCCAATCCACCAACCTAGAATGATAGGTTCAAATTAAATCAAGATAAACCAGTAATAGCAATATCTTTTAGTGTTTCCCAAGTACATTGGAGGTGGAGAAACACTAAAAGATATTGTGTATGAAGCTATTAGTGCAAGAGGACAGTGGCCCAATCCGCCAACCTAGAATGATAGGTTCAAATTAAATCAAGATAAACCAGTAATAGCAATAGTACCACTAGTCACCACACTAGAGACTATACCAGATGAAGAGTCTCAGGAGCCCTGCAAGAACAAGGGTAAGATAACGTCGGCAAAAGAATCAAGGCCCAAAGAGACTTACAACAAAAAATACGCTCAAATTGAGAGGTTGATTAAGCAATTCAGGGCAGAACGGGTACTCAAAGGATGATAGGCTTCCAGCTTAGCTGCTTCCATGTCTGGAGAAGGATAGTTTTTCCATTTGTTTTTCATGTTTTGGCATGTTTTAAGTCCTACTTGGTAGGCTTCCAACTTGGCAGCATTAATAGGCTCAAAAATTTTATCAACCAAAATGGATCCTCTAGATTTCACGTTTGTTTCCTTGATTTCACTTCCAGTTTCTTTCAACTTTTCCTCGAATAGCTTTTTTGCTTTCTCCCTTATTTCAACCCGTTGTTTTTGTTTTCTCATCTCATATCGTGTTTTCTGCTCCTTTTGATTCTTTGAGAGGAAACTTTTGTATTTTTCGAATCATCAGAGGAGTTGTGGTTCTTTTTCTTGGCCTGGGCTCTTGTGATTACCTTGATTGGAACAATCGGTTTACTCTCTGATGAGCTACTAGGTATCACTTGGACTACGTCTGTTTTACCCTTGTTTAAAGGATTTTTAGGAAAATCTTCCGGAAATTGTCCTCCCTTTTTGCAACATTGTATGCAATAGGCTTCAATTGGTTTGAGGTTTTTGTCAGGCTCTAGACATTCGTTTTTCCAGTGATCATTTGCACCACAGTTATGGGAGTTTCTTGTTCTTGGCTTAATCATGGGTCTTACCATGGGAGGTCTGACACACTGATTAGCTACATAATACATTGGTGAAACCTCTGGTGGAGCATAATCCACGGTTTCTTCCATTGGTGGTGGATGTGAATTATACCAATCTCCTTCTACCATTACTGTAGATGGACTAGGCTCTGTATAGGGTGTAACAGGTACTAATGCTTGTTCATCTATGACTCCTTTGGATTGCATGTACTTCAGAGGCACTGCATTATGTCCTCGGTATGGAGGTTGTTGACCCAACAGAGGCTGATGTCTTTCCATACCCATTGGAGGTCTTTGAGCTTGGGCATATTAGGCTCATATCTGTACATGGGTTGTCCTTGTGGCCTCACGGGCACGTACTGAACATTCCCATCATACTTTGGTCTGAAGTAGCACTTGTGGGTCTCATAGTTGGTCCATTTACCCTCAATTGTACGCCATTATTGTGGCCTAATTGGTTCCCCCTATTGAGGTATCCCTTGTCCTGGTCCCCTCATAGGTGCTTTCTGCATGTTGTTCATCATGTCATTCATCCTTTTAAGCATATCTTTGATGGCTAAGAGTGGTGTTGCAGTAGTCGTTCCCACTTGTGTTGGTTTAGTAGATGATGTTTTCTCGCTCTGGTTATCCTTAGGGAGATCTTCTTCGTTGAAAATATCACAATTGTCTCCTAAGTCAATAGCATCTGACACACACTCTTCTAGGGTTGTATGCTTTTTACTATAGAGTATAGCATGAAGTTCTTTGTTTAGCAGTCTCTCTAGAAACAATGATACGAGTCATTCTTCTATAGGTATCTCTAGCCCTGGGCATCTAGCAATGTATTGTTTCATTTGAGTTGCAAAATCCCTAATAGACTCACCGTGTTTTTGTTTAAAGCTGTAGATTTGAGCTACCGTATTATGATTGATCCCCATTTTGAAACAAGCAGCTACAAATCCTTGAGCTAATGTGTTCAAGTCCATGATTGACCTTGGTGGAATGTTTTGGAACCATGTCAATGCTTTTCATTCTAAAGTCATTCCAAACCCCTCAAATTAAGTATGGAAATCGAATATACGTTCTTCTCTTAGCACTTGCTTAAAGCTTGCCAAGTGGTGTATGGATCCCCTGATCCAATGTATTTTTTGACCCATTTCTGAAAATCAACTGGTCTGATGCGTCTGTTTGGTTCAACTCCCAGTCTCCTGGCAGTTGGTCTTGTTCCGAATCCTTCAAACCAGTCTGTTGGAAATAGTGACTCATGTAGCCTTGGGCTGGCCTTAGTATCACCCAGTTTTCTATGTGATGAGGTGGTTTCTGGTTTCTTCACATTACTCTCATATGATCTCTCACGGTGTTCATCTCTTGAAATTGGTTTTGATCCTTGCCCCAATATCCAATCCCGTATGGAATACCCTTGGTATTTGGTTTGTTCCACCTCTTCAGGAGTCATCATAACAAAGTTGTTGTTATAACAATCCCTAAATAGCTACGCTGGTAGGTCTAATCATCCCTTATCTTTGATCTTGAAGATATAGATGATCTTCATGGACGTTAGTTGTCCTAGTTTGGCATGTGAAGTCCATAAAAGATCTTTTATGTTTCTATCTTCCCAACAATAGACTCCAATCCTAGGATTATCCATACTAAGACGTTTCAAAGGCTTCAAATCTACTTGATCGTATCCCTCAAATTCTAAAGTTGGTGGTCATTCTTTTTCTGACATATCTGGGATTATGGTGTTTACTTCTAACCCCCATTTATCTACCACATCAGGGTTTTCGACTTGTATATACTGAGTTCCATTTCTGCCCACGTAAATTTTTCCTTGTTTGTTTGCCCTAATCTCTTCTTCAAACTCAATACCATGGTCATCAATGCAAATAGCATACTCCTCGTTAGGGTCCAAGTAAAACTGGGCTCCATGGCGGTTAGTCTTGTAAAAAGAGAGTATATGCTTATAGCGCATTGTTGTTCCGGTTTCAAAGTGAGTCGAGTAAGACATTTTGGATGTTGAATCTGAAAAAGTGTTTGAGACTTCTTCAAGAATTGTGTGCAAGGAATTACCTTGATTGACGCTTTCTTCAGTGGACACTCTACTGGAGGTTCTCCAAGTATGCCCTGATTTCCCAGTACACGACGAGATCTAAAGTTCATATAGACTTATGAAGCCGTGGATAGAGTACTCACCTTTGGATTGACTTGTTGTCAATTTACACTTGATTCGATTGAAACTTTCTGTCAAGCCACTGATTCCTCGTCTGCAACCTGATTCTTGTACAAATTTATTCAAGTTAGTTATTTTTCTATAAAGACCATAGAGGTCTTGCTACTCTCGTGATTGGTCTATGTGTATCACTTTAAATCGAGCTATGGGAGTCAAAATTTGACTTTCAGATTCTACTTTAGCAAAAGTCAAAGGTTTAATCTGCAACCTGGAAACTAAGTGAACATGTACCAGTTTTGATCCGATTGAGCCCAAAACTACCTGATGGCTTTATATTATGTTGGTCTAACACTGTATAAGTTCAAAAATCAAAACTGATGTCTCTGAATAGCAATAGTAAATAATCATGATTATTTACTTTTGTCACTTTTTTACACTTTTTGGATTGGTTTCGCAAGTATACAGCTTGTTAAAGTCCCTGGACAAGTTTCAAAAAGTTTGGACAAAATCTGATCAAGTTTATCAACTGTTTTATATTCGCAGACTCTAATTTCGAGAATTTGGCTTAGGTCTCACTTTTGTGATCCAAATTTCACCAAAATTGATTTGTGGGTTCCACTTGTTATGCTTGAACTTGTGGTATACTCATATGTGCAAAATTCTCAAGTTTTGAAGCAGATGTAAATAATTCCAATTATTTACTCCATCTAAATTTTTGCAACTTTTTCTCCAACTTTGACACAAATCTGTTAACACTAGTTTGGTACCAAAAAGGACACTTTAGTGTCCTTTTTTGTGAATTTGAATAAAATAGTACATGAAATCTAGAACACATCTCAATAAATGCTTTTGTAAACTTATAAAATGTTATTCAAATAACTTATAGAAATTATAATCCCTCACTTTTGATCATAACCTCAAAAAATCCTTGTGACTAGAATTAAATATAGAAACTCTTGTGGGTCAAATATGCAACATTCACAAATTCAATTAACGATCACAAAAAACATTTAGTTCATCTAAATTTACAATGTCATATGATGCATATATAGTAGATCTATAAATCCATTACATGAGGTGATAATTTTTAATGGTTATGCAAGCCACATTTGGTGATTTATGGCGTATCCAAAAAACTACGCATGTTCTAATTATGATTTTTTATTTATCAAAGATAAGCCTTAAAATAAAGTCTACTTTTGGATTTTTCCATTCATCTCACTTATTTATGTACAAATACCTCATATGGACACAATTGGAAGATTATATACACACTTTCATTAGTTTTTCATAGCAATGTGTTTTTTGCAAGAAATTATCCACTACAATTTTTTTTTATATGGGCTTAAATTACAAGATGCCTATGAGTTTGAACCCTTGAAAAATGCTTAGTTGATGGGTATTGACCTATAGATACATTATACACCTTAGATTTTGTTCCATAACCTCATCATGTTAATGAAAGAGGCCCTGAAAGACCAAAATTTTCCTCTTTGTCAGCAGTTTCAAGATTTTGGTCTTTTGATTATAACAAAAATCTAGTCCCATAACTAAGTTATGAAGCTCAATTTCTTGCTATAATAAGTTTTTTCCTATCCATATACCTTGAAATATATGCAAAATCTTATTTTGATGAGAATTTATATTCAATTTATGAAAATTTTGTTAAAACTGCACTACATTTCTATGATTTTTCATCTTAAAACTTATCATTAAAATCTTAATTTTGTATTAATTTTGGCAAAAGTAAAATTTGGCTATGTTCTTCACCTCATAGTTGACCTTGGATATGAACATGACCTCTTAATTTTTTTTCTAGATTCACCAAATAATTATGACAAGCTGCTAGAAAAACAAGACACTTTAGTGTCTCAGGACATTTGAGTGTCCGATTACAGAACTAGTGTTAAGCACCTCAAGTAAAGGTAACTAGCTAAGCTTCATCAAGTTTGGACAATTTTTGGTCAAATGGTCATCAACTATCTGTCCGCAGACTAACTTTGCAGTTTTGGTCACAATTCTCAATCCTGTGATCCAATTCTTACCAAATTTGATTTGTGCGCTTATTACATGATGTTCAAACTAGTGGTATGCTGACTTGGTCAAAAAGGTTGAAAAATGGAGTAGATGCAAATAATTGTGATTATTTACATTGACAACTGTTTGCATCTTTTTGGTCAACTGATCATGTACATATGTTTAGCACATCAATATAAGCCTCTGAATCAATTTTCAAGAAGTTTGGACAAATGTTTCTCCAATTTACACTCAAGATTCAAAAAGTCAGTAAAAACTTTAGTTTTTACCCACTTTTTGTCAGTTTGGTGATCCAAATATTTTTTACAAAAGTTTTTTGTACATATGCAATGAGACAATGGTATGAACCTTCTTCAATTTAGAGCAAAAAATCAATAGTCGTGATTATTAACTTTAGGCTTGAAATGAACACTTTTTTGGAATTTTTTCAAAGACAGTCTTTACATAAGCTATTTTAAGCTTATGAATCAAGTCAAAACTTAATTTGGCCTAAAATGTCAAGAAAAAGTAAATAATCTGAGTTTTGTCCAACTCTTGAAAATTTTACCTCAAAGTGTCCTTGAGCTTACCCACTGGTTCATACAACTTTTAGAATTACACTCCAGCAGGATTGAGTGGTTTGGAGTCTTTTCGCGCTATTTCTAGCCGTAGACCTGAAATTCTGCAATTCCAATAACAACTCATACTTGATTCTTTCAGAGAGAGCAATGTTCTAAAATTAATCCACCTCGGATCCTACTTACCCTACTCTTAGATTCTCACGCAATGGGGTTGTGGAAAGTGTCCACAAACACTCATTTTCTTGTCTTTTATGATTTTTTGAGCACTGATCTTAAGACTTGTCTCATCTACCATTCATTCTCAAAATCTTAATCTATTTCTACAATTCTAAAGGCACTCAACAACAAGTACAATTACTTTCAAACTAGAAAAAGACGACAATCTTAAGCTATGCGGTTTCTAAAAGAAATTTTTGAACTCTAGGCGAACCTAGAGTAAGTTAAAGGATAACTTCACAAGACGCTCGCATTTTTTCCTAGTTTAGGTCTCTTTGATCCCCGGTAGCAGCACCAAATGTGGGACGCATGTCTAACCTCACTATCCTATCTTATTGCAGTATTAGCGAGAACCACCATTAAATTCTCGATCCATGGGATGAAGCTGACTCAACTAGTACATAGAGGCTACAAGAGGTTGTCAATCTCTCGGAAAACAACTAACAACTCGCATCTAGCTCAAGCTACACTCAAGTGACTGAAATGACCAAAAGCCAATCGCTCATCGGCAAGAAAATCTCATCCGTTACAGCATCAAATGACATCCAAAGGTAACAAAACTTCTAGGACAAGTTTATAAGACCTAAGCACACATACTTATGGTCTCAAACCCCAATTTAGGTCAAGTTCCAAAATTGCAATTATTAACAGCAGTGGATTTTTGACCTAATCGTTTTCAATCCAGAATGCATATAAATGCTTAGCAATGATGCCCCAATACCCTGCCTATGCTTAGTTTTTTATTTGAAAGTGTAAATTCTTAGTTATGATGAAATTAGGCCGCGGGTCGGCGACGCCAAAAGCTGCAAAATACTGTGAACTGCTTACATGAATGCGTAGAGCTCTTCCCTGCGGTTGCAATGCAACAAATGCGCCTGTGACAACCGAGGAGGGAGTAGGAAGTGCGAGAAGGAGAGGAGTGAGTGCTGTTAGCTTCTGTTGTGTTTCTATTATCCAAAACTTATAAAAAACTTACAAAAATTGGCTTTTATACCTTAGCCAAGGTTTTTGGGTGGTCAAAACTAATAATCTAGAGTTCTACCAAAGCTGGGAAATGACATGTTGATACATTCTAGAAGTTTATAGCCGTGGCTCATTAATTATAGAGTTTATCGGAGAAAATAGGAGTCATAATATTCGCAATTTATCAATATAATAAGTGTTTTACAAAGAGAACTTTGAAAAATGGTATCCGTGTTAGCTTGCTGCTAACACTCATAGGCCACCAAAACAAGATCTTCAATAACTCTCTCTCTTTGTCTCTCCTTGGGCACAGTGTGCAAAAATTTAATGTGCATTGATCCCCACAATAGCATAAGCTCTTCTAATTTCCCTCACCTAATCAACATCTGACATGGCTTTTTGTAGCCCGATAATAAATTTTCTCGCTTGTAAAGCCCTCATTCTTGAAGCCACAATAGCATAGATCTTTTTCCTTGCATTGCAATCACTACAGACAATTTCTCACTTTGAGAAAAAGGTCCTTTTTCTACCCTCTTTTGTACCCTAGTGTGTAAAAAACACAAGAAGTGTGAATTATTTTTCTCATTGCTTCTATTTTTCTTCAATGGCTATTTTTCTTATCCATGCATCAAATTTTCTTAATCTCAATGAGAGAATAAATCTCAAGCAACATAAATTATTGATGTAAAAAATAATCATGCTAATAATTATTATTGTCTTTCTTCAATTCATATGAGAAAAAAATATAATACATAACAATTGTTGGTCCTATGGAACAAAAAACCAAAATACAACATGGAAATAATGTGCACTCCAAACCTTGCAAGTTCATGCTATGATTTTTTATTAATTGAGGTTCTTAAAGATTTTATCGTACCACAAAGTAGGTAGAAATTAGCACCTTAGAAATACTTTCATTCTACATTTTAAATTGCTAGTGAAAATATTATTGGATCATACATATTATAATAATAAATATTTCCACTTTTAATTAAGAGAATTATAAATCTTGAGTGTAAATTATTTCCACTTTTGACATTGACAAATTATCATTCTTCAATTGATTTTAAGACGAGCTAGTTAACACATTGGATAGGTAGAAAACCAGTGGGAAAACAAATCTCGCTAGAGCCTTGCCCTTCTTTTATATGCAAAAGAGAGACATTAATGGTCACCCTTAGTGCAAAAAATTGAATAGGGTAAACCGTTTTCACTTCAAATATTCACACCTAAAAAGTTTACATGTTAGAAACATTCACACCTCTAATGTATTTTCATAGCTTTGTTTATCACATATGGAAAGGAATCTCTATGTTGTGTGCATTAAACTATCCAAAATATGAGATAACCTCAAGTCAAACATCTTTTATGGCTAGTTGTTTAGTATGAAAAATGCTAATAGTGATCAATGATTTATCATACAAGCATTCAAACTATACCAAGAGAAATATTGCCTTGAGATCATTTCAATTATAATTTTCCCCACAAAATCGTTTACCTTTATAAGTCAGATATGCACTTGAGCAAATATACATATCAAACTGCCCAAAAAAATGTCAAAAATAGAGAGAATGTTTATCACCAAAGTTCCATAGAGAACTTAATTTTAAACAAGTTCAACTTCATCCTGACCCATATCTTTATCATTAGTGTCTTTGAGCTTAATATTGTTTTGTACAATGGCCCAACACACTGAAACATCAAATGCCTTCAAGTGTTGGAATTGTTTCTTGAAATCAAACAATACCTTCGAAGAAGTCCAATGCAACTATTGTAAAAAGTCAGTTAGTTGCCTATACATGAGTTCTATGTTGGGCTCTCCCATTAGCTTTAGAGCTATCACTTCTTTTGTTGTCATCTGAAGTGCCCCATTCTACAAAAAGTATATTACACTTGTGTAAGGACATTGATAAAACATTTACTAAATTTACAATGCAACATGTTCATTTATAAGACCAAAGATGTGAGTAGCAATACACGAGTGAATAATGTGACTTTATTATGAGAAGGAATCAAATTCACCTTTTAAGTCTTGCAAACCTTCAATAAAATATAAATAATTCGCAACATCAAAACATGGTTGAATAGATTAGTATACCAAGAAAAGGGCTTGTACAGTGGGTTGAGTTGCATCTAGCACAGACTTTGGTAACTCTTAAAGCTTTTACACTTTCTCTTGATTCACTCTGCAAAAACCATTCTATCTCAAAAACATTACAGAAATAGAGACTTAAAGTCTCTACCAAAGTGTTGACAATGAGCAAACATTTCAAATGACGACATCATTACTGGATGATTTTTTGTTTTTGAGATCCTTCAAAGCCTACAAAAACAATAATTTTCTTAGCCCTTTCAAGGGGGCACCCTTTAATCACATGAGATCACCAATATCAAAACTTTTTCTTTGAAGGAACACTGCCTTTCTCTTTGTTTCCACACTATAAATAAACATATAGATATCATTTGAACACCATTAATAGATATAATTTGATTCTTCACACTTTGTGTTTGGGACACTTACCACATGATCATTCAATCACATGACCTTTGGCTTCTTTTTGTGTGTTGTAGAATTATCATCATTTTAAAAAATTACATTAGCATGCAAATCCCAAGATTTAGCTCAGCAAGATAACAAACCAAAGACGTGTTTACATCAAGATTTCTCCATATCACTTATGTCGTCAGGGTCTACTAATGCATGGTTAAGCACCTCTATGTAAACTTTAATATATAAGCAAAAAATTAGGTCTCAACCCATGACATAACCAATACTACAAACAAGTCCTCACAAAATACCTAATGATTGAAATGTCATGGTCTTCACCAGCTTCCATCATATCAAACATTTTCCATGTCGACTACACACTAGCACCAATAACATAGCCAAGGTGGAGAAGCTACATGTAATTAATTCTGTGGAAAAGATCTCAATTTACCTCTCTCATGACTTCTTCGTTTAAATGATTCAAGTCAATAGGTAAATTTGCGCTAAGAGGAGATTCATTTCCAAAATTCTAAAAACAAAGATATGCAAAGTGGATAAATATTCCAAACAACTCCTTGAACACTTTAAAATTTCCTGCGAAAATCTCAATGTACGAAATGTTACAACCTTACTAAGAAAACCTGATGAAGAATGCTGTCAAGCCAAGAATCATTCTTGCCACAAAAATAATAATTGGATTTTTGTGAATGATCCATTGCTAGATATTACTGTAACCTAGGAAAGTGAAAGAGGCCACTAGACATGTGCTTCCGTTGATGTTACTATTGAGTATGGTGCATGTGTATCAATTTGAACCTATCCTTTAACAAATTCAGTAGCTTCCCTTGCATTCTATTCAGAGATGCCTTCTAAGCACTCTTTCTCCATGTTTTGATGAAAAAGCACGCAATTTGTAAGGAGAAATTTCCAGCTAAGCACAAAATTGGCCTCTATTGGAGCCATGTGAACAATTGTAATAACAACTACATCTGCTCTCTCTCTCTCTCTCTCTCTCTCTCTCTCTCTCTCTCTCTCTCTCTCTCTCTCTCTCTCTCTCTCTCTCTCTCTCTCTCTCTCAAAGGTGAAGGCAAAGGCCTTGATTCAGGGTAATTTCATCTATTTAGGGACGAATATGGGCAATTATTTTTTCTTTGAGATAAAATGTCCCCTTTGTATCTGAACCTGTAAGGCTCTTGAGACCCACCCTTTACAAATTTAGTAGTATTTCTCACAATTCCAACTCTCTCTCTCTCTCTCTCTCTCTCTCTATATATATATATATATATATCTATATATATATATATATATATATATATATATATATATATATATATCTATATATATATATATATATATATATATATATATATATAGATATATATATATATATATAGATATATATATATATATATATATCTACCTACATTGGACAAATAGAGGGAAGCAAGAAAAAAAGTTCAAAAGATGCATAAAAGCAAGATCTTGAGCATGGGATGGATGCAAGACATAAAGAAGTGGTTTCGAAGATGGGATGCATTAAACTTGATACATGATTCCTCAATTGACTTGCAAGTGAATGAAGATTTTCTACAACTCCAATGTATTGCGGAATCTGGTGGGTCACGCTTCATACATTACACCACTCATATTGCTCCCAACTACAAAAACCATGTTCTTTGTGGAAAGGGGAAACTATACTCACACTCGCATGCTTGAGTCTATCCCCTTGTTAGCGATATGGTTGCAATATGCACTATCGCAACCATTCGGCTTATCTTGAAGGCAATCACATATATGATTTGCGGGTCCAAGTTGTCAACCAAGTCTCTCGACAATTCTCAAGTCACCATATGAATTGCCATCGTGAAATCTATTGAAGTAGAGCATATAGCATTTATGGCTTGAGGTAGAGCACTCATTTGGTGTTTTTGTTTAAAGTAAACCCATTGTGGCATGACGGACATACCTCTTTCACTAGTTTGTAGCGGATTGGTCTCATGATCATTTTGGCATTTTGAAGGCATTAATATATTAGTTTATCTCGTCACCCCTTTGTCCACTTCCCATCCTTGTTTATATACCTCAGCTATGTTTAGTAGAGCTTCTTTGGACTCTAGCAACACTTCTAGATTCATCTTATAGGGATATCAAGAAGTCATGGCTAAGTAGAGGGGCTTCAAACATTGAAGGGAATGCAACACACGATTCAAGCCTTACTATCTCAACATGCAGAGTATAGATGAGGATAGACTCATGACCCATTATATCATCCTCTTGTGTTGGGTACCCATTGTATCAATGATCACACATACTCCATGAAATTCCAAATAGTAGCTCTCCTACATCCATTTTAACATCTCTTTTTTGTACCCAGACATGGTATGATATTCACTAGTCTAGAACCATCTGGTCTCATAGGCCTTTTTGGCCTATTGTAGATGCTAATATATCATTTCATTTCTCTCTCTCTCTCTCTCTCTCTCTCTCTCTCTCTCTCTCTCTCTCCCCTTTTTCCTCCCCTTCTAGCTAGCTAGTGCTAACCTATTTATTTTCAAGCATAACGTCTTTTTCCAGCAGCTCTTGATTAAACATGTATTGAAATTAAACTTCTTACTTGCCTTAATCTTTCAGTGGCCAATGACCAATGATTAGTACGTTGCTGGGGAGAGTTGCACAAGCAGTACCTGAAGGTTGCAAGCATTGCCAACGCCAAATAAAATATACAAGGTGTGCGCAATATTTGTTTGGGCTGCATGAAAGTAAATTTGCATGTTCGTGTGATGATTATATCAAGAGGGGAGTGGAGCGATAGTTTTTGACACCCTTCAAACGGTTGTCAACCTTGCATAAGAAGGATTGACTAGTGAAAAACCTTGCACTTGAAGAGGTCAAATTGAAGTTTCACTTCAACTTTGAAGGGAGAAAATTTGTTTGATCCGTCATTAGAAGGGATAGCCATCCAATTGCCCTTCAAAAACCAGTGTCAAAGTGAACTATAGAATATTGGGGGTATTTTGGGATTTTTTGAAATTTGAGGGGTATTTTGTTTATTGAGATTGGACCTTTGAAATTTGAAGTCTGCACCTTGAGGACCAAGGTTTGTCCATGGCTGTGTGAGGTTTGAATGCCTAAAAGATCCCCAAAGGGCCAACATTTTGTTTTCTCAAATTCTCTTGAGTCGTGACTTGTTTTCACCTGCTCAATGCTCTTAGCTATGGCATTTGATTCTCCGACCTGGTTGGCACTGGACGTGCACCATCTGGCATTGACTTCATCTGCTACAATGTTGCTGACTCGTAAGCATGTAGGTGCCTCTCCGTTGCTGCACTTGAGTCTGTCCGAGGCACCACTCACAACCTGGTTGACCAGCGACCTGCATTGCAGCCTACTACCACCAATCACTAGAGCTTTTAGCTTAGGACCTGCCACAACCGGCCGCTGCCTCTTGGAGCCTTCTGCGTGCGTTGCAGCCAAGGACTCAAGAGCCTCATCTTGCTCGCTAGTCGCGACGTTCAGTATTTGCCTTCATTTCCTAATTGTGAGTCTTTAATAATATTTATATTTGTATAGTCTTTAAAATTGTGAGTGATAAGAACACTTAAGTATTGACTCTTTATATTTTCCCAGCTGAAAGAAAATTAGGGAAAGCTGGAAATTCTCTTGTTTTCCAGGTCAAAATTTAAAGTGTTTGCCCGATATTTACAGTAAAACTTATGTAATTTTTTTGGTTTACTTCAAGGAAAGCTCAAAATCTAATTGGGATTTTATGATATTAGCTCACAATTTAAAGCATCTGTTGGTAATTACACTAAATCATAGTTTGAAGGCACAATTTACACTAAATCGATTCGTAAATCACAGTTTGAAGAATCTGTCAGTAACTACACTAAATCTTGCCACATTTTGTCAAGTTTTTACAAGGCAAGCTCATATAGCCTAGATTTTTCAAGTTAGTGATAATCTATGTCCCATTAAAGAGTTCAACTCTCCACCAAACAATGTGGACTATGCATACACAATGTATATTGTTTTTTTGCTAAATAGCAATTCCATCTACCATAGTCAAAGGTGTTCAATGAAAAAATGACTTGGAAACTTGGAAATGCCTTGTGTCAGAGCTTGTAAACCATGTGTTTTATATTGTTGTTAGCGGGTTGCCGCAGCGGACGTCTGCAACATAGATTTTTTGTACTAACATAATGTCAATATGTAAGGAAGCGACTCGGGATGGGGCACGGATACATAATGAGAGTGTCAATCTCACCAAAGTGAACTCAGAGGTCTACTCATACTACACCAAAAGAAGATCAACCACTTCATAGTCAGAGAATTAGCATGCGTCCAATCTCACCACTCTAGGTCATAACACCTTTTTGACATCCAAACAAATTTGGAATGCAACGAAACTGAAGGAGAGGTATTACAATACCTAAGGGCTTAATCCTATCAAGTTTCGCAGCCATCTGGGAAGGTACATAAATAACGATCCATCACAAAAAATGTGCAAAAAAATGAAACTAATTTATACAGAAAGGTCCCCCTTAAACATAGAAACACTTATCCATGGTCAAAACATCAAAAAACAACCATTTAAACCTTCAAATCAACGCATTTAGCTCACATGCAATGCGTCACAAACCACATCGAATTGAAAATGGTTATACTTAAATTTTAGAGCAAGAGACAAGGAACACAATGTGCTATTCAAAAATAATTCTGATTACTAGTCCAAGAGAAATTGGATTACAACTTATAGCATCAAGAGGCTTCTCATAGTGCACGTTCAAAACTCTTTCAAGCTAATGATATCCTTTAGGCTAAAACAAAGGGTTTTGACTTAAAGGCTAAGGAAACTTTCCCACGGCCATTTAGTCACTTACAAGGGGTGTAGACTCAGAGAGGCTGAGAGGGTATGCCAAAATATATTACAATTACAAATATCCATTAAGTGAATTACACAGCTTCCTTCAAAAAAATGAGCAAATATTACAAGGTTTGGTGTACATCCGCCTGTTACGTGTCAGTTCGCTTTGTCCACCAAACATTCCCCCCTTCCTATACATTGCACGTCCTCGTGCAATCTGTCTCTGAGTGTAGTCTAGTGTCTTTTCTCTAGTGTTGCAATGAGGTGCCTGAACTTTTACGCTCTTGCCTCGATCTCCACTTTTGTCGCTAGCTGTCTGAAAGGGTTATTGCTTAGAGTACTTCGATATGCTATGTGGCGTGCTGGCAGATCTTTTGTCATGGGATTGAATATGGAGGAGTCCACCTCAAAGAATCGGGTCATGAATGCCTCCTTAAAGTCTTCATGTAGTGGGAGGACATGAGCATGACTCTTGCATACAATCCCATGATGATGTTCTTGCTTGGGATTTCTGTCTCCATATTCCATCAGAGCCCTCTTGTGCCTTCCACAAAAATCTACTAGGGATGCTCCGCTGCCTCTATATTAGTGAAAGCCAATATGCAGGTGACTAACATCTTGGCAATTTTCACGAGCATCTGGCATGCGAGATCTGGGATCTCCTTCATCATGTTAATGACCCCTTTGAGTTTCTTAACCATATACTTCTCTGACAGGGGGGTTGTTATTGATTGGATTTGTTATGACTGGTTAGTTCACTATTGACAATCTTTTGTTTTTCCAAGAGTAAAAGCTATCCCAGGTGCGTCTGTTGATGGGATAGTAAGTTGGGTCGATCCTGAGGTGTTGCAGAGCGTTCCTATAGTAGGTTTTGTCTATTGGTTGTTGCTCAAACCACTTCTTTTGCTAGAGGGGTTGATTGTCAATAATTGTTTGAATTATAATTGTGGTGACCAAAAAATCACTGTAATCCCCTCGACTGTTTGGTTCAAGGTCAAGTAGCATTCTTTGCTGCCACAATCTAGCCTCCTGCCGTATCAGTGTCACGGCGATCATCTCATGCCCGAGGTTTTTTACTACCTCATCTAGAGTGATCATGAGTAGCACTCTCAATTCATAATGCAGGTATTCTTTGTGGGAGGGGTCTCTGACTTCTGAGATCCAGTAGTAAATTTCTTCCTTGGCTGAATTTGGGATGGATGCCATGGCTGGATCTGCAGATTTGTGCGTTGCTTTTCTAGTGCTTGTAGTTGGCACATTTGTTTGGTGAGCTTTGAATGTGGATTGCTAAACTCCCTCTTGCTCAAAGTCTACTGGGACTATTTGTTGAGCCTTTGCTTGAATTTCCCTATGTGTCTCCAAGTCCCCCATGCCTCTGCGAACTGCTTCCTCAATTCTTCAATTTCCTTGTCTTTGGGTTTTTGCAGTGCCCTATGTCTTGCTATCATGATTTGTCTATCATACTTTTCGTGAGCAACGGCCTCTTATAGATCTTTAACCTCATGGTTCAGGGAGATTGATCTAGGAGGGATTGGACTTGTAGCTGTTTTTTCTCCAATTCCTCTATTCTTTGTTTTAGCTGCAAAGTATTTTCAGCTACCTTAGATGCCTCACTTTTGGTGTCTTCTATCTCTAGCTTGTGCAGGTTGTAGAGAGCCCTTTGGCATTAGAACTGGAGCTAGATCTGCTCTAAATGAGCATCAATGTCAATGACATGACCATTTTTTCTCCCTCCTCTTACAACTTGCGATCGAGGTGATTTTGGTTTCTGCGGGCTTCTTTGACCCTGATTTGATGTCCCAGCCTCTTCAGTCATTTTTTCCTTCAGTTTCAGTTCTTCTATACCACTGAAATTGGGGTAGGATTTGGTTGTGTTTCCTCCATTTCCTGGTGTGTCATTTCTTTTCACTGCACCTTCTCTACTCCTTGCTCTGGGAGGTCTACAACTTTTTCTGTCTTTTCTGTTGCAGTCTCTAAAGGTACTTCCTTGTCCTTGAGAGAATCAAATTCCTGACCCTGCTGGTCAAGCGTGTCTTTCTCTTCCTCCCCTTGTGAGTTATCTTCCTCTTCCTTGATCCAAGTGGATTTGTCAGATGATTCAAGATCATCGATGCGTGGTCCTTTTGCCTCTTCTTTCTCTCTTAGCTCCATCTTTTGTTTGAACTTGTTATGGATCCATTGCCCCGTAGTGCTGGCAATCTCTAAATTCTCCTCAGCTTCTTGTCTTTTTTGCTGCTTGATCCATTCTAGAGCTGTTGACTGCCTGCATAGCAATGGAATGTTTTCTTCTTCTTATTCTTCTTTCTCATCATCAATTGCTGCTCCTTGACTTCTTTTGTCTTCATGCTTCTGTTGGCGGGTCCTTTCCCTGAGCGTATGTACTTCTTCCATTGTTCTCCTGGATTGAGTAATTGGGATGGCCTTTGCCACACGGGCTGCTCTCTTCTTCAATCTTGTATATCCCATGGAGAATTGAGTGTTATTCTCCTCTTGTGAAAATTAATACTCCAAAGGGGTATCTATTTGTTGAGACCCAGATTCCTGGCTACTCGGAGCATCTGACTCTGTCTTTTCGCTGTCAGTGTCCTTTATGGTTGCACTTTGCCTTGTTTGTTTAGCTTCTGGTTTCCGCCTTGTGGATGGTTCGGACACAGATCTTACTGCTCTTTTGGACTTGTGAATCAAATCTATTGCACTTTTATGGGTGGTAGATCATCAATCATCCTTAATGCTTGATAGGCAATTCGCGTCATCATTGGTCCTGCATTCATGTAGGTGTTGCTTTTTTGGCTCCCCTTCAGATTTTCTTCGACGATGTTGTCGAGGAGGTAATTTCCAAAGTCTCAACTGACCACTCTCCTCTCTGCCAAGCCCATTGCCATTTCTACTACCATGTCCAATAGCGATTCTGTGTATCTTGGTGGCTTCTATACTTTGAAGTGTTGCAATATAAGGTGCAACGACAATTTGGTTTCTGAGTCGATCAAATCCTAATATGTCAACATGTGGCCTCTTTGCTTCAAGAAAGCTTTGTCATTGTATATTTGTTTTGTCTTTTGCAATAGATTGTGCGTCCCTTGCTGTAGATGGAGAGCTTCATTGATTATTTCTGTTGTGATCTTAACCTTGACTGTGGCTCCATCCTTGTCAGTCAGGGTGGCTTCCCCATTGTACTGAATTGAGCTTATGAGTTCATGAGCTCTCGTCTGAAGTCCGTTCCCCAGGACGATAATCGTAGGAAGCTATCCAATTGTAGGCATTTGCCCCCTGCTTGTACTTTTGGCTTTTGGTGGTGTCCATATTACCCTTGGGAAAATAGTGGTCTTGACTATTTCTCCGTCCGCGGCTTGAAATCTTTTGATGAATATGCTAGCTAGTATTGCTTCGAGTACCTATTCAGTGATATGAGCCTTCTCATTTGAGGAGATATCTGTTATCTCATAAGGTGCGGCTTCCCACTCCCTTTGTGCTTTCTTTTGAGGCATCCTATGGTCAATTTTAGCATTGGAAACAGGGTTTAGCAATTGATCAGAACTGTCAGGGTTTAGCAATTGATCAGAACTGTCAAAAAGTTGAAGAAATGCAAACTTTGACCATAAATTGAAAAATGAGTATAACTTTGTCAAAACCACCCTAAATTTGACCAAATTTTACCGGTTCATCTAGGACTACTATAGGCACAAGGCTATATTGTAACAAATGAATTATGGCAAAAAGGTACATGGATGGCAATCCATGTTGGGAATCATTTTGAAAATCCAACTAGGGGAGGTTATTCTTGGGCATATGGCGATGCTACTGTGCAAATTTCTTTGGATTTAGGGTTTGAGATACATGGATTGCAATCCATGTTGGACAGCATTTTAAAAATATGATGATACCATTTGATAGGGTTTTTGTAGATGGTGCCTTGGTCCAAGTTTTTTGGGATTTGGATCGTTGGTTTGGTACTTAGGCTATTTATTGGAAATCATCTGCAAACTTAGAGAAATTTGGCATTTTGAAGTGGATTTTGAAATTCAATTGGTTTGAAACTTCATGGCTTGGCTTTTTTGAACATACCGGGTCAAATGGTATGGATTTTTCTTTGGTTAAGCAAAAAGGTACACAGATTGCGAACCATGTTGAAAGGAATTTTGATGCAGTTTCTTTGCACATATGTTCCCATAGGTCTTCCTAGTACACTAGTGAAATATTTTCAAATTTGGACATGTTTTTTCTTAGTTTACCCCATTTTACAGTTTATGGCCATGTTTTTTCTGTCTTGACCATATTTGTTTTTTGGAACCACTTTTGGACACAACCTTTTCCTGATATCTGTTATTGCCTTGATTCCCGATAATGTGTGCCTATAGCTCACAGCTTTGCCTAGATCCCTATCAAATTCCACCAAAATCTGAATTCATTTGAGGGGACAAATTGATCCAGGGTAACCTTTTTCTTGGTTTTGATCCTAAAAGTACCTTTAAGTTACCTCTCCTTGATGATAGGCTTTGAGGAGAGTGTGAAGTTTCCCAACTAACTAAAGTAGCAAATGAGAACTCCTTAAAAACTATGCTCCTAGCCCTACTCCATGAGTTTTGATGGATTCATGCCATTTTTTCTTTGAAAATGGCCAAAAGACCATTTGCAGGCTGAACGTAGCAACCACGAGGTTTTGATGATTTTAAGAGTAATTTTTGTAATTTTTTTTGCAGCACCAGTCATATTTTTGCATTCCCCAGCTGGTGAACCACTCTTGCCCTGATTTTGGCAAAAAAGTACATGGATAGCGATCCATGTTGGTGGGAAGCATTTTGCAATTCCAACTAGGGGAGGTTGTTCCTGGCTACTTGTGGCTTTTTTTGTACAAATTTTTCTAATTTTAAGGTTTGAGGAACATGGATCGTGATCCATGTTCCACCACCTTTTGAAGCTGTTTTTGCCCTGCCTGATTCTACCAGCTGCTTGGGGTCTACTGATGAATTTTTTTTGGTTTTGGATGAGTTTTGAAGTCCCCCATTGCTCTATTGAGCTGCGGAGATGGGCCTCCTCTTCTATTGTTAGCTCTTGCCCTTCTTCTTGGATCTATGAAGGTACCTCCACCAAGATTGCTTCCTTTCATCTGTTTGGATTCTCCATAGGCTCTTGTTGGTAATTGACTCTTGAGTTTCTTGGACCTCGATCTACCCATGTATGCTCTACTTCTTGTCTTATGTATGCAACTAGTTGCTGCTTCACCGTCTTGTCTCTTGCTCAACCTATAGATTGGTATTTTCTTCATTAAAGGCTTGAGATACTTGATAGTAATGGGCCGTATTTTCTTGCTCTCTTTGTTGTACACACATCGAGTTAGGAGAGCTAGTGAAGATCTTATTGGCATGGTTAAGGTTTTCACCATATAAGTCCCACTTATTCTCTCTCCTTCTTTGGGTGGTGGGAGACTAGGGTAGTTTAACTAGGTAGGATTCTTTTCCAAAATCCTTATATGGTCTTTCTAGGTGCACATCCTTTGTATTAGGTAGTAGGAGACATCTTCTCTAACAGACTTTGGCACATCAACCAGACATACTAGGCATGCCAGGTACTTGTGAGCCAACCCTTTCTCTACTTTGGCTGGGAGTCTACTATTCTCTTGGAGACTGCTTGATCTTTTTTGTCGCCCTCAGATAGTGGTGTCCTCTCTTTTTCTTGAAATCGTTTCTTTATTTGAGCATTTTATATCTGAGTAAAGGGTAAGGGAGGGATTGCTGCATCCACTCTTCCCTGATTACATTTGTGTCTAGCTTCAGAACACCCACAGAATGCAACATCATTTTCTTCTATTCTATTGTTACTCTAGTGCTCTCTCTATCTTGCTCTATCAAGACGTGGAGATGGGCCTCCTCTTCTATTGTCATCTCTTGCCCTTCTTCTTGGATCTATGGAGGTATCTCCAACAAGATTGGTTCCTCTGAGCTTTTTGGAATCTTCATAGGCTCTTGTTGGGAATTGACTCCTGAGTTTCATGGACCCGAACCTATGGGTTGGCCTCGTGTCCTCTCTACTTCTCATCTCATGTCTGCTAGTTATTGTTTCACCATCTTGCATCTTCTTTTGCATTGTTGATTAGCATCTCTTGCAATGTTTCAATTTTTTGTCTCAACATAATTTTCTCTTTCTATAGCTCTTGTTGTTGTTCTTTTTGTCTTTCTTCTGCCACTAATAAACCCTAAGCAATGTGAACTCTTTACCTTTGCTTCAAATTCAATTCCTTTTGAGGAGCCGTAATCTAAGCTTCGAAGGCTTGTACAGCCTGCCTTTCCACTCTTTCACTTTTTCTTGCAGATCTTGGAGCTCCTCGTAGTCTTTACGTGGTCAAGTCTTGGAGCTCAAATTTTTCCTTCAACTCCATTATTTTGTCACGAGCTAACTCCATCTCATCTTTGGTCATATATTTTTCCTCTTGTAGGTTGGAAATCTCCCTAGATATTTTAGCCATCTGTAGTGTGAGGCTATCTCTCTTACTTCAGACTACTTTGTGCACTTTCTGTCCTTTGAATATATCTTTGCAGTCCTCTGTTGAGGTTTTCATGCTCTGTTATCAAATTCTCTTCTCTGGTTATGAGCATGTTGATTTCTTCTACTACAGTGAGAGATCTTGTTTTGATTCTATCCAAAATCTCATGCATAGCTCTCACATCTTCTTTGTTTGCTTCCACCACACTCCTTGCTACTGGCTCAGGTAGTGGTCTAGGTATGGGTACTTGGAGGCCCATGCTTAATAACTCTCCCACTGGAGGAGGATGCCATGGATCCTCTAGAGGCCTTCACCTTGGAACTGATGGGATTGGTGCTTGAGGTGGTGATAGATGTAATTTAGGTGCTCTTCCTTGAGTACCTTGGTCCTATGGCTTATCCTCAATTTGTTCTTCTTTCTTTATAGCCCATGGAAAAATAGAATTTCCATACACTACCCTAGAAGCATCAATTGTCATGTAGATCTGGCTTTGAGGACATCCTCATAAGTGCCTCTTCTGGTCTTATCTTTTTCCTCCGGCATTGTCTCAGCTTTTTATTTCATCTTTGGCACATCCTTTTGTTGGGATGTTGGACGTTTTGGGCTTGGATGTTTTTGTGTGGATTCTGGGGGAGATGTTGGTGGTGTTGTACTAGCTCCCTCTTGCTTGAACTCTTTTTCTTTTCCTTGTGCTTCAGGATACTCTTACATATTTCTCTTGATATCTTGCACCTCCTCACAACGATGAAGGGTTCTAGATCTTGTTGTTCAATCACCCTCTTGGACTCTTCATTTGCTATGATGTAGTGATCAAATTGGTCCTCCAAGGGTCGAGAGGAACTATCGCCCATTTTCTTTGGGTCTAGCACCCAATATTCTTAAAAATCCCCTAGCACTCACTCGGCCTTGAATTGCTAGATTATGTGAGTTGCCTACTAAGTGTTCGTTTCTCTTGGTCTATCCTCCTTGGTCATTAGTGTCTTTCCATTTTTCTTTGGTGGCTCCTCTATCTTTTCTTATTGCACTGTCTTCAACTTTCTTATAAGTTGTGTCAAGTCACTCAGTTCTATTGATGCGAACGGTTTGTCTTCTACATCTTCTTTTAGTCTAAGCCACTCATTTTAAGTAGGTGGATTTGGCCACTTTCCTCTTGTTGCAATAGCTTCATATGCAATATTGGTTAAGATCTTTGCCGACCGTGTTAGCAGCACGCTAACACAGATACCACGGATACTATTTTTTGAAGTTCTCATTGTAAAAACACTTATCATTTTGATAAATCGAGAATATTGTAACTCCTAATTTTTGGATAAACCTTGTAATTGATGAGCCGGGGCTACAAGCTTCTAGATTGTATCAACCTGTCATTACCCATCTTTGGTAGAACTCACCAAAAATCTTGGCTAAAGTATAAAAGCCATATTTTATAAGTTATTATAAAATTTTTGGATAATGAAATACACAATGTGAGCTAACGGTGCTCACCTCTCTCCTTCTTGCACTTCCTACTCCCTCCTTGGCTGTCACATTGCAGTCACGTTTGTTGCATTGCAACCGCAGGTAAGAGCTTTACGCATTGATGTAAGCACTTCACAATAATTCGTAGCTTTTGGCGTCGTCGACCCGTGGCCTAATTTCATCATAACTAGGAATTTACACTTTCAAATTAAAAACTAAGCATAGGCGGGTATTGGGGCATCATTGTTAAGCATTTAGATGCATTTTGGGTCGAAAACGACTAGGTCAAAAATCCACTGTTGTTAATAATCGCGTTTTTGCACTTGACCTAAAGTGGGATTTGAGACCATAAGCATGTGTGCTTAGGTATTTTAAACATGTCCTAGAAGTTTCATTACTTTTGGATGTCATTTGATGCTGCAATGGATGTGATTTGTTTACAATGAGGGATTGGCTTTTAAGTGATTTCTGTCACTTGAGTGTAGCTTGAGTTAGTGTAGACACGAGAATATTTTTACATTTTGTACCAAAACTGGGGTTAATTGGGATTTGCATGGGCATGTTAGGTGCATTAGCATGTTAATGATTTCCATAACGGATGCATTAGTGTTAATATTTGTTAGTTTTTATGACTGCTTGCTGATAAGTTTTTACCTAAAGAAGTCAATCATTTGATGACTGGTGTCAGTTTTAGGGAACTTGCTGATAGCTATCTTAACGACTCCAAACTCAAGCTATGGCCATTAGGTATCTCAATTTGTGCTGAATAGGAAATTATCCATTCTTAATGAGTCCCTAGTTTACATCTACTTGACTAAATTATCAAATACTAGCTAGATTTTAAGCTTGTCGAGGAGGAAGCTACAAGATTTCATAGATGAATAGCGAAAAAGCTGACAAGTTATCCTAGTACGACTTAAAAGTAGAATTATTTATAGGTGGTTTTGAGATTACTACTATGTTACCAAGTGGGGTTGCGAGCTCGAGATTAGTCGGAATGGATTCTTTAAAATTCCTTATTGTTGCTTTATGATATAAACAAATTCTTCTTTTTATGACCAATTTGGTAGGATAGATGTGTCACCCCATACCCAGTCCAAGTGAAAGTATAGTAGTGAGGTCTTGAGTCGAGTCTTAGCCGAAATAGACCTTCGAAGTCTTGTGAGTTTTCCATATATATATATTTTGTGTTAATGCAATGCATCTTAGCCGGTTGAAACTAGAAAATCCCAATTGGATTTTGAGCTTGCCTCTGAAGAAAGTGAAAAGTGTACACAAGTTTTAGTGTAACTATCGAGAAAAGCTTCAAATTTTGACTTAGAATCCAGGAGGGACCGTGAAGTTCAAGAGAGTAAGGAGAGAAAAGAGTGAGCTCGATGCTCATTGTCATGATAGAAATCTTTTTAGGTTATGGGGATTTTAACCCTATTTCAACGTGGGAGCAAGGTCTTAAAAGACCAATGCTTGACAATGTTTTTAAGAAAACATAACAAAACAAAAACATAATTACGTTTTGATTGGCAGATCTGAATCGCCATGCATGAGGGAACCGCCAGGAAACGAGGAAGCCAGAAGACGAAAGAGGAGGGTCGCCAGGTGAGTGGGGGACAAGGGAGCCCCAGATGGCTACGCTTGCGTGCGCTGTTGTGTGTGCAGAGTCTGAGGCCAAGCTGGGAGAGGGCGCTATGAATGGCGAGCCCATGCGGGGCCGAGAAGGGTTGCACTGGGTGTGCAGAGCATAGGACGAGAGAGAGAGAGAGAGAGAGAGAGAGTCCGTCATTAGTGGCGTGAGCAGGAGTTGCGAGAAGAGGCCAGGCCAGAGCCGCCAAGGGAACGCGAGTGAGGAGTCGCGAGAGCAAGAAGAGGTGAGAGAGATAGTTAGAAAGGGAGCCTGAAGGGGGCGCTCCAGACAGGAGAAGGAGAGAGAGAGTATAGCGCTGGTTTTTCTTAGAGAGAGAAAGTAAGAGAGAGAGAGTAATTGTGGGAATCATAGAGAGGGAATTCGAAATCAGTCTTTATCGTAAGACTGTGTATATTCTTGTGTGAGAAATACCATGTGTGTGTGGGTTATTGTAAGTTGTTCCCTCAATGGTTGACTGTGTGTAGTGAGAGAGAGAGATAATCAAGAACTGTAGCATAAGCTAGAGAGAGAAAGTGAGAGTGAGCAATAGGATAAGAGGGAGAATTACTCAAGAACTTAGGTAGGGAGAGAATTGAAAACCTGAGAGAATGGGAGAGAAAAGGAAGGAGAGATTGATAGAGAAGCAGATCTCTGTTCTCTAGGAAGTGAGTGTGAGTGCAAAATTGAAAGAAGAGAATCCAAGATTCTAGAGAGAAAAAGAAGCAGAAAAGAGAGAGAAGAAGAATTGATGTCAATTTCCATGCAATAGAGGAGAAAGGGAAACTAATTGAAGAATCCACACAATTGAAAAGGTATACTATATTACAATTTATTATTATTCTGCATGCTAGAATGAGTTATAAGCATAACTTAGAGAAAGAATCCTCATCTAAATGTCACCTATTGAAAGCATAAAAGATGGAAACTGATCACTGTTTGAGTAAAAAGGAATTGAGAATAGAGAGAATAGGATTGAAACTGAATGGTTTTGACTGTGTGTATGGCAAATAAATCATATGTATGCTGAACTTTAGTGAATGTGTGAAAGAAAAATTGTCACAGAAGATTCTAGAGAGAGAAAGGATAGGAAATTTAAGCATAGAAGTTGGAAAGGATGACTGTATTCTTGAAAAGTGTATTCAAGTCATTTCATTGCATCATTGTGAGTGTCTGCTAGAAAGTCTTTCATATTAAAATCATTTGGATGGGGAGAAGTGAACAGTTTGTCAAAGATAAACTAGTTTGAATGCAATTATTCCAATATTCATCTATTTGTGGTGTCAAAAAGTGAGTGCATAGGCAATTGAGAACCAGTTTGATTGTGCAAAATAACAAGATGTTATTTTTTGTTAAGTTTATATGTCAATTTGAAAGTGAATCTGGGATCTGTAATTGTGATAAAGAAGTGTTTTTTGGAAATAAGTGAGTGTCAATAAGAAAGAAATGTTTGTAACAGTGAAATTTGAAGTACATTATGGTGTATTGCACTGTTAGTTCTAATAGATTCGAGAACGTAAAAGTGGGAAATTGATATAAATCAGACATTGTTGGACTATGAAAATTTAACAGATTAACTAAAATACGAACGCATAATTAGGAAATTGCTAAAAGGAACTTGAAAGCCGTACAATGATGGCAAATTAGTGCAAGTCTAGGCTAGTTAGGGGACCGTTGGGTTACTTGAACGTTAATTAGAAGACTTGGAAGGCGACGTTCATTTGGTGCGTCCGCCGGGAGCCAGCTGGCTGTTAAAGTTACGGGGCACCTGGTGCATATATTTTGCATGCTGGTACCTAGGGTTTGGCCAATCAAGAAGAGGCAATGTCGATGTAGTAACGATGAAAAGAGCGAGTCTTAGATTGACTTGGGATTATCTCAATATTATATATACTTTTCACGCTTGTAACCTTGGACAAAATGACTTTAGCTAAAGTGGGCATGGTGTGAGTAAAGCTCAAGATGCATCTTAGGTGATTTAGAGAATATTGCTTAGGCTGATTAATTTTGGTCTAAAGGAACTGGAGCAATGGAGCAAGAGAATAGTGAAGGTTATAATGTGGGTAGTGTGATTAGAGATTGTTTGGCCAAAATATCCATATTAGAAATTGAAAAGAAACAAGCTTTGCTTGAAGTTAAACATAACCAAGACCTAGTGAGGTTAATTCAAAATTGTTATAGCGAGGATGTTATAACATTAAAAGAGGAAATAGCAGAGATGTGTCAAATTATTAATCTTGAACGTAAGTCACATCTTGAACAAATAGCAACCTTGAGCGATGATGTTAAAGCAACGAGAGAGGAGCTTGGCAAGTGCAGAAAATTTGTATTAACTGATCAAGTGATAAGTGGCCACAGGGGAGATGAGAGCATAATTCCATTAAGAGAAAAAGATAGTAATAATCATTGTGTCTATCAAATGGAAGAACCCAATACTTCATGTTCCTTAGAAGTCAGAAAAGAGCTAACTAAGGGAACAAGTGAGTCAAAAATTATCAAACCTAAATATCAACCGAAATGTAAGCATTGTGGTATAGCAGGCCATATTGCTAGATCGTGTGAAAAGAAGAAATTATCCCAACAAACAGTGGTGCAAGATAGGAGATAATATGCGTAGTGGATAGGGCATTATACAAGTAGGGCATTGTAGCTTTCTAGTGGAAAGTAGGTGTCTGTAGCATGTATACATGTTTGGAATCCATAGCATAATAGAAGAAAGTGGATAGGGTTTGACATACATGTAGGGAGCTCTAGCTTTTTGGTAAAAGTAGGTTTTTGAACCTTATATAGATGCCTCTTATAACTAGGGCATTGAATACAAGTAGGATCCTGAAGCTTTTACTGGGAGTAGGCTACTGGACCATGTGTGGATATCTGTAGTCCATAGCATGTAGCACCTTTTGGCTTAGCCAATGCACCTGCACTTTTCCGTCATATGTAGCGAGAGGCTTTAAAAAAAAAAGAAAACAAAACAAAACAAAACCACAAAAATACAAACAAATAAAAAATGTCAGAAAATCTAGAAAGAATCATTTCTTTTATGTTTAATTTTTTGCTTTATTTTTTTTAAAAAAAATCACAAAAACAAAAACACCAAAAACCCATAAAACTTAGGAGTAGGATACTACATTTCATTAGTGTGTGTGTGTAGTTCTAATCCTTTTGCAGAAAGCAAAGTTGGAGTGTGTGATCAAAAGAGAAGATTGGAGTAGAAGCTGTGAAGTAAAGAAATGTTGAACTGAATCTGGGATTGTGGTTCAAAGGAAAGCAGTAGTTCAAGAAAGAGTTAACAGGTGTTTTATTTCCAGTTGTTATTTCAAATTGTTGACATTTTCTCAATTTAATGCCTGTAAGTCAGTGAAGAATTAATAAGTGTGTGGCATAGTTTTATTAAACTGGTTAGATTAGTAATCTATATGGTTTTATTAGCAGTCTTTATCTAGGATTATTAATCAAGAATTTTGATTGAACTGGTTAGTAGCTAACAGGGAGTAGTAAAGGTTATTAATTAATATAGTCACTATAGCTAATCTTGTGTTGGATGGTTCATTTATTTCCTTAATGGTAAAAACAAATCTTTGAAGTGTCGTAGATCTCTATGGTTGGGAGAGACCTTTAAACTCTCGATTATGGCTAGTATGTTAGATACTACACATGTGATGAACTTGGAGAGGGAAAAGTTATATGTTATATGTTGTGTACCCATCGTCGTATAAGCTTAGTAGGTGGGTGGAACAACTCTGTCTCTAGTGTCAGAGCCACGAGCCGTATCTAAGTTTTATACGGGTTGGTAAGTGAATGTGAAAGGATATTCCTGCTCGACGAAGCAGTGAGTGTGGAATGCATGAAAAAAAAAAAAAACATAAATTTCAAGTCCGACGTGACTTGCAAAAAACAAAAGAATGAATGCATGGAAAACTAAAAATCGATAAAAAAAAATGGGAATTAGAAAAGAAAAAAGGAAAAAAAAAATTAGGCTATGACTTGTACATTGCTGGAAATATCAGTATACTTTCTATAATATAGGGGTTAACAGGTTTTACCTCTATAGAGCTTTATCAACATGAAATGGAGTTGTTCTTATTATTAATGATGATAAGTTATTGTCTGGATTAGGATAGTTTATAGTTATTCTATTAATTAGTCTCTTTTATTATTTACTGCTTAGTTGCCTATTGGGGAAGTTAGAGTTTTTGATTGGTAAATCTTTATAAAATCAGTTAGTAAGAGTATATAGATTCACTAGTGTTAGTTGGTTTATTCTACTATGTTTACTGCTTATTAATTTATCACTGACTTTGTTATTAATTGACTCAAATGTTGAGAGAAGTATGATGTTGTAATGTGTGAAATGAGAATAGACAGATTACTAGAGTTATATGATGTGTTTCAGGCTTTATGCTCACGAGGACGCTCGCAGTTAAGGAGGAGAGCCAGTTATTTTTCAAAGTGTGGCTACCAAGCTGGAGAGTTGCAGCAATTCAAGAAGTTCATACAAGTGTAGCAGACATTCTTGTTCGTCGAGGACGACTTCATAATTCAGTGAGGGAGGAATGTAGACACGAGAATATTTTTACATTTTGTACCAAAACTGGGGTTAATTGGGATTTGCATGGGCATGTTAGGTGCATTAGCATGTTAATGATTTCCACAACGGATGCATTAGTGTTAATATTTGTTAGTTTTTATGACTGCTTGCTGATAAGTTTTTACCTAAAGAAGTCAATCATTTGATGACTGGTGTCAGTTTTAGGGAACTTGCTGATAGCTATCTTAACGACTCCAAACTCAAGCTATGGCCATTAGGTATCTCAATTTGTGCTGAATAGGAAATTATCCATTCTTAATGAGTCCCTAGTATACGTCTACTTGACTAAATTATCAAATACTAGCTAGATTTTAAGCTTGTCGAGGAGGAAGCTACAAGATTTCATAGATGAATAGCGAAAAAGCTGACAAGTTATCCTAGTACGACTTAAAAGTAGAATTATTTATAGGAGGTTTTGAGATTACTCCTATGTTACCAAGTGGGGTTGCGAGCTCGAGATTAGTCGGAATGGATTCTTTAAAATTCCTTATTGTTGCTTTATGATATAAACAAATTCTTCTTTTTATGACCAATTTGGTAGGATAGATGTGTCACCCCATACCCAGTCCAAGTGAAAGTATAGTAGTGAGGTCTTGAGTCGAGTCTTAGCCGAAATAGACCTTCGAAGTCCTGTGAGTTTGCCATATATACATATTTTGTGTTAATGCAATGCATCTTAACCGGTTGAAACTGGAAAATCCCAATTGGATTTTGAGCTTGCCTCTGAAGAAAGTGAAAAGTGTACACAAGTTTTAGTGTAACTATCGAGAAAAGCTTCAAATTTTGACTTAGAATCCAGGAGGGACCGTGAAGTTCAAGAGAGTAAGGAGAGAAAAGAGTGAGCTCGATGCTCATTGTCATGATAGAAATATTTTTAGGTTTTGGGGATTTTAACCCTATTTCAACGTGGGAGCAAGGTCTTAAAAGACCAATGCTTGACAATGTTTTTAAGAAAAAATAACAAAACAAAAACATAATTACGTTTTGATTGGCAGATCTGAATCGCCATGCATGAGGGAACCGCCAGGAAACGAGGAAGCCAGAAGACGAAAGAGGAGGGTCGCCAGGTGAGTGGGGGAGAAGGGAGCCCAAGAGGGCTACCCTTGCATGCGCTGTTGTGTGTGCAGAGTCTGAGGCCAAGCTGGGAGAGGGCGCTATGAATGGCGAGCCCATGAGCGGCCGAGAAGGGCTGCACTGGGTGTGCACAGCATAGGACGAGAGAGAGAGAGAGAGAGTCCGTCATTAGTGGCGTGAGCAGGAGTTGCGAGAAGAGGCCAGGCCAGAGCCGCCAAGGGAACGCGAGTGAGGAGTCGCGAGAGCAAGAAGAGGTGAGAGAGATAGTTAGAAAGGGAGCCTGAAGGGGGCGCTCCAGATAGGAGAAGGAGAGAGAGTGTATAGCGCTGGTTTTTCTTAGAGAGAGAAAGTAAGAGAGAGAGAGAGTAATTGTGGGAATCATAGAGAGGGAATTCGAAATCAGTCTTTATCGTAAGACTGTGTATATTGTTGTGTGAGAAATACCATGTGTGTGTGGGTTATTGTAAGTTGTTCCCTCAATGGTTGACTGTGTGTAGTGAGAGAGAGAGAGATAATCAAGACCTGCAGAATAAGCTAGAGAGAGAAAGTGAGAGTGAGCAATAGGATAAGAGGGAGAATTACTCAAGAACTTAGGTAGGGAGAGAATTGAAAACCTGAGAGAATGGGAGAGAAAAGGAAGGAGAGATTGAGAGAGAAGCAGAACTCTGTTCTCTAGGAAGTGAGTGTGAGTGCAAAATTGAAAGAAGAGAATCCAAGATTCTAGAGAGATAAAGAAGCAGAAAAGAGAGAGAAGAAGAATTGATGTCAATTTCCATGCAATAGAGGAGAAAGGGAAACTAATTGAAGAATCCACACAATTGAAAAGGTATACTATATTACAATTTATTATTATTCTGCATGCTAGAATGAGTTATAAGCATAACTTAGAGAAAGAATCCTCATCTAAATGTCACCTATTGAAAGTATAAAAGATGGAAACTGATCACTGTTTGAGTAAAAAAGAATTGAGAATAGAGAGAATAGGATTGAAACTGAATGGTTTTGACTGTGTGTATGGCAAATAAATCATATGTATGCTGAACTTTAGTGAATGTGTGAAAGAAAAATTGTTACAGAAGATTCTAGAGAGAGAAAGGATAGGAAATTTAAGCATAGAAGTTGGAAAGGATGACTGTATTCTTGAAAAGTGTATTCAAGTCATTTCATTGCATCATTGTGAGTGTCTGCTAGAAAGTCTTTCATATTAAAATCATTTGGATGGGGAGAAGTGAACAGTTTGTCAAAGATAAACTAGTTTGAATGCAATTATTCCAATATTCATCTATTTGTGGTGTCAAAAAGTGAGTGCATAGGCAATTGAGAACCAGTTTGATTGTGCAAAATAACAAGATGTTATTTTTTGTTAAGTTTATATGTCAATTTGAAAGTGAATCTGGGATCTGCAATTGTGATAAAGAAGTGTTTTTTGGAAATAAGTGAGTGTCAATAAGAAAGAAATGTTTGTAACAGTGAAATTTGAAATACATTATGGTGTATTGCACTGTTAGTTCAAGTAGATTCGAGAACGTAAAAGTGGGAAATTGATATAAATCAGACATTGTTGGACTACGAAAATTTAACAGATTAACTAAAATACGAACGCATAATTAGGAAATTGCTAAAAGGAACTTGAAAGCCGTACAATGATGGCAAATTAGTGCAAGTCTAGGCTAGTTAGGGGACCGTTGGGTTACTTGAACGTTAATTAGAAGACTTGGAAGGCGACGTTCATTTGGTGCGTCCGCCGGGAGCCAGCTGGCTGTTAAAGTTACGGGGCACCTGGTGCATATATTTTGCATGCTGGTACCTAGGGTTTGGCCAATCAAGAAGAGGCAATGTCGATGTAGTAACGATGAAAAGAGCGAGTCTTAGATTGACTTGGGATTATCTCAATATTATATATACTTTTCACACTTGTAACCTTGGACAAAATGACTTTAGCTAAAGTGGGCATGGTGTGAGTAAAGCTCAAGATGCATCTTAGGTGATTTAGAGAATATTGCTTAGGCTGATTAATTTTGGTCTAAAGGAACTGGAGCAATGGAGCAAGAGAATAGTGAAGGTTATAATGTGGGTAGTGTGATTACAGATTGTTTGGCCAAAATATCCATATTAGAAATTGAAAAGAAACAAGCTTTGCTTGAAGTTAAACATAACCAAGACCTAGTGAGGTTAATTCAAAATTGTTATAGCTGTTGGAATTAGGGTTGCAGAGAAACACACACAGCTTGGAGAAGACGAAGGAAGCTCAAGGCACACAATAGAGAGTGTGTTACTTAGTGTGCAATGGAAAGATAGATAGCCCTAGAGTGATGGGCGTATATACAATGCACGGGGGAAAAAACCTCCTAAAGAGGGAAAAAATGCCCCGGCGGTCCTAGTGTGTTCACACACATCACTACCACATGTATATGGTAACAAATCCCCCCTGGAGTGATGCGGTGAACGAGAGCTGGCACATGAGTAAAGGGAAGTGCCATGCCCTGAGGACAGGATCAGTCCACAAAGGGGAGTAAGCCCAAAGCTTTGCGGAAAGCTTCAAGCTTCTCACGAGACAATGCCTTTGTGAAAAGATCTGCAAGGTTGTCCTGTGTTGGCACATAAGCCAAGCTGATCTCTCCTGCTGAGAGCCTCTCCCTGACATAGTGGTAATGCACCTCAATGTGCTTTGTGCGAGCATGAAAAACTGGGTTCCTCGCAACTGCCAATGCGCTCTGACTGTCAGTGTAGATAGTGTTGGCAGTGTCCTGTCCAACACCCAAGTCAGCCATAAGGCGTCTGAGCCATACACACTCAACCGTAGCTGTGAAGACTGCCCTGTACTCAGCCTCACAACTCGAAGTGGCCACAGTAGGTTGCTTCTTGCTCAACCATGATATACATGAACTGCCAAGCATGAAACAAAAACCACTTGTGGACACTCGCGTGTCAAAACAACCAGCCCAATCTGAGTCCGAAAAAGCATGTAAGTCTGGCGGCAATGATCCCCCCTTGGGATAAAACAAGCCAAGATGTAAAGTGCCACTAAGGTAGCGGAAAATCCTCTTGACAGCCTGCCAATGCTTAGACCCTGGGCTATGCATAAATCTGCTGACCTGCGAGACTGCAAACTGAATATCTGGCCTCGTGTTGCATACATTAATGAGGCAGCCAACAGCAGTTTGGTAAAGAGTGACATCAGCAGGATCGCCAGCATCATGTAGACTCAACTTCAAACCTGTTTCCATGGGAGTGGCAATAGGTTTGCAATCCTCAAGTCCAAACTTACATAGCAATGTCTCTATGTAACTTTTCTGACACAAGGCAATACCACCATCACACTGCTTAAACTGTATACCCAAGTAATGATGCAACAGCCCCAAATCTTTCATCTTGAAAGTAGCATTCAAATCAGCCTTAAATTCAGCAATATGTCTCTCATTTGGTCCAGTGATCAGCAAATCATCAACATAAAGAACCACAATGAGAAATACATCATCCTCACGCTTTACATACAATGTGCTTTCTGTTGGACTGTTACGAAAGCCTCGTTTAACCAAATGAGTGTCAGCTTTCTCATACCAAGCACGAGGAGATTGCTTCAACCCATACAAAGCCTTCTTACATTTGCACACTTTGTGCTCTTGTCCTTTTATGACAAAACCGCGAGGCTGCGTTACATAAACTTCCTCAAATATGTCACCATTCAAGAAAGCAGTAACAATGTCTGATTGATGTACATCCCAACCAAAATGAGCTGCCAATGCACATAGAAAACGCACAGTAGTCATACGACAAGTGGGAGCAAAAGTCTCTTCATAATCTATGCCTTTTTGTTGTGCATAACCCTTTGCAACAAGTCGAGCCTTATGGCGATCGATCTCACCATCCGGCTTGCGTTTCAACTTGTAAACCCACTTCGTACCAATGGCCTTTTTGCCAGGAGGCAAATCACATAAAGTCCATGTGTCATTCTCTATAAGTGCATCATATTCTGATTTCATGGCAGCAATCCAATTTTCTGAATTCTGTGCTTCATCAAAAGACAGAGGCTCCTCAACATCATGTAAACTAGACACAGCCAAAGCATAACAATCTGATGCATAAGATGCATGGCGAGAGCCTGAACGAGTACGACTAGATAAAGGTGCATCCAATTTACTGTCACGCAAAGTGTGCACCAGCCATTTTGGCATACCTCTAGCCTGCTCATTTTCAGCCCTTTCCTCATCAAGTACATCATGTACATCTGCATCAGTAATAGGCTGTTCTAAAACATTTTCAGAAACCCCCATAGGCTGTACATTTGCCTCATTGGAACTTACAATCGTATTTCCACCACTGAAAAGAGGCAACAAAGTGTCATAAATGTCCTGTGACCTTACATTACTGTCTCTAGTACATGACAGCAAGGGTTGAACAGAATCTTCCACAAACACTACATCCCGTGAAACCAAAATACGTTTTGTTTGCGGATGATACAACCTGTAACCTTTGCTTTCAGCACTATAACCAACAAAAATACATTTGACAGCCTTATCATCCAATTTTCTGCGCTGCACTTGTGGCACCAAAGCATATGCCAAACAGCCAAAAACACGCATGTGCTCAATAGAAGGTTTTCTATCATGCCATGCTTCATATGGAGTAATAGACTGCAAAGCTTTCGTAGGACACCTGTTAAGTACATAAGTGGCACACATGATGGCCTCAAGCCAAAAAGAATGCGGCAAAGCTTGACTTTTGACCATACATCGTGCCATTTCCGTTAGTGACCTGTTTTTCCTCTCAGCAACACCATTTTGCTGAGGTGTATAAGGCACTGTACATTGGTGTTTTATCCCACGACTAGCCAGAAATGCATTAAATTCATGAGACATATACTCCCCCCCTCGATCGGAACGGAGGGTGCCCATAGTACATTTTGAGACATTTTCAGCCATAGCCAAAAATTGTTTGAAGCACATAAAAACTTCGGACTTCGCTTTAAGCGGAAATACCCACGCATGCCTGGAGTAATCATCAATGAAAGTCACGAAGTACAGGTAATTGCCCAAGGACGGAGTTTGCATGGGCCCACAAACGTCACTATGCACAAGCTGCAACCTGCATGTGGCCCTAACTGAACCATCCTTTGGAAACTTAGAACGCTGCATTTTACCCAGAATACAGCCTTCACAAACATGTTTGATAGGTGCTTCAAGAGGCGGCAAAGAAGCAACCATATCAGATTTCTGCAAACGCAGCAAACTGGCAAAATTCAGATGACCAAAACGTGCATGCCAAAGTTTTGCATCTGAAATAGCCCTTGAATCTGCAACAGCATTTGCAAAATTTTGTCCACACTTGTCATACAAAGTGAGCTTATACAGCCCACGGCACAAAAGCCCAGATGCAACAATTTCATCACCAAAACTGAGATCATGAACTGTACATCTGTCATCCACAAATTTGACTACAAGTCCAAGTCTAGCAAGTGCGGATACAGACAATAGATTCTTCTTGATCCCAGGTACATAAAGTGCATCAACAAGTGTGAAGGAACTGCCATTAGCAGCAGTGAGCACAATCTTTCCAACTCCCTGAACTGGATAAGAGGCGTTGTTGGCACAAGTGACTGAATTCCCATGAGGGACAGACTCGAGAGAGGTAAACAATTCACGATGTGAGGTAATGTGCTTTGTAGCACCACTGTCGAAATACCACACATGTGAATCTGCAGCAACTGACAAGCATGCATCATGGATAGCAGGATTGTAAGTGCACTCTGCGCTAAAAGCCCATTCTGCATCAACATCAGCATCACAATCTCCTTTCACAGAAGACTCAACAATGGCTGCATTTGTAGTGGAACCAGCATTTGCAGTGGAACCACCCTCTTTCTTCTTAGCCTCTTTGGCCTTCAACTTAGGACACGACTTGATCAAGTGATCATTGGCTTTACAATAATGGCAACGCATCTTCTTTTTGCCCTTATCACCAGAATTGCCAGACGAAGTGCTGCCAGCAGAAGCATTAGGAACAAAATTTTTGCCACTCGCAGCAGAACCATAAGAAGTGGCTGCATTACTGTTACCACCCTTTCTTTGAGAAGCAATAAAAGCCTGTTCAACTGCACGCTGCCTAGTCCTGTTTTTTCTAGAAAGTGACTCTTGCAACAGCAATGTGCATAATGCATCAAACTTGACAACTTCAGGATTTCCTTGGGTCATCAGTCTCCAAGTACTAGCAAAAGTCTGGTAGGAATCTGGTAAGGCATCAAGAACAGTCTGCACAAGGGAACTGTCAGAAATGACTTCACCTGCAGAAATGAGTTGCTCATTGATATCCTTGACACTAGCAAGGAAAGTGTCCATATCATCTTCCTCATGCATAATCTTCGACTCTAGCTCTTTACGCAGCAAAGCAATTTTAGCCTCATTGCGGCTTGCATAAAGACCTGCTAGAATATCCCAAGCCTGTTTTGCAGATTTTGCTGAACGGATGTGAGGAATAATGGTGCGCTTCACAGACAACGCAATCAATGCATGAGCCTGCGCATCCTTAACATCCCAACGAGCTTGTTCTGCTGTAGGCAAAACAACTCTAACAGCTGCAATCCTTGCAGCAAGACCTGCAACATCCTCAATATCGCCTACATCTTCAGAACCAGGACGTACATCAATGCCCTGCACAATGTTCCAGACACCTTTTGACACAAGAACGTGTTGCATCATATAAGCCCACATAGGGTAGTTGTCCCCATCCAACCTGTCCTCAGCAGCAAACATCTTGAACACATCTGTGTTGTTGTTGTCAGCCATGGTAAATGCTGCACCTGATGTGAAAACTGCCCGAAAATAGGAGAAATGGAGCGGGAACAACTTGTGCTATATAGCACAAACCGTAGAAGACTATAAGGCACCTGTTATGCAGAAAACGGCACTGACAGAAAATCTGCACAAAATGACGAAATAACCTGTGCAGTACTGCCCGTAGTGGAAACGGTGGCCGAAATGAGCCCAAATCAAAATTCTGAGCAGACCAAGCTCTTCGAGCTCCCCCAAAATATTTGTCGACCTGCGAACGCTTGCCAAAGCTCACTGAAATCGGAGAAAGTGAGCAGGCGTGTGCTGGAGCAGCTGGCGACTAAGCCCGGGAGGACGTGACCTGCTCTGATACCAATTGTTGGAATTAGGGTTGCAGAGAAACACACACAGCTTGGAGAAGACGAAGGAAGCTCAAGGCACACAATAGAGAGTGTGTTACTTAGTGTGCAATGGAAAGATAGATAGCCCTAGAGTGATGGGCGTATATACAATGCACGGGGGAAAAAACCTCCTAAAGAGGGAAAAAATGCCCCGGCGGTCCTAGTGTGTTCACACACATCACTACCACATGTATATGGTAACAATAGCGAGGATGTTATAACATTAAAAGAGGAAATAGCAGAGATGTGTCAAATTATTAATCTTGAACGTAAGTCACATCTTGAACAAATAGCAACCTTGAGCGATGATGTTAAAGCAACGAGAGAGGAGCTTGGCAAGTGCAGAAAATTTGTATTAACTGATCAAGTGATAAGTGGCCACAGGGGAGATGAGAGCATAATTCCATTAAGAGAAAAAGATAGTAATAATCATTGTGTCTATCAAATGGAAGAACCCAATACTTCATGTTCCTTAGAAGTCAGAAAAGAGCTAACTAAGGGAACAAGTGAGTCAAAAATTATCAAACCTAAATATCAACCGAAATGTAAGCATTGTGGTATAGCAGGCCATATTGCTAGATCGTGTGAAAAGAAGAAATTATCCCAACAAACAGTGGTGCAAGATAGGAGATAATATGCGTAGTGGATAGGGCATTATACAAGTAGGGCATTGTAGCTTTCTAGTGGAAAGTAGGTGTCTGTAGCATGTATACATGTTTGGAATCCATAGCATAATAGAAGAAAGTGGATAGGGTTTGACATACATGTAGGGAGCTGTAGCTTTTTGGTAAAAGTAGGTTTTTGAACCTTATATAGATGCCTCTTATAACTAGGGCATTGAATACAAGTAGGATCCTAAAGCTTTTACTGGGAGTAGGCTACTGGACCATGTGTGGATATCTGTAGTCCATAGCATGTAGCACCTTTTGGCTTAGCCAATGCACCTGCACTTTTTCGTCATATGTAGCGAGAGGCTTTAAAAAAAAAAGAAAACAAAACAAAACAAAACCACAAAAATACAAACAAATTAAAAAGTCAGAAAATCTAGAAAGAATCATTTCTTTTATGTTTAATTTTCTGCTTTATTTTTTAAAAAAAAAATCACAAAAACAAAAACACCAAAAACCCATAAAACTTAGGAGTAGGATACTACATTTCATTAGTGTGTGTGTGTGTAGTTCTAATCCTTTTGCAGAAAGCAAAGTTGGAGTGTGTGATCAAAAGAGAAGATTGGAGTAGAAGCTGTGAAGTAAAGAAATGTTGAACTGAATCTGGGATTGTGGTTCAAAGGAAAGCAGTAGTTCAAGAAAGAGTTAACAGGTGTTTTATTTCCAGTTGTTATTTCAAATTGTTGACATTTTCTCAATTTAATGCCTGTAAGTCAGTGAAGAATTAATAAGTGTGTGGCATAGTTTTATTAAACTGGTTAGATTAGTAATCTATATGGTTTTATTAGCAGTCTTTATCTAGGATTATTAATCAAGAATTTTGATTGAACTGGTTAGTAGCTAACAGGGAGTAGTAAAGGTTATTAATTAATATAGTCACTATAGCTAATCTTGTGTTGGATGGTTCATTTATTTCCTTAATGGTAAAAACAAATCTTTGAAGTGTCGTAGATCTCTATGGTTGGGAGAGACCTTTAAACTCTCGATTATGGCTAGTATGTTAGATACTACACATGTGATGAACTTGGAGAGGGAAAAGTTATATGTTATATGTTGTGTACCCATCGTCGTATAAGCTTAGTAGGTGGGTGGAACAACTCTGTCTCTAGTGTCAGAGCCACGAGCCGTATCTAAGTTTTATACGGGTTGGTAAGTGAATGTGAAAGGATATTCCTGCTCGACGAAGCAGTGAGTGTGGAATGCATGAAAAAAAAAAAAAACATAAATTTCAAGTCCGACGTGACTTGCAAAAAACAAAAGAATGAATGCATGGAAAACTAAAAATCGATAAAAAAAAATGGGAATTAGAAAAGAAAAAAGGAAAAAAAAAATTAGGCTATGACTTGTACATTGCTGGAAATATCAGTATACTTTCTATAATATAGGGGTTAACAGGTTTTACCTCTATAGAGCTTTATCAACATGAAATGGAGTTGTTCTTATTATTAATGATGATAAGTTATTGTCTGGATTAGGATAGTTTATAGTTATTCTATTAATTAGTCTCTTTTATTATTTACTGCTTAGTTGCCTATTGGGGAAGTTAGAGTTTTTGATTGGTAAATCTTTATAAAATCAGTTAGTAAGAGTATATAGATTCACTAGTGTTAGTTGGTTTATTCTACTATGTTTACTGCTTATTAATTTATCACTGACTTTGTTATTAATTGACTCAAATGTTGAGAGAAGTATGATGTTGTAATGTGTGAAATGAGAATAGACAGATTACTAGAGTTATATGATGTGTTTCAGGCTTTATGCTCACGAGGACGCTCGCAGTTAAGGAGGAGAGCCAGTTATTTTTCAAAGTGTGGCTACCAAGCTGGAGAGTTGCAGCAATTCAAGAAGTTCATACAAGTGTAGCAGACATTCTTGTTCGTCGAGGACGACTTCATAATTCAGTGAGGGAGGAATGTAGACACGAGAATATTTTTACATTTTGTACCAAAACTGGGGTTAATTGGGATTTGCATGGGCATGTTAGGTGCATTAGCATGTTAATGATTTCCACAACGGATGCATTAGTGTTAATATTTGTTAGTTTTTATGACTGCTTGCTGATAAGTTTTTACCTAAAGAAGTCAATCATTTGATGACTGGTGTCAGTTTTAGGGAACTTGCTGATAGCTATCTTAACGACTCCAAACTCAAGCTATGGCCATTAGGTATCTCAATTTGTGCTGAATAGGAAATTATCCATTCTTAATGAGTCCCTAGTATACGTCTACTTGACTAAATTATCAAATACTAGCTAGATTTTAAGCTTGTCGAGGAGGAAGCTACAAGATTTCATAGATGAATAGCGAAAAAGCTGACAAGTTATCCTAGTACGACTTAAAAGTAGAATTATTTATAGGAGGTTTTGAGATTACTCCTATGTTACCAAGTGGGGTTGCGAGCTCGAGATTAGTCGGAATGGATTCTTTAAAATTCCTTATTGTTGCTTTATGATATAAACAAATTCTTCTTTTTATGACCAATTTGGTAGGATAGATGTGTCACCCCATACCCAGTCCAAGTGAAAGTATAGTAGTGAGGTCTTGAGTCGAGTCTTAGCCGAAATAGACCTTCGAAGTCCTGTGAGTTTGCCATATATACATATTTTGTGTTAATGCAATGCATCTTAACCGGTTGAAACTGGAAAATCCCAATTGGATTTTGAGCTTGCCTCTGAAGAAAGTGAAAAGTGTACACAAGTTTTAGTGTAACTATCGAGAAAAGCTTCAAATTTTGACTTAGAATCCAGGAGGGACCGTGAAGTTCAAGAGAGTAAGGAGAGAAAAGAGTGACCTCGATGCTCATTGTCATGATAGAAATCTTTTTAGGTTTTGGGGATTTTAACCCTATTTCAACGTGGGAGCAAGGTCTTAAAAGACCAATGCTTGACAATGTTTTTAAGAAAAAATAACAAAACAAAAACATAATTACGTTTTGATTGGCAGATCTGAATCGCCATGCATGAGGGAACCGCCAGGAAACGAGGAAGCCAGAAGACGAAAGAAGAGGGTCGCCAGGTGAGTGGGGGAGAAGGGAGCCCAAGAGGGCTACCCTTGCATGCGTTGTTGTGTGTGCAGAGTCTGAGGCCAAGCTGGGAGAGGGCGCTATGAATGGCGAGCCCATGAGGGGCCGAGAAGGGCTGCACTGGGTGTGCACAGCATAGGACGAGAGAGAGAGAGAGAGAGAGAGAGAGAGAGAGAGAGAGAGAGAGAGAGAGAGAGAGAGAGAGAGAGAGAGAGAGAGAGAGAGAGTCCGTCATTAGTGGCGTGAGCAGGAGTTGCGAGAAGAGGCCAGGCCAGAGCCGCCAAGGGAACGCGAGTGAGGAGTCGCGAGAGCAAGAAGAGGTGAGAGAGATAGTTAGAAAGGGAGCCTGAAGGGGGCGCTCCAGATAGGAGAAGGAGAGAGAGAGTATAGTGTGGTTTTTCTTAGAGAGAGAAAGTAAGAGAGAGAGAGTAATTGTGGGAATCATAGAGAGGGAATTCGAAATCAGTCTTTATCGTAAGACTGTGTATATTCTTGTGTGAGAAATACCATGTGTGTGTGGGTTATTGTAAGTTGTTCCCTCAATGGTTGATTGTGTGTAGTGAGAGAGAGAGATAATCAAGACCTGCAGCATAAGCTAGAGAGAGAAAGTGAGAGTGAGCAATAGGATAAGAGGGAGAATTACTCAAGAACTTAGGTAGGGAGAGAATTGAAAACCTGAGAGAATGGGAGAGAAAAGGAAGGAGAGATTGAGAGAGAAGCAGAACTCTGTTCTCTAGGAAGTGAGTGTGAGTGCAAAATTGAAAGAAGAGAATCCAGATTCTAGAGAGATAAAGAAGCAGAAAAGAGAGAGAAGAAGAATTGATGTCAATTTCCATGCAATAGAGGAGAAAGGGAAACTAATTGAAGAATCCACACAATTGAAAAGGTATACTATATTACAATTTATTATTATTCTGCATGCTAGAATGAGTTATAAGGATAACTTAGAGAAAGAATCCTCATCTAAATGTCACCTATTGAAAGCATAAAAGATGGAAACTGATCACTGTTTGAGTAAAAAGGAATTGAGAATAGAGAGAATAGGATTGAAACTGAATGGTTTTGACTGTGTGTATGGCAAATAAATCATATGTATGCTGAACTTTAGTGAATGTGTGAAAGAAAAATTGTCACAGAAGATTCTAGAGAGAGAAAGGATAGGAAATTTAAGCATAGAAGTTGGAAAGGATGACTGTATTCTTGAAAAGTGTATTCAAGTCATTTCATTGCATCATTGTGAGTGTCTGCTAGAAAGTCTTTCATATTAAAATCATTTGGATGGGGAGAAGTGAACAGTTTGTCAAAGATAAACTAGTTTGAATGCAATTATTCCAATATTCATCTATTTGTGGTGTCAAAAAGTGAGTGCATAGGCAATTGAGAACCAGTTTGATTGTGCAAAACAACAAGATGTTATTTTTTGTTAAGTTTATATGTCAATTTGAAAGTGAATCTGGGATCTGCAATTGTGATAAAGAAGTGTTTTTTGGAAATAAGTGAGTGTCAATAAGAAAGAAATGTTTGTAACAGTGAAATTTGAAATACATTATGGTGTATTGCACTGTTAGTTCTAGTAGATTCGAGAACGTAAAAGTGGGAAATTGATATAAATCAGACATTGTTGGACTACGAAAATTTAATAGATTAACTAAAATACGAACGCATAATTAGGAAATTGCTAAAAGGAACTTGAAAGCCGTACAATGATGGCAAATTAGTGCAAGTCTAGGCTAGTTAGGGGACCGTTGGGTTACTTGAACGCTAATTAGAAGACTTGGAAGGCGACGTTCATTTGGTGCGTCCGCCGGGAGCCAGCTGGCTGTTAAAGTTACGGGGCACCTGGTGCATATATTTTGCATGCAGGTACCTAGGGTTTGGCCAATCAAGAAGAGGCAATGTCGATGTAGTAACGATGAAAAGAGCGAGTCTTAGATTGACTTGGGATTATCTCAATATTATATATACTTTTCACGCTTGTAACCTTGGACAAAATGACTTTAGCTAAAGTGGGCATGGTGTGAGTAAAGCTCAAGATGCATCTTAGGTGATTTAGAGAATATTGCTTAGGCTGATTAATTTTGGTCTAAAGGAACTGGAGCAATGGAGCAAGAGAATAGTGAAGGTTATAATGTGGGTAGTGTGATTAGAGATTGTTTGGCCAAAATATCCATATTAGAAATTGAAAAGAAACAAGCTTTGCTTGAAGTTAAACATAACCAAGACCTAGTGAGGTTAATTCAAAATTGTTATAGCGAGGATGTTATAACATTAAAAGAGGAAATAGCAGAGATGTGTCAAATTATTAATCTTGAACGTAAGTCACATCTTGAACAAATAGCAACCTTGAGCGATGATGTTAAAGCAACGAGAGAGGAGCTTGGCAAGTGCAGAAAATTTGTATTAACTGATCAAGTGATAAGTGGCCACAGGGGAGATGAGAGCATAATTCCATTAAGAGAAAAAGATAGTAATAATCATTGTGTCTATCAAATGGAAGAACCCAATACTTCATGTTCCTTAGAAGTCAGAAAAGAGCTAACTAAGGGAACAAGTGAGTCAAAAATTATCAAACCTAAATATCAACCGAAATGTAAGCATTGTGGTATAGCAGGCCATATTGCTAGATCGTGTGAAAAGAAGAAATTATCCCAACAAACAGTGGTGCAAGATAGGAGATAATATGCGTAGTGGATAGGGCATTATACAAGTAGGGCATTGTAGCTTTCTAGTGGAAAGTAGGTGTCTGTAGCATGTATACATGTTTGGAATCCATAGCATAATAGAAGAAAGTGGATAGGGTTTGACATACATGTAGGGAGCTGTAGCTTTTTGGTAAAAGTAGGTTTTTGAACCTTATATAGATGCCTCTTATAACTAGGGCATTGAATACAAGTAGGATCCTAAAGCTTTTACTGGGAGTAGGCTACTGGACCATGTGTGGATATCTGTAGTCCATAGCATGTAGCACCTTTTGGCTTAGCCAATGCACCTGCACTTTTTCGTCATATGTAGCGAGAGGCTTTAAAAAAAAAGAAAACAAAACAAAACAAAACCACAAAAATACAAACAAATTAAAAAGTCAGAAAATCTAGAAAGAATCATTTCTTTTATGTTTAATTTTCTGCTTTATTTTTTAAAAAAAAAATCACAAAAACAAAAACACCAAAAACCCATAAAACTTAGGAGTAGGATACTACATTTCATTAGTGTGTGTGTGTGTAGTTCTAATCCTTTTGCAGAAAGCAAAGTTGGAGTGTGTGATCAAAAGAGAAGATTGGAGTAGAAGCTGTGAAGTAAAGAAATGTTGAACTGAATCTGGGATTGTGGTTCAAAGGAAAGCAGTAGTTCAAGAAAGAGTTAACAGGTGTTTTATTTCCAGTTGTTATTTCAAATTGTTGACATTTTCTCAATTTAATGCCTGTAAGTCAGTGAAGAATTAATAAGTGTGTGGCATAGTTTTATTAAACTGGTTAGATTAGTAATCTATATGGTTTTATTAGCAGTCTTTATCTAGGATTATTAATCAAGAATTTTGATTGAACTGGTTAGTAGCTAACAGGGAGTAGTAAAGGTTATTAATTAATATAGTCACTATAGCTAATCTTGTGTTGGATGGTTCATTTATTTCCTTAATGGTAAAAACAAATCTTTGAAGTGTCGTAGATCTCTATGGTTGGGAGAGACCTTTAAACTCTCGATTATGGCTAGTATGTTAGATACTACACATGTGATGAACTTGGAGAGGGAAAAGTTATATGTTATATGTTGTGTACCCATCGTCGTATAAGCTTAGTAGGTGGGTGGAACAACTCTGTCTCTAGTGTCAGAGCCACGAGCCGTATCTAAGTTTTATACGGGTTGGTAAGTGAATGTGAAAGGATATTCCTGCTCGACGAAGCAGTGAGTGTGGAATGCATGAAAAAAAAAAAAAAAACATAAATTTCAAGTCCGACGTGACTTGCAAAAAACAAAAGAATGAATGCATGGAAAACTAAAAATCGATAAAAAAAAATGGGAATTAGAAAAGAAAAAAGGAAAAAAAAAATTAGGCTATGACTTGTACATTGCTGGAAATATCAGTATACTTTCTATAATATAGGGGTTAACAGGTTTTACCTCTATAGAGCTTTATCAACATGAAATGGAGTTGTTCTTATTATTAATGATGATAAGTTATTGTCTGGATTAGGATAGTTTATAGTTATTCTATTAATTAGTCTCTTTTATTATTTACTGCTTAGTTGCCTATTGGGGAAGTTAGAGTTTTTGATTGGTAAATCTTTATAAAATCAGTTAGTAAGAGTATATAGATTCACTAGTGTTAGTTGGTTTATTCTACTATGTTTACTGCTTATTAATTTATCACTGACTTTGTTATTAATTGACTCAAATGTTGAGAGAAGTATGATGTTGTAATGTGTGAAATGAGAATAGACAGATTACTAGAGTTATATGATGTGTTTCAGGCTTTATGCTCACGAGGACGCTCGCAGTTAAGGAGGAGAGCCAGTTATTTTTCAAAGTGTGGCTACCAAGCTGGAGAGTTGCAGCAATTCAAGAAGTTCATACAAGTGTAGCAGACATTCTTGTTCGTCGAGGACGACTTCATAATTCAGTGAGGGAGGAATGTAGACACGAGAATATTTTTACATTTTGTACCAAAACTGGGGTTAATTGGGATTTGCATGGGCATGTTAGGTGCATTAGCATGTTAATGATTTCCACAACGGATGCATTAGTGTTAATATTTGTTAGTTTTTATGACTGCTTGCTGATAAGTTTTTACCTAAAGAAGTCAATCATTTGATGACTGGTGTCAGTTTTAGGGAACTTGCTGATAGCTATCTTAACGACTCCAAACTCAAGCTATGGCCATTAGGTATCTCAATTTGTGCTGAATAGGAAATTATCCATTCTTAATGAGTCCCTAGTATACGTCTACTTGACTAAATTATCAAATACTAGCTAGATTTTAAGCTTGTCGAGGAGGAAGCTACAAGATTTCATAGATGAATAGCGAAAAAGCTGACAAGTTATCCTAGTACGACTTAAAAGTAGAATTATTTATAGGAGGTTTTGAGATTACTCCTATGTTACCAAGTGGGGTTGCGAGCTCGAGATTAGTCGGAATGGATTCTTTAAATTCCTTATTGTTGCTTTATGATATAAACAAATTCTTCTTTTTATGACCAATTTGGTAGGATAGATGTGTCACCCCATACCCAGTCCAAGTGAAAGTATAGTAGTGAGGTCTTGAGTCGAGTCTTAGCCGAAATAGACCTTCGAAGTCCTGTGAGTTTGCCATATATACATATTTTGTGTTAATGCAATGCATCTTAACCGGTTGAAACTGGAAAATCCCAATTGGATTTTGAGCTTGCCTCTGAAGAGAAAGTGAAAAGTGTACACAAGTTTTAGTGTAACTATCGAGAAAAGCTTCAAATTTTGACTTAGAATCCAGGAGGAGGGACGTGAAGTTCAAGAGAGTAAGGAGAGAAAGAGTGAGCTCGATGCTCATTGTCATGATAGAAATATTTTTAGGTTTTGGGGATTTTAACCCTATTTCAACGTGGGAGCAAGGTCTTAAAAGACCAATGCTTGACAATGTTTTAAGAAAAATAACAAAACAAAAACATAATTACGTTTTGATTGGCAGATCTGAATCGCCATGCATGAGGGAACCGCCAGGAAACGAGGAAGCCAGAAGACGAAAGAGGAGGGTCGCCAGGTGAGTGGGGGAGAAGGGAGCCCAAGAGGGCTACCCTTGCATGCGCTGTTGTGTGTGCAGAGTCTGAGGCCAAGCTGGGAGAGGGCGCTATGAATGGCGAGCCATGAGGGGCCGAGAAGGGCTGCACTAGGTGTGCACAGCATAGGATGAGAGAGAGAGAGAGAGAGTCCGTCATTAGTGGCGTGAGCAGGAGTTGCGAGAAGAGGCCAGGCCAGAGCCGCCAAGGGAACGCGAGTGAGGAGTCGCGAAGAGGAGAGCAAGAAGAGGTGAGAGAGATAGTTAGAAAGGGAGCCTGAAGGGGGCGCTCCAGATAGGAGAAGGAGAGAGAGTGTATAGCGCTGGTTTTTCTTAGAGAGGAAAGTAAGAGAGAGAGAGAGTAATTGTGGGAATCATAGAGAGGGAATTCGAAATCAGTCTTTATCGTAAGACTGTGTATATTGTTGTGTGAGAAATACCATGTGTGTGTGGGTTCTTGTAAGTTGTTCCCTCAATGGTTGACTGTGTGTAGTGAGAGAGAGAGAGATAGTCAAGACCTGCAGAATAAGCTAGAGAGAGAAAGTGAGAGTGAGCAATAGGATAAGAGGGAGAATTACTCAAGAACTTAGGTAGGGAGAGAATTGAAAACCTGAGAGAATGGGAGAGAAAAGGAAGGAGAGATTGAGAGAGAAGCAGAACTCTGTTCTCTAGGAAGTGAGTGTGAGTGCAAAATTGAAAGAAGAGAATCCAAGATTCTAGAGAGATAAAGAAGCAGAAAAGAGAGAGAAGAAGAATTGATGTCAATTTCCATGCAATAGAGGAGAAAGGGAAACTAATTGAAGAATCCACACAATTGAAAAGGTATACTATATTACAATTTATTATTATTCTGCATGCTAGAATGAGTTATAAGCATAACTTAGAGAAAGAATCCTCATCTAAATGTCACCTATTGAAAGTATAAAAGATGGAAACTGATCACTGTTTGAGTAAAAAAGAATTGAGAATAGAGAGAATAGGATTGAAACTGAATGGTTTTGACTGTGTGTATGGAAAATAAATCATATGTATGCTGAACTTTAGTGAATGTGTGAAAGAAAAATTGTTACAGAAGATTCTAGAGAGAGAAAGGATAGGAAATTTAAGCATAGAAGTTGGAAAGGATGACTGTATTCTTGAAAAGTGTATTCAAGTCATTTCATTGCATCATTGTGAGTGTCTGCTAGAAAGTCTTTCATATTAAAATCATTTGGATGGGGAGAAGTGAACAGTTTGTCAAAGATAAACTAGTTTGAATGCAATTATTCCAATATTCATCTATTTGTGGTGTCAAAAAGTGAGTGCATAGGCAATTGAGAACCAGTTTGATTGTGCAAAACAACAAGATGTTATTTTTTGTTAAGTTTATATGTCAATTTGAAAGTGAATCTGGGATCTGTAATTGTGATAAAGAAGTGTTTTTTGGAAATAAGTGAGTGTCAATAAGAAAGAAATGTTTGGAACAGTGAAATTTGAAATACATTATGGTGTATTGCACTGTTAGTTCTAGTAGATTCGAGAACATAAAAGTGGGAAATTGATATAAATCAGACATTGTTGGACTACGATAATTTAACAGATTAACTAAAATACGAACGCATAATTAGGAAATTGCTAAAAGAAACTTGAAAGCCGTACAATGATGGCAAATTAGTGCAAGTCTAGGCTAGTTAGGGGACCGTTGGGTTACTTGAACGTTAATTAGAAGACTTGGAAGGCGACGTTCAGTTTGATGCGAGTTGTTAGTTGTTTTCCGAGAGATTGATACCCTCTTGTAGCCTCTATGCACTAGTCGAGTCAGCTTCATCCCATGGATTGACAATTTGATCATGGTTCTCGCTAATAGTGCAATAAGATATGATAGTGAGGTTAGACACACGTCCCACATTTGGCGCTGCTATCGGGGATCGAAGAGACCTAAACTAGGGAAAAACACCAGCGTCATGTGAAGTTATCTTTTACCTTCCTCTAGGATCTCCTAGAGTCCGAAAGTTTTTTTAAGAAACCACATAGCCTAAGATGGTTGTCTTTTGTTGTGTAGAGGTAGCTTGGAAGTAATCGTACTTGTTGAGTGCCTTTATGATTATAGGATTGTAGAAATAGAGTAGTATTTTGAGGATGATTGATAGACGAGACAAGTCTTAAGACCAATGCTAAGAAAACCATAAAAGACAAGAAAACGAGTGTGAGTGGACACTTTTCACAACCCCATTGCATGAGAATCTAGGAGTAGGGTAAGTAGGATCTGAGGTGGATTTCAGAACATTGCTCTCTCTAAAAGAGTCATTGTGAGTTGTTATTGAAAGTTGTAGAATTTTTGGTCTACAGCTAGAAATAGCACGAAAAGAGTCCAAACCACTCAATCCAACTGGAGAGTAAGCTTAAAAGTTGTCTGCACCAGTGGGTATGCTCAAGGACACATCGAGGTAAAAATTTCAAGAGTTGGCCAAAACTCAGATTATTTACTTTTTCTTGACATTTTAGGCAAAATTAAGTTTTGACTTGATTCATAGGCTTAAAATAGTCCATAAAGAGACTATCTTTGAAAAAAGTGCAAAAATTGGTTCATTTCAAGCTTGAAGTTAATAATCGCGATTATTAACTTCCAGCTTAAATCTGACCAAGGTTCATACCATTGACTCATTGCATGTGTACAAACAACTTTCTAAAGGCACAAAAGATTTGGATCACGAAACTGGCAAAAAATTGGGTAAAAACTAAAGTTTGTACCGACTTTCTAAATCTTGAGTGTAAATTGGGAAAACATTTGTCCAAACTTGTTGAAATTTGATTCATATGCTTATATTGATGCGATAAACATGTGTACATGCTCAGTTGACTAAAAATATGCAAAAAGTTTCCAGTTGTAAATAATCATGATTATATACATATGTCCCATTTTTCAACTTTTTTGACCAAGTTGGCATACCACTTGTTTTACCATGTTGTAATAAGCCCACAACCTAAATTTGGTAAGATTTGGATCATTGGATTAAAAATTGTGACCAAATTTGCAAAGTTAGTCTGCGGACAAAAAATTGATGACCATTTGACCAAAACTTGTCCAAACTTGATGAAACTTGGCTAGAGACCTTACTTGAGTTCCTTAATAGATCAGTGTCAAAGTTGGGACAAAAATTTGCAGAAATATAGTTGGAGTAAATGATCGCGATTATTTACATATGCTTCAAAAATTGATACATTTGCAAATTTGAGTATAGCACAAGGTAAACCATATCAAGTAGACCCCAAAAATCAAATTTGGTGAAATTTGGATCATAAAAATGAGACTTAAGCTAGATTCTTGAAATCAGAGTCTGCGGATACAAAACAGTTGATAAACTTGATCAGATTTTGTCCAGACTTGTTGAAACTTGTCCAGGAACTTTAACAGGTTGTATACTTGCCAAACCAAGCCAAAAAGTGAAAAAAACTAGCAAAAATAAATAATCACGATTATTTACTACTGCTACCTAGGGACACCAGTTTTGACTTTTCTACTCGTATAGTATTAGACCAGCATAATACCAAGCCACCGGGCAATTTTGGGTTCAATCGGATCCAAACTGGTGCATGTTCACTCAGTTTCCAATTTGAATATTAATCCTTTGATTTTTTGCCAAAGTCAAATCTGAAAGTTAATTGCTGACTCCCATAGATTGATTTGAAGTGATACACATAGATCAATCACGACAGTCAACAAAAACTCTACTGTCTTTACAGAAGAATAACTAACTTCATCAAATTTATACAAGAATCAGGTTGCAGAAAAGGAATCAGTAGCTTGACAAAATCAAGTGGAAATTGACAACAAGCCAATCCAAAGGTAAGTACTCTATCCAGGGCTTCATAAGTCTATATGAACCTTAGATCTGGTCCTATACTAGGAAATCAGGGCATGCTCGGAGAAACCTCTAGTAGAGTATCCACCAAAGAAAGCATGAATCAATGCAATTCATTGCACACTATTCTTGAATAAGTCTCAGACACTTTTTCAGATGCAACATCTGAAATGTCTTCTTACTCTACTCACTCGGAAACCAAAACGACAATGCGCTATAAGCATATACTCTTATTTTTTAAGACTAATCACCATGGATCTCAGGTTTACCTGGACCCTAATGAGGAGTATTCTATTCACATTGATGACCATGGTATTGAGTTCGAAGAAGAGATTAGGGGGAAAAAAAAAGTACATGGACAGAAACGGAACTCAGTATTTGGAAGTCAAAAACCCTGATGTGATAGACAAATGGGGATTAGAACTAAACACCATAATCCCAGATATGTCAGCAAATGGGGGCTAGAAGTAAACACCATAATCCCAGATATGTCAGCAAAAGAAGGACTACCAACTTTACAATTTGAGGGATACAATTAAGTATATTTGAAGCCTTTGAAATGGATAGAAACGTAAAAGAACTTCTGTGGAATTCACATGCCAAATCAGAACAACTAACGACCATGAAGATCATCTATATCTTCAAGATCAAAGATAAGGGATCAACAGACCTACCAACCTACCTGTTTAGGGATTGTTATAACAACAACTTTGTTATGAGGAGGTAAAAAAAACCAAATACCAAGGTATTCCATAATGGATTGGATATTGGAACAAGGACCAGAAACAATTCCAAGAGATGAACACCATGAGAGATCATCTGAGAGTAATGTTAAGAAACCGAAAACCACCTCATCACGAAGAAAACCGGGTGATACTAAGGCCAGTTTAGGGCTACATGAGTCACTATTTCGAACAGACTGGTTTGAAGGACTCGGAACAAGACCAACTGCAAGGAGACCGGGAGTTGAACCAAACAGATGTGTCAGAACAGCTGATTTTTAGAAATGGGTCAGAAAAAACAGTGGATCAGGGGATCCATACGACCACTTAGCAAGCTTTAAGCAACTACTAAGAGCAGAGCATATATTCAATTTCCATATTCAATTCGAGGGGTTTGGAATGACATTAGAAGGAAAAGCATTGACATGGTTTCAAAACATTCCACCAAGGTCAGTCATGGACTTAAACACATTAGCTCAAGGATTTGTAGCTGCTTGTTCCAAAACGGGGATCAAACATAATACGGTAGCTCAAATCTACAGCTTTAAACAAAAACATGGTGAGTCTATTAGGGATTGTGCAACTCAAATGAAACAATACATTGCCAGATGTCCAGCGCTAGAGATACTTGTAGAAGAACGACTCATATCCTTGTTTCTAGAGGGACTGCTAAACAAATAACTTCATGCTATACTCTATAGTAAGAAGCATACAACCCTAGAGGAGTGTGTGTCAGATGCTATTGACTTAGGAGACAATTGTGATATTTTCAACGAAGAAAATGTCCAAGAATAACCAAAGTAAGAAAGCAACATCAACTAAACCAGCAAAAGTGGCAACGGCTACTGCAGCACCACTTTCAGTCATAGAAGATAAGCTCAAAAGGATGAACAACATGTAAAAAGAACCTATGAGGGGACCATGACAAGGGATATCCCAAAAGGGAATCCCAATTAGGCCACAAAAATGGTGTGCAATGGAGGATAAAGGGACCAACCATGAGACCCAGGAGTGCTAATTCCGACCAAAGTATGATGGGAATGTTCAGTACGTGCCTATGAGGCCACAAGGACAACCCATGTACAGATATCAGCCTAATATGGCCCAAGCTCAAAGACCACTGATGGGTATGGAAAGACCTCAACCTGTGTTGGGTCAATAACCTATGTATCCACGACATAATTCAGTGCTTGTAAAGTACATGCATTTTGAAGGAGTCATAGATGAACAAGCATTTGTGCCTGCTACACCCTATGTTGAGCCTAGTCCATCTACAATAATGGTAGAGGGAGATTGGTATAATTCACATCCACCACCAATGGAAGAACCTGTGACTTATGCTCCACCAGAGCTCGCACCAATGTATTATGTAGCTAATCAAGGTGTCAGACCTCCCATGGTAAGACCCCTAATTAAACCAAGAATGGGAAACTGTCACAATTATGGTGCAAATGATCATTGGAAAAATGAATTCCCAGAGCCTGACAAAAACCTCAATCCAGATGAAGCCTATTGCATATAATGTTGCAAAAAGAGAGGACACTTTTTGGAAGATTGTCCTAAAAATCCTTTAAACAAGGGTAAAACAATAGTAAACGTAGTCCAAGTGATACCTAGTAGCTCATCTGAGAGTGAACTAATTGTTCCAATCAAGGTAATCGCTAGAGCCCATGCTAAAAAAAAGAAACACAACTCCTTTGATGACTTGGAAAATACGAAAGTTTCCTCTCAAAGGATCAAAAGAAGCAGAAGCAAAACACATGAGATGAGAAAACAAAAACAACGGGCTGAAATCAAGGAGAAAGCAAAAAAGCTATTCCAGAAAAAGGTGAAAGAAACTGGAAAAGAAATCAAGGAAACAACCGTGAAATCTGGAGGATCAATTTTGGTTGATAAAATTTTTGAGCCTATTACGCAGCCTTGGAAATCTACCAAGAAGGACTTAAAGATGGCCAAAACATGAAAAACAAATAGAAAAAATATCCTTCTCTAGACATGGAAGCAGCTAAGCTTGAAGCTTATCAAAATTTGATAAGAATCACGCAAGAAATGCTTGAAAAACAAAAAGACAAGCTCGAAAGTATGGCAAAACCTGAGGAGCTTGTGGTTAGAGACATTAAAGAAAAATCTTATGTGGTTGTAGAACCTCAATTGAAACAAAAAGAACCAGAACTTGTAGTGCCCGGACAGCAAGGATGTCTTAAACGGAATTCCATTTGTAGAGGAAGATTGGCCAAGACACTTATGGGAAAAAGTTAGAGAGATCAATGATGGGAGCCTAACTTTAAAGTCAGCTCCTATAGAGGAAGTTTGGTTGGACAACCTACCTTCTAATATGAACATGGATGTACAATCCTTGTATGGGGATTATGGATCTAAGGCTTCATGAATGTCTAAACTATTGACCTTGAAAACATTACCCTCTTACTCGGGAGATAACGAAGATGAATCCATAGTATGTAAGACCACTCAAGTAAAAAGAACTGAACAGACCTTACAAGTAGACAACATTCATTCAATCATGTCTACACCCATCCAATGCACTCTAACCTTGGGAGAACTGTTAAAAATCAGACCATATTTATGGAATGATCTATAGAAAACCCTAGAGAAGGTGGGGATAACGGGGCTAATCTCAAAAAAATTGGAAAATTTCAAAAACGAAATGGACAACAAAGAGATTCGATCTATTCCAATGAACAAAGTGGGAGAATATTACGAAGGAGAAGAAGGAAACACAACCCTTCCAGTGAAATATAACGACATTGAAACCATGGAAATACTGGATAGTGGAGCAGGCATAGCCATAGCCACAAAAGCAGTATGGGAATCCTGGGGACAACCAGCCATTAGACAAACTCGAATGAAATTGCAATTGGCTGACGAACACATTGAGAGACCATTAGTGCTGCTTAAAAAAGTGATAGTCAATTCCTGTGGAATTAAATATCAACACACTTTTGCCATAGTAGACTTTGAGAATAAACTCAGTTATGAAATTATATTGGGAAGACCTTTCATGCGAGAGGTACAACTTATCCAAGATTGGGGAAACAAGTATCTGTACTTGAAGCAAGTGGGATCTATAACAAGGGTAAATATAAAAGATCACACTTATAGAGATGTCTTGAAAACACCCATACAAGATATTGATTCGGTCTCTTCGGCTGAAACTAAACTTCCATCCTGGTGGATACTCAAGCAAAGCCAAACAAACAAGACAAGGGGCCAATCATGACACGAGTGAGCGGAAAAAGAAATATCAAGAGTTGGAAAAAGCTCTAAAGGAGATATATACGACCGAAATGGAAACCACGAAAGATGATGGTAAGGATGTAATGAGTGTTTCCTCCCATTACAAAAATTATACTATCCAACATAAAAAAATCAAAGTCAAACAACTTGTTGGGGAATTACGGAAACAAGGCGAGTCCTACAAAGGGCCCTAGAACGCAAAAAAGATAGACTTGGCTGAACCAGGGGAAGAACCTAGGCATGCCTACATTGCAAACGACCTAATAGATGAAGAAGAAGAGATTTTGCTAGGCTTGCTAAAAGAATACCGATATATTTTTGCTTGGTCTTACAAGGATCTCAAGGGTGTTGATCTAGAAATTTGTCAACATACCATACCCATGAGAGATGATGAGAAACCAAGTAGACAACGTCCATACACATATAATGAACATTTTCTAAGAAAATCAAAGAAGATATTGAGAAACTAAAGGAAATTGAATTCATTTATGAAATTGAACACACAAATTGGGTGTCTCGAATTGTGATAGTACCCAAGAAGAATGAAAAATTACGAGTGTGTGTCAATCTCAAAAAAGTGAATGCAGCTACCATTAGAGACAACTTTCCTCTTCCAATCATTGAGCATGTTTTAGAACGAGTTGCATAAAATGAAGCTTACAATCTCTTAGATGGATTTTTGGGATACAATCAAATTTTGGTTGACCCAAAAGATCAACACAAAACTGCTTTTGCAACGGAATGGCGTATTTTTGCCTATTGATTTATGCCTTTTGTGTTAACTAATGCTCCAGCCACCTTTCAAAGATTGATGAGCCATGCTTTTAAAGAATATCTGAGGAAATTCTTGGAAGCATACATGAATGATCTATGTGTACATTCATCAATCCAAGATGATCATTTTGAACACCTCAAAAAGGTATTCAAAAAATATAGACTTTATAGGATTTGCCTAAATCCTGAAAAGTGTACATTCATGGGTAGACAAGGAAAAATTATTGGGCATATAGTGTTTAAAAATGGCATAGCTACTGATATTGAGAAGATTCATGTCATTGTTAATTTTCCTAGACCACATAGTCAAGGGGGATCAAGCCTTCATGGGGCATTGTGGATATTACAAACGGTTCATTTACATGTACGCTATAATTGCAAAACAATGTATAGGTTGATTACACACTTTGAGTGGACTGAGGCATGTGAAGAATCCTTCATGAATCCTAAGCAAGCTCTCACCTTAGCTCCAATATTGAAAGCACCAGATTGGAATAAGATATTCCACATACATGTAAATGCTTCCAATTTTGCCATAGGTTGTATACTAGCTCAACCAGGAGACGAGAAAATTGACTTTCCTATTTCTTATGCTAGCCGACAGTTGAACATGTCAGAATTACACTACCACTGAAAGACAAGGGTTAAGAATGATCTATGCTATTAAAAAGTATAGACATTATCTATTAGCCAACAAGTTTGTGTTCTTTGTATACCACCAAGCTTTATTGTATTTGATCAACAAGCCATGCAACACAGGAAGAATAGTGAGATGGTTCATCATTCTTTTGGAATTTGATTTCACTATGGTTGTAAAAAAGGGCACTACACATCAAATACCAGATCATTTGTGAAGGATTATTTCAGGAGAATCACCTAAAGGGGTAGACGATGATCTACCAGATGCCTATTTATTCTCCATGGAAATGATACCTCGATGGTCGGAAAACATGGTATCATTGATGACCATAGCTCAAGTGGATTCACAAATACCACTTCCTATTATAATCGGATTAGTCGAGCAATCATCTATGTATCAACTACTAGCTGGTAGGCTATACAAAAGAAATCAAGATGGAATATTGGTCTTATGCATTAATCGTGAGGAGAAAAACCAATACCTAAGTCAAGTACATATTACATAGTAGGACTTCACTTTGCGAAAGACCAAACTATGCAAAGAATTTTGAGACTTGGAGTATTTTGGCCGACTATGAGAAGTAATGTTCGATCTTTTGTAAAGGATTGTCCTCAATGTCAAAAATAGACACCCATACCTCATGTAACTTTGTTCCAAATGTCGCCTGTCCCTAAGTGGAGTAACTACCTGGCTACTTACTTATCAAGCCGAACATTTCGTGAGGATATGAGTAAATACGGTCAAAGAGAAATTGAAACTGAAGCAAGAGACTATGATCTTATTGGGAACCAAATGTATCGGAGAGGTAAAGATCAACATTTGCATATTTGTGAAAATGAAGTCGAGTATATTCTGATTATAGAACAAGTACATGCTGGATTAGCTGGAGGTCACTTTTCTAGTGAGACCTCAGTAAGAGCAATCTTAATGGTAGGCATATGGTGTCCAACACTTTTTTAGATGCCAAAGAATATGTTCGAAGGTGTGATGCTTGTCAACGAGCAAAAATGCCAACACGTTGATAGACCGCTTTTGGCGTGTACAAAGTAGCGTTTATATGCATGGTCATATGTACAAAAAGATGTAAATACATGCATTTGGGAGCTTTGCAAAGTGGTTTCAAGTTTGAAAAAAGATGCAACATGTGCACATTGTAAATATGCGTGCTTGCGTGTCGGCAGTCGAGCATATGTACATGCCTGGATAGGATATCGGGGCCTTGGATATGATGAGAGATGCTTATTTTTGGTGCAAGTCATGCCATGAATGCCAAGTGTTTGCAAATCTGAAGCTTTTGGCTGAGCCTCAGAAAGCTATAATGTTTTTTGATGCATTTGCAAAATGGGGAGTAGATGCTGTAGGTCCAATGCCAAGGACCAACAATGGTAAAAGGTATATCCTTGTGGGTGTGGACTATTTGACAAAATGGGTGGAGGCAAGAGCAGTAAAAGATGTAACAGTAGGAAGAGTGGCCTCTTTTTTATATGAACAAGTGTGTTGCAGGTTTGGAGCTCCTATGGTTATCATTTCTGATCGTGGACTAGGGTTTACGGGAAAACTTGTTACTTCTCTCATAGAGAAATTGAAAATTCAGCATAGGCATTCTTCTCCTTACTACCCACAATGCAATCGGTTGGTTGAGAACTGCAATGGTCAAATTGTGAAGATGCTATCAAAGTATGCTAGAGAGCATCCTAAAGAGTGGGACTTGGACTTGGAAAAGTGTTTGTGGCCTTATAGAACTGTGTATACAGTGTCAACACAGTTTACACCATATGAGCTTGTTTATGGAAAAGAATCTCTTATGCCCATACAAGTGCAGTTGGATGCCTTGAAGTTGTTGTGCAGAATGCAAGGTGAGCATAGTGACAAGCTGCAAGAAATAATTCTTTCTCTAGAGTCGTTGCGAATGAATAGAGAGAAAGCCAGTGATTATTATCTTCAACAAGCAGCGACAAGGATGGAGAAAATGAATAAGAGGCTGCCAGCGAAAGAAATCAAAGAGGGAGATCTGGTGATGAAGTATGATTCTCGCTTGGATTTTACTTTTCAAAAGAAGTTGAGGGACAAATGGTTGTGTCCATACAGAGTGAAGCATATATTTCCTAATGGCACATATGAGTTGGAAAAATTGTCTAGTGAACGTTTGTGCTACATAATAAATGGGTATCGATTGAAGAAATATTTTACAACGGATGTGGTTCCAGATGCAAATAGTCTCTTGGTTGAGCATAAATGCTCTACCTAGAGGGTAGAGCATTTATGCTCTACCTAGAGGGTGGGCAATGATGATAGACCGCTTTTGGCGTGTACAAAGTAGCGTTTATATGCATGGTCATATGTACAGAAAGATGTAAATACATGCATTTGGGAGCTTTGAAAAGTGGTTTCAAGTTCGAAAAAAGGTGCAACGTCTGCACATTGTAAATATGCGTGCTTGCGTGTCGGCAGTCGAGCATATGTACATGCCTGGATAGGGTATCGGGGCCTTGGATATGGTTCTAGGTGGCTTATATTGGCTCTATATAATGTGTTTGAGCTTTCTAGAATGTAAATAATGCAAGTGACAAGTGTGGGTACTCTCATCCCGCTCGAGAAGTTTGACACATGCGGTAACTGTCTATTTGCGGCGCCTGATCTGCGGTGATATGTGCATCAGCCTAGAAGTGGTCAAAAATGAAATTTGGGGATGTTGAAATGTGCTTTGGTTATCAAGGATCAAGCGTGCTAAATTTGGTGAATTTTGGAGTCCGTTTGGGATTTTTCCTGCGAAAAATGCCCGCCAGGGATCAAAATTGGGCCAAAACTGGTCAAAAAATGGTCAAAAAAGGTGTGAAATGGCTTCAAATTGCCACATCACTCACGGTGCTGTGATGGTACAGGCTGAGGGAGGTATTTTGAAGAGCAATATCAACACTTTCACCCCTCTGTGTGTGGGAGGGAGCAGGGTTCCCACAGGTAGTCTAGTGTAGTCCCGTTGCGTTCACGTCCTGTTTTCGAGTGTGTGGAGGAGTGAATGAGAGCTTTCTCTCTTCAATTTTGCACTTGGGAGAGTCTATGGGAGTTTTTAGGTTTCCATGGATGTGTGTGGGCAAGGAATTGAGGGAAGAAGGTGCGGCTTTCTGCAAGACTATGTGACCCTGTATCGGTGCCATTAGGGTTGGCGCTACTCCAAAGAGTCCAACAGAGTGGAGTTTGGTGAAGCTTTTTTAATGGTTTGAGAGTGGAATTTTGTGGCTGGAGTTTTTGGTTTTTGATGGTTTTCCTTGTATATTTTGTTCACCATCAAGCACGATTTCAAGTGTTGATCACCTCGACTCACCTTCTAGTGTCTACTGGCAGGCAAGGGCTTGTAGGTCGAGGCGTTTGGAGTTTGAATTGAGCTTGTGGGAGTTTTTAGGGATCTTTTGAGTGATAGTGAGTGAGGTGAGTAATTCAAGTAAATTCCTTGTGTTGTGTTGAGTTGTCTGGGTGTGTGAGTGTCCGCACGACATGTTTTGCTCCATCATCCTTTGGCGATTCCGCTGGGGAGCGAAAATTTGTCGGTTGTGCACCCAGGTGAAGCGGTTTTGCTGTGAAGTTCGAGCTTCGTTGAAGAAAAGTGGTGGTTTGGTTGAGGTGCAAGACTGCAAGTTTTGTGGAATTACTCACACAAGGGAGAAGGGACTTCAAAGGGATGGCGTATAGTCGGCCAGTGTTTATAGTGAAGGAGGATGTGAAGGACTGGATTGCGGACTTCGAATGGCATACACTTGGTATGCACATTGTGAATGATGAAGCAAAGCTTCATGTATTTCCTCTTGCGCTCAAAGGAGAAGCTCGCGAGTGGTTTGAAGGTTTAGTGGAAGACAAAAAGCAAACATGGGAGCATGTGAAGCTGGCAATTGTTTTTGCAACACTTCAAAGGAATTTGGGTTCAATTAGAGGCGGCATCCCAAGTACCTCTAGGGAATTTCTTTAAAGTGCGTCAGTTTATGGATTGTCTCCATCCAAGTGTAAGGAAGAAGGTCGATCAAGAGGAGCCTGCTACATTTGAAAGAGCTATGGAAATTGCTGAGGCCAAGAGCAAGAAGATCAAGAGAAGGTGGGAGCAAGGCATGACACACGCTGAGCCAGTTGTGGTGCAACCAATGGTCCCTGTGACAACGGATGATAGAGTGGAGCGAGTGCTGTTACGGCCCGGGTTCTACATGATCTTGCCGGTCAGTTGCAAGAATTAAGAATTAACATAATGAATAGAAACCAAAGAGAAGAGCGGCCAGCTGGGAGAGGTAGGGGACGAAGGCTACAAGGAAGATGCTACAATTGTGATGAAGAGGGTCACTACGCCCCTGATTGTCCTGAACCACCAAGAGAGAGAGGAGGGATATACCCCTTATATGGACGTGGTCAAGGAAGAATAGAACAAAATCATCAAGAGTGGGCACTAGAAGCACCGTCGCCACAACAACCTCCACAACTGTTGCCCGGAAATGGAGAAGGTAGGGCTGTCAACATCATTACCCTTGAGCATCGAGATGTGGATATTTTGGCCAATAAGAGAGCTAGGCATGATAGGGAGGGAAACAAGAGCAAGGAAAGGAAAGGCTAAGGTACAAGACAAACCAAAAAGTAGCAAGAGGCGGCGAAGAAGGAAAATTGGTCCAAAGGACTACCTCCTTGGCCAAGGTGTTGAATACTATGATATTGTCGACGACATACAAAATCAAAAGGCAAATATATCTTTTGGTCAGTTGGTGGCTTTGAATGCTAAATTGAGGAGGCAGTGGACCAAGTGTGTGAGTAAGCAGCTCCCTTCCAAGAAGGAAAAGCATCAAAGCATGGTGTCATCTTTGAGGGTTGGTCACCCAGTGGATATGGTGCCAATAGTTGAAGCTATGCTGGGAAAAGACGGAAGTGCAAGCATATGTGGATGGTGGTGCCCAGGTGTGTGTCATGACCGAGGCTATCATGAAGGAAGCAGGCGTTAATAAATCAGTGAATGCTTTGATCCGTATGAGGATGGCCAACTACAAAAAGGCAAGGTGTCTTGGAATAGCTGAAGATGTGAAGATAAAAGTCTTGGGGATTGAGTTCTTGGTTGATTGCTACGTGATGCAAGCAGGTGAGAATGCGTATCCAATCATTATAGGGAGGCCATGGCTTATAACCCTTGGTGCTAAGCAGGATTGGGGCACGGGCTTGATCACCATCCCCGACAAAGAGAAAGGAAGGACCATTCTATACAACATGAAGACACACGAGAGACGTACACAACCCCTAGTGGAGATGCAAGATACGGATTCAACGGAAACCACATCATACGATAGTGATGCTTCGTCTACATCATCAGAATAAAGTGTAGAGGAAGGCTTGATGCAATTATGTCCTGATCTTTTTGGGATAAGTGTTGAAAAGGAAGCATCGATGCATGATGTGAAGGTCAAGGAGGAGAAGGATAGTCCAAAAGCAATTGTAGAGCCTGCCAAAGTGAATGTAAGGAGCATGCTAGGAGAGGACTTGACAGAAAAATAAAAAAAGGAGTATGAAGACATGTTCAAGGAATTTCCAAAGCTATTCGCCACTGAATATACAGAGTTGCAAGGAGCTAAAGGAGTCGAGCATAGAATCAATCTAAAAGAAGGTGCCAAGCGAAAGGTTCAAAAGCTTAGGAGGTTGGGGGTCATCATGAGAAGGCACTTCATGAAGAGGTGACGAAGCTTTTGGAAGCAGATTTCATATTTCGAGTGGAGGAGTCCGAATGGGTCTCTCAAGTTGTTATTGTGCCCAAGAAGAACGGAAGATTTAGGATATGTCGATTTCAAACCTTTGAATGCTGCCACAAAAATAAATCATTATCCACTACCCTTTCTAGATGAAATCCTCAATCAGGTTGCAGGTCATGAACGTTACTTAGTCATGGATGGATTTTCTCGCTACTTTCAGATCATGATAGTGATTGAAGATCAATTGAAGACGACCTTCATTACTCCTTGGGGTTGTTTTGCCTACAAGAGAATGCCTTTTGGGCTGGTTAATGCATATGCTACCTTCCAAGGATGGATGAATAGAGTGTTTGGTCCCTACTTGGGTAAGTTCATTCGTGTTTTCATGGATGACATTGGGTGTTATAGCTCAAGGGTCACACATTTGGAGAAGCTGAGGTTGAGTTTTGAAAGGCTTCAACAAGAGGGTGGGAAACTCAACCCAAAGAAGTGTAAGTTTTCTCATGCCAGAGTCCATTTGCTAGGACATGTGGTTTCCCAAAATGGCATAGAAGCTGACCCAGAGAAAGTTAAGGCTTTATTGCTTATGGATCCACCCAGCAACACAAAGGATTTGGCATCATTTGTGCATAAGCTCAGGTACTTGTCACATTTTTTCTGGATGCTATGTCAGTATGTGTATCCTCTCCAGAAATTGAGTCAAAGAGTTCAAGGGTTTGAATGGAATGAAGACATGCAATAGGCTTTTGATGGCATCAAGGAGGTATTGTGTGCTTTACCAACAGTGAGTCCTCCCGACTTGCAGTCGATTTTCTATGTATCTATTGTCAGTAGCTTTTGGGTCGGTTCTCTTACAAAAGCAAGGAAGGAACTTCAAGCCAGTTTATTTTGAAAGCAAGATGAAGAATGTAAGCGAGTTCTCCTACACGGAGATGGAACAGTGGGTATTCGCCTTGGTTCTTGCTTGTCGTAGGTTTAAAACCTATTTGTTGCCCCAAAATTTCTATGTGCTCACCACATCGAATCTTTTGCCAAATGTAGTACAACATTTGAATCCTAGCAAGCGCATCTTAAAGTGGACTTTGGAGCTTCAAGAGTATGAGTTTGAGTTTAAAGTGGATCATTCTATTAAAGCTCAGTTGGCAGACATAGTTGTACATAAGGGGTGCGAGCTTCCATCTTACCCAAGGGTTGACAAGGATGATCATGAAGAGGAAGTAGATATTACAGATGCATATACAATGATGTTTGATGGTGCATACAGGAAAGTTCTTCAAAAGGCAAGTGGTGGGGTAGTCATTAAGAACCCAAAAGGCGATATAATCTTTTCTAGTCTAAGAGCTTACGATCTTGATGAAGCTGAAAGTAACAATGAGGCCAAGTACCTCACGCTTTTCCTTGGGTTGAAGCAGTGTGTTGAGTTTGGACTGAAGAGGGTCATTGCAAAAGGGGATGCTAGTCATGAATCAGTTGCTTGGTTTGTGGAATGTTAAGAAAGACAATTTGAAGAAGTGGTTCTATGGCATCAAGAAGCTTTTGCATGAGTTTGAGCAGATACAGTTTAAGCATGTTCCTCGTGAGTAGAATAAAGAAGCTGATGAGTTGGATAGGGACAAGTTGGATGCCTTGGTAGCTCCTTTAAAGGTCAAGGAAGCCTTGTATGCACGAAGGGAATCATTGCAAGATGTAGAAGTATTTCTTGGTGAAGGGCAATGTCCAGAGGGCATGTCAAATGTTCGGCGTAAGAGAATAGTTGCAAAAGCAAGAAACTACACATTGGTAGGTGAGGATCTCATGCTTTATGGCAAGGATAGAATTTTGAGAAAAGTGTCGTACAAAGAAGAGATAGGCTTGATTTTGGAGCACTGCCATGAAGAAATAGGCCATCAAGGCAAGGATCAGGTTGTCTTTTGTGTTTTGAGAGCAGGTTACTGTTGGCCCTCTATGATGAGAGATGCTTATTTTTGGTGCAAGTCATACCATGAATGCCAAGTGTTTGCAAGTCGGAAGCTTTTGGCTGAGCCTCAAAAAGCTATAATGTCTTTTGATGCATTTGCAAAATGGGGAGTGGATGTTGTAGGTCCAATGCCAAGGACCAACAATGGTAAAAGGTATATACTTGTGGCTGTGGACTACTTGACAAAATGGGTGGAGGCAAGAGCAGTAAAAGATGTAACAGTAGGAAGAGTGGCCTCTTTTTTATATGAACAAGTGTGTTGCAGGTTTGGAGCTCCTATGGTTATCATTTCTGATCGTGGACTAGGGTTTAGGCAAAAACTTGTTGTGCTGCTCTCATGGAGAAATTCAAAATTCAGCAGAGGCATTCTTCTCCTTACTACCCACAATGCAATGGGTTGGTTGAGAACTGCAATGGTCAAATTGTGAAGATGCTATCAAAGTATGCTAGAGAGAATCCTAAAGAGTGGGACTTGGAATTGGAAAAGTGTTTGTGGCCTTATAGAACTGCGTATACAGTGTCAACACAATTTAGACCATATGAGCTTGTTTATGGAAAAGAAGCTCTTATGCCCATACAAGTGCAGTTGGATGCCTTGAAGTTGTTGTGCAGAATGCAAGGTGAGCATAGTGACAAGCTGCAAGAAAGAATGCTTTCTCTAGAGTTATTGCGAATGAATAGAGAGAAAGCCAGTGATTATTATCTTCAACAAGCAGACACAAGGATGGAGAAAATGAATAAGAGGCTTCCAGAGAAAGAAATCAAAGAGGGAGATCTGGTGATGAAGTATGATTCTCACTTGGATTTTACTTTTCAAAAGAAGTTGAGGGACAAATGGATGGGTGCCTACAGAGTGAAGCATATATTTCCTAATGGCACCTATGAGTTGGAAAAATTATCTGGTGAATGTTTGCGCTACAGAATAAATGGGTATCGATTGAAGAAATATTTTACAAGGGATGTGGTTCCAGATGCAAATAGTCTCTTGGTTGAGCATAAATGCTCTACCTAGAGGGTGGGCAATGATGATAGACCGCTTTTGGCGTGTACAAAGTAGCGTTTATATGCATGGTCATATGTACAAAAAGATGTAAATACATGCATTTTGGAGATTTTCAAAGTGGTTTCAAGTTCGAAAAAAGGTGCAACTGTGCACATTGTAAATATGCTTGCTTGCGTGTCGGCAGTCGAGCATATGTACATGCCTGGATAAGGTATCTGGGACTTGGATATGGTTCTAGGTGGCTTATATTGGATCTATATAATGTGTTTGAGCTTTCTAGAATGTAAATAATGCAAGTGACAAGTGTGGATACTCTCATCCCGCTCAAGAAGTTTGACACATACAGTAACTGTCTATTTGCGGCGCCTGATCTGCGGTGATACGTGAATCACCCTAGAAGTGGTAAAAAATGGAATGTGGGGATGTGGAAATGTGATTTGGGTATCGAGGATAAAGCGTGCAAAATTTGGTGAATTTTGGAGTCCGTTTGGGGTTTTTCCTGCGAAAAATGGCCGCCAGGGGTCAAAACTGGCCAAAACTAAGCCAAAAAGGGTCAAAAAATGGTAAAAAAAGATGTGAAATGGCCTCAAATTTCCACATCACTCACGGTGCCGTGATGGTCTAGGCTGAGGGAGGTCTTTTGAAGAGCAATATCAACACTTTCACCTCTCTGTGTGTGGGAGGGAGCAGGGTTCCTACAGGTGGTCTAGTGCAATCCCGTTGCGTTCGCGTCCTGTTTTCGAGTGTGTGGAGGAGTGAATGAGAGCTTTCTCTCTTCAATTTTGCACTTGGGAGAGTCTATGGGACCTCTGAGGTTTCCATGGATGTGTGTGTGCAAGGAATTGAGGGAAGAAGGTGTGGCTTCCTGCAAGACTATTTGACCCTATATCGGTGCCATTAGGATTGGCGCTACTCCAAAGAGTCCAAAAGAGTGGAGTTTGGTGAAGCTTTTTCAATGGTTTGAGAGTGGAATTTGGTGGCTGGAGTTTTTGGTTTTTGATGGTTTTTCTTGTATATTTTGGTCACCATCAAGCGTGATTTCAAGTGTTGATCACCTCGACTCACTTTGTAGTGTCTGCGGGCAGGCAAGGGCTTGTAGGTCGAGGCGTTTGGAGTTTGAATTGAGCTTGTGGGTAGACTTTTTAGGGATCTTTTTAGTGGTAGTGAGTGAGGTGAGGAATTCAAGTAAATTCCTTGTGTTGTGTTGAGTTGTCTGGGTGTGTGAGTGTGCGCACGACATCTTTTGCTCCATCAACGTGTAGATAGCATGCCCGTAATACCAACGATAGGAGCTAGAGCTCTCGCAAAATGGGGGATAGATTTTGTTGGGCTGATACAGCCACCTGATTATAGAACCCAAGATCAATAGATCATTGTAGCTATGGACTATTTGACCAAGTGGGCCGAGGCTAAAGCAACTCAAAAGAATGATGCCAGAACCATTGCCGCATTCTTATATGAATATGTATTTATGAGATGTGGACTGGCAATTGAAATTGACAGTGATCGGGGAACTCATCCCTCAATGAGGTAATCGAGTATTTGCTTAATGAGTTTATGGTCATCCATAACAAATCAGCTCCCTATCATCCACAGGCAAATGGACAAGCTGAACATACATATAAAATTCTTAGCTCGATGTTGACTAAAGTGGTTAGTTTAGGAAGGACAGACTGGGAAATGAATCTCCATGCAACTCTATGGGCTTATCGAGTTTCATTCAAAATAGCTTTAAATGCTACACCCTTTAACCTTGTTTATGGTCTTGATGCCATATTGCCAGTAGAATTTCTATTGTCGACATTAAGGGAAGCACAGAATCTTGAGTGGACTGGACATGAATTGTCTGAAAGACTTGAAGATTTAGAAAATCTAGATGAGCAAAGGCTAACTACCATAGCTCACATCTATGCACAAAAGCAAAAACAAAAAGAGTTTTTTGATTCCCATCTAATAACAAAAATCTTCAAGAAAGGGGACTTAGTTTTAGTCTATTCTCTTAAGCAACACATTTCCAATTTAAGAAAAAGGAAAACGGATCATTTATCGTTGAAGATGTATCTCCAAGTGGAGAAGTAAAGTTGTCCACCCTAGATGGTGAACCAATGGCTAACTGGATTATTGGATGCCATTTAAAGAAATATAATTTGCTGCTAACTATTGAATTGCTAGAAAGAATGCATGCAGCTAAGCAAAGGAGGATCAAACGACAGCAGGTTATTGATGAAGCCCAAGAGGAAGCTTGGCTTCGGGTACTCAAACGGAAAGCTGCTCTCAGGAATTAGCAGATGCCAATTTCCATCAACACTATGAAAATATATGACCAATGATGGGAATTGCCTAAAGATGCAGTTTCAATAGATGATGAATGGTTAGACAGAATGGACCTATGCATCAAAGTACAGCTCAAAAATCATAGCACAAATTCTTTGGTCGACACAAGAGCTAGAGTAAATGCAATGAGTTATTCCACGTACAAAAAAGCAACAAGTCAGTTTTTGACAACAAGAATAGCAACAATCAAAGGATGCAACAAGAACCCAACCCCAAAATTGGGAGTAGTCAACTTGAACGTGATAATACATGGATGTTCATGTCCTCATCAGTTTGAATGCTTACCAGATCAACACATGAATTAGACGACGATTCTTGGAATTCCCTAGATGTAGACATACAAAACATTACCAGATTGGGATACAAATCAGCTCAAGCTATCACCTAAAGGCGAGCAACTCATTGTTCCAATTGCACCAAGCAAGGAGGAATGGAAAGGAAGCAGTCATCAGACCAAACCACAAAGTAATCAATCTTCTCCATCCTCTTGACAAGAAAATGCTACAAGTAGCATGCAAGGAGTCAGGAAAATCTAGGTACCAAAAGCACAGCTTAAGGACAAGCCGATTCAAAGCCGGGTGCCCAAAACATCACCGACAGAACCAAAGAAAGGTCTAAGGGTCAAAACACAAATATGAGCATCTCTGAGCAAGGAACCTAACTTGTAATGGATTTGGCAGAAAAAGGAGCACTTATCTTCTCCACAAATCATAAAACCAATCAAGCAATGAAGAGTTAAGTCTCAAAAGACTCCACCACACCATTCCACACCAAGAAAACCAACCTACCAATGGCGAGAAAAAGCTCGACAACAGAGCTCAGGCAATCAGTGTGCTGAAGCATCCTGATGATACAATCAAACAGAGAGCACACAAGCTACAAGGATTGCTCTTTGGAAGACAGCATCCAAAGCCTCAACATCAAAAACCCTTAAGTTAATTACTCAAGACCTAGCTTTTGCACATCATATTGGTTTGAATTGCATTGATCTTCAAAGCATGGTAGAGCCAACCACGACTATGCATAAGACACAATTGTTCAACCCATGCACACAATCGTCTGGGAGTACACCATCTAGGAGGGGTGAAAGGTCACTAAGTAATTAAGGGAAATGTTTGAAGAGGGAGGAAAAAGTTTGATGCTAATGTGTGATTTTTTGCAAAATTACCTAATAATGCCCTTATAACTTGTCATCAAGGGAAAATTCACTGATAATATCTTCCCAATGAGTGTATATACTATTAGAAAATCATCAAAAAATAGTCTATGGAGATACCTCCAAGAAGAAGGGCAAGAGCCTGGCAGTAAAAGAGGAGGCCCATCTCCACAATTTGATAGAGTAGGCTAGTAAAGAAAGTGCCAGAGCAGGAATAGAATGGGAGAAAATGATGCTGCATCCTGTGGGTGTTCTAAAGCTAGACACAAACGTAATCGGGGAAGAATGGATGCAGCCATCCCTCCATTACCCTTTACTCAAATATAAAGTGCTCAAATAAAGAAAATAATTCAAGCAAAAGAGACGATACCACTATTTGAGGGAGACATAAAAGATCAAGAAGTCTCCAAGATAATAGTAGACTCCTAGCCAAAGTGGAGAAAGGGTTGGCTCACAAAGTATCGGCATACCTAGTATGTTTGATTGATGTGCGAAAGTCTGTTAGAGAAGATGTCTGCTACTGCCCAATACAAAAGATGTGCACCTAGAAAGACCACACAAGACTATTGGAAAATCATCCTGCCTAGCTAAACTACCCTAGTCTCCCTCCACCCAAATAAGGAGAGATTCCAAAAAGCTTAGAGGAACCAATCTTGGTGGAGATACCTCCATAGATCCCAGAGCCTATGGACATTCCAAAAAGCTCAGAGAAACCAATCTTGGTGGAGATACCTCCATAGATCTAAGAAGAAGGGCAAGAGCGTGACAGTAGAAGAGGAGGCCCACCAGAGCCTATGGACATTCCAAAAAGCTCAGAGAAACCAATCTTGGTGGAGATACCTCCATAGATCTAAGAAGAAGGGCAAGAGCGTGACAGTAGAAGAGGAGGCCCATCTTTGCAGCTTAATAGAGCAGGCTAGTAAAGAGAGTGCCAGAGCAGCAATAGAATGGGAGCAAATTATGTTGCATTCTGTGGGTGTTCTAAATCTAGACACAAATGTAATCAAGGAATAATGGATGTAGCCATCCCTCCCTTACCCTTTACTCAGATATAAAGTGCTCAAATAAAGAAAATCATTTAAGCAGAAGAGACGACACCACCATTTGAGGGAGGCATAAAAGATCAAGAAGTCTCCAAGAGAATAGTAGACTCCCAGTAAAAGTGGAGAAAGGGCTGGCTCACAAAGTACCCAGCATACCTAGTATGTATGGTCGATGTGCCAAAGTCTATTAGAGAGGATGTCTCCTACTGCCCAATACAAAGGATGTGCACCTAGAAAGACCACACAAGGCTTTTGTAAAATCATCCTACCTAGCTGAACTACCCTTGTATCCCACCACCCAAAGAAGGAGAGAGAATAAGTGGGACTTATATGGTGAAAACGTTAACAACGCCGTTAAGCTCTCCACTAGCTCTCTTGACTTGACGTCTATAGTGCTCATAAAGATCTACAAAACATTTCTAGCATGCATTGTGGTGTTTGCACCGCACAAAGCTACAGACTCAAGTCTACTTTCAACAGTCAACACTCTTAGAAAATTGGCTCACAACCTCTCCACTAAACCCTTGCCACAAGTACTACATCATTTCTACCAAAGATTGATGTTTTTACCCAGGTACTACTTGTAGGCCTTTAAAGAGGCTTTTCGAACAGGATTCTCAGCTTATATTTAGGAGATTTCGGAGGTCTTTTGGAGGGCCTTTTGGAAGAGAGAGGAAAATAAGCTCCTCCAATGAGAGAAGAGACTACGTTACATAGAAAAATAGATTGATATTAACAAAAATATAAAAGGTGTCCCTCTTCTCATTTAATAATCTAGTGGTCCTTGAAGACGATCACTCTCTTTCATTTAATGCGAGCAGCTTTTTCAGAAGGTAGATGCGGTGCATTCGATACGGATTACGTCATCACTAGAATTCAAAAAGTTACAAAACTATCAAGTGGTGGAAGATTTTGAAACTTTTGATACTGTCAATGCGTCCGGAACGCCCAAATATCCTAGAAATGAATGTCCAATTGCCTAGCTCCGACATCCAAAGAGGCAAAGAATGTCAAAAACCCCTAAAAGAACATTTTACTAACGGCGCGCGAGGGGGCATTCCAAAATTTTGGAATGCCTCATTGCGCGCCGTTAGTAAAAAGCCCCTTTTTTCCTCTTTTAGAGAGCTTTTTTGAGAGGAAAATGTCAAAAAATCTCTAAAGAGGCCTCCATCTATCACATAGGTTTTTTCTTCATCATCTTAGCCTTAGAGATCATAATTTCGGGTCTATAAGAGTGAGCACACACACCCATTGTTACAATTCTACAAAGTGCATTTTGATCACACACACACACACACACACACACACACACACAAATATAACATACACACAAATACGCAGAGACACAAATATAACACACACACACACACACAGACACACACACTCACAAACACACAGACACACAAATATAACATACACACACACACACACACAAACACAAAGAGCCTCTCTCTCTCTCTCTCTCTCTCTCTCTCTCTCTCTCTCTCTCTCTCTCTCTCTCTCTCTCTCTCTCTCTCTCTCTCTCTCTCTCTCTATACTATAGGCGCGCGTAGAGAGGCACAACCGGTGTGCATGTCTCTATGCACGCCTTTAGTACTGTGAATCCACCAGTGTATGTGTTTATGTGTGTATGTGTGAGTGTTATAGAGAGAGCAAGTAAGGCGGGGGCAAGAGAGAGAGAGAGAGTCTTTCTGTTACCTTATACTAACGGCGCGAGGAGGTGTTTTTTGAGGTCAAAACATGCTCCATGCGCGCCGTTAGTAATGGGAGTCTCTCACTCTCTCTCTCTCTCTCTTTAAATATGTTAAGCTATAGAAAGGAGAGAGAGAGAGAGAGAGAGAGAGAGAGAGAGAGAGAGAGAGAGAGAGAGAGAGCATGGTGCAAAAGTGCAATAGAGAAACATGGGTAGGCTTTCTTGAAAGATAATTGTCCAAAAATCACTAAAAGGAGCTTTGTACTAACGGCGCGCAGAGGGGCATTCTAGCATTTTAAAATGCCTCCTCGCGCGCCTTAAGTAAAAAGCCCATTTTTTGGGGTTTTTTGACATTTTTTGCCTCTCCGGATGTCGGAATGAAACAAGTAGACATTCGTTTTTAGGGTATTTTGGCGTTCCGGACGCATTGGTGGTGTCAAAAGCCTCAAAATCTATCACTATTTGATAGTTTGTGACTTTTCAACTTTCAGAGATGACGTAAGCTGCCTTGAATGCGCCGCACTTGCCTTCTGAAAAAGACGCTCACATTAAATAAAAACGTGACCGTTTTCAAGGAGGATTGGGAATATAAATCTACTTTTTAAAGTGTCTGGTTGTCCTTTTGGACGTACTCACAAGGTGCAAGTGCATTTTAAAAAGAGTTTCTAAAGAGAGAAATACAATTTCTTACAAGGCCCTCCAAATGATCTCCGAAATTTTCTAATGGATAGCAGAATTTTTGGACCAATGATGAGAATCCGCAATATAAGATATGAATCTTACTTGAAGATGAGTAAGCCATTCGGGTTTTATTGAGCAAACAATCAGCGTGAAGGCCCAACAAAGACAAAGACCACTCATGTGAGTGACGACATAAACATAAAAAGAGGGAGTGTGGATAGAGAAACACGAGAATGCAATGCCATTCTTGTATTATTTAATTTTGATGAGAAGCAAGACATTTTTTAAGGTTTAAGAGATCATTTTTGGTGGAAATGAGCCTCTGAAAAGGAGTGTATATAAGACAAAATTTTGTAACCCTATGGGGACTTTTGAATTAATCAAATCATTACATTTTAGTATGTGCCATGCGTGTGTGTGTGTGATATATGTATGTGTGTGTGTGTGTGTATATATATATATATATATATATATATATATATATATATATATAGAGAGAGAGAGAGAGAGAGAGAGAGAGAGAGAGAGAGAGAGAGAGAGAGAGAGAGAGAGAGAGATATGGCTTATCTCTTCCCTATGCACGCTACGGAGCAGCCATTGCAAAGGCAACATCACCAGCGTGTTAGCAGCGGCAATTGCTACACACCAATGCCAAGCTTATCCAGTTTTGATTCCTTTGTGAGGCGAGCTCCCATGAGCTTTTGAGTGAGTTTCTTACTAACCATGTGTCTGCTTGATGAGATATTTATACCAATGGGTTCAGAGTGAGTAGAGCTACATTTTAGGACCATCCATGCTGAGAAACAATGATCTCTAATACACTGCTTGTCTTCATACATGTTTATTGCGTAGAATGGTCATAGGTGGGATATTGGGTTAGGGTCCATAGAGTAGTGATCTCTTGGTGAGTAGAGTGTTCCCTATATGTTTCACAATGATCTGAGTACTTTTGCTCTTGATTTAGATAGAGTGAGCGTTGTAGGTGGAGCTGCATTCACAAACACATAGGATGTATGGATTTGGTTTCTTCGAGTAGTGATTGTCGTTAGAAGGTCAAGTGGGTGATTGAAAACCATTTGCTTGTTTCCATGTGCGTGCAGGTGAAGCTACACCCTTGGATGAGATTTAGTTTTTTGGTCTAGTTCTTGTTGTGCTAGCATCTGCTCATGGAATATCCATCAACATTGTGTCTCTCTCTAGCTAGAAATTTGTGTGAGTCTGTTCTATGGTTGTACTTTCTTTTTGTTTGCATGCTGAGGTGTGCATGTTTTCCACCTCTTTTATGATTAGAAATTCATAATCCTACTCTCTCTCTCTCTCTCTCTCTCTCTCTCTCTCTCTCTCTCTCTCTCTCTCTCTCTCTCTCTCTCTCTCTCTCTCTCTCTCTCTCTCTCATCTTGTTTCTGCCACCACATGCCACATATGATGTGACTTGGTGCATAGCATGTTTGGTTGCGTGACATGTTGTGCACTGTGTTGAATCATCTTGTCTTTGCATCCTAGCTCTATAGCCGCTAGGTGGTGCCCGCAATTTTTTTCTCTAAATAGAGTACCTGCCCTTGAGGTCATAGGTGGATCTAGCTAGATTGAGATGTAAAGGCCACCCCACCTGGCTACAATTTTCGACCGTCACTTATTTCTTCTTTCTCCTATGTGTCTCAGCACACCATGAAAAATATAATATGCTACGAGCAAGACTGGTATTGGCATACCAATAACTTAACAAGAAGTCACAAACCATAGTACAATATCTCTTCATCGGCAAGAAATGAGACCTTTGGATAGTACATCCACCATGGGTACAAACAGAAGCAAATCGCCTCCTCCCATTTTTCCAACCATTTTGTTGGATATAGCTGAGTGTTCTCCATTTGCAAATGCGACCATTTCTCACATGCATTCTCAGTTGCACATTCTTGACCACTTCTAAACCACCTGGTTTGAACCAAAAATAAACTTGCCTCTCCCTCATATTAGTACAAGATCATCGTTAAAGTACAACAACAAGCACATTAACTAAAGAATAGTTGCTTTGCAGTACACCAAAAGTGAGGTTGTACTTTTGAGCTAATGTTGATTGTGCATGTACTTTTTGCAGTAGTCTTGAAGCACACCATGAATATGTTTCCCATGAAGGAGGAAGCACGGATCATGCATATCTGGATATGCTTCACTTTTTCCATATTCATCATGCAACCTCTAAAAAACATTGGCATACATTGTGAACATTTTGGCACTTGAGACATCAATCAAAGTTGAATGTGAAAATGAACTATAGCACTTGCTCTTGTGGTTGGAAATTATTATTTGATGCCATGATTAAGTTTTGGATCCATACTTTGGTAATGATGTTTGCGCATTTTCGAGCATGTAATTTTGGTGTAGAACAAAGCAATTATTCCTTTGGTTCATATTCAATTGAATATTTTTGATCATCCTAGATGTGATCTGTTTTTGAAAATGGCATAACATAAGACTGATATTTGGGAGGATATTTAAGTATGTTGTCCTTCCAATCTAAAACTGCTTTGTACGTCCACATCCATGAAACTCCCAAAATGATGCGCTTTGAGATATTTTCCAGGCATAATGTGGAATCGATGTGGACATTGATTTCCATCAATGTTAATCGAGACATTGCCTCGTTCCAAACTAACCATGGTTTCCTTGTTGGCCGCTTTGAGTTCAATCCGGGTCGTTTCTTTGATTGTTGGTTTTGTGACTTATCATTGTGTGGCCAAGAGATTATTGGTTTGTTCTTTAAGGATCCATTTTAGGGTTGTTTCCAAACGCGGCAACAAGATTGGATTGTTTGTTTGTTTCCTTTGCCATTCCCATCGAGATGTTTTTGTTTTTGTGGTGTCACCATTTTGCACTTGGTTTATTCTTTTAAACCCTACTTTGTTGATTTAAGTTTTGGTGTCAGTTTTGTTTAGCTTTGTTGGGTTTGGCACTTGAAAATCTATTTGGCAATGAGGGCAAGGATGTAGGTACAAGCATTGTCTTTGGGATCCATAGATGAGATGGTTTTGATGCCATGATTGATTTTCAGATCCAGTCTTTGGTAATGATGTTTGTGCATTTCCTAGGAGGTAGTTTTGGTGTAGAACCAATAAATTATTCCTCTAGTTCATTTTCAATTGAATCTTTTTGTTCATCCCATATATGATCTGTTTGCGGGAATGTAGTAGCATAAGACTGTTCTTTGAGAGAATAATGAAATGCATCACCCTTCCAATCTAGAACTACTTTATAAGTTCGCATTCATGAAACTTCCAAAATGATGCACTCCTTGAGATTTTTGCCATCCATAATGTGAAATAAATGTCGGCATTCATTTCCATCAATGTTAATCGAGACATTGGCTTGTCCCAAACTAGCCATGGTTTCCTTGTTAGCTGCTATGAGTGTAATCTGGCTCATTTATTTTACGGTTGGTTTTGTGACTAATCGTTGTGTGGAAAAAGTATTATTGGTTTATTCTTTAGGGATCTTTTTCAGGGTTGTTTTTAGATGTTCCCAAAAGATTGGATCTTCTCCTCGAAACAACTAGTATCAAAGATTTGTTCATCCCAAGTCGGCTCCTCACCCCCCTGCACCCCAATCGGCGGTGTGTGCAACTCCTTTTGGAATATTTGAGAAGAATTATTTAGAAAATTTATAGGAATTATCTCTATAGAGGGTGTCGAGCAAGCAAGGAGTTGTGCAAATGAAATTGAGAGTTTGTAGTAGAAAGTTGTGAGCAACCAATTGAGCTTGTGTGTAAGAACTAGGATCTGCAAGTTGTGTATGCTTGTGTACACAACACACACACACACACACATACACACATTGCAATAACAAAGCTGGGAAAGTTGGGCTTTCAAAGCAGGCCTTGCAACAAGAAACAACAGGAGATATCGACCAAGTAGAGCTGAAAATCATGCAAGCAGAGAACCAAGTAGGCAAAGAATTATTGGATGTGTGGTTATATGCGTACAGGCACACATTATAAATCAAGGGAGTTTGCAATTGAGACTGAGCAAATAGTAGCGAGCTTGAAGGGATTGAATCCAAACAGTAGGCAATCAGCCAAGTTAAGGGAAACAAGGGGGAGCAATAACGTGCAAAGATTGGGCAGTAGAGGACTCGATGAGCAGAGTCGTTATATTTTTTTTGAAGCTGGAGTTGGGTAGGTATCATGTGTGGTTGTGTGTGTACACACACACACACTACCAAGGGAAAATTAAAATCTCTCTCCACAACTCTGTAGAGCTCAAAAGCATCAGTCTAGTATCAAGTCCATCAGTTTTTTTAATGGAAATGAGATAAAATGTGTACACATACAATGTACCCCTCCCCATTGGCTTGGAATTCTACTCATATACTCTATTGCAAGCCCAAACGAAGGTAAAATTGGGCAACACGTACTTGAATGGGGATGGCAATTGGCGGACGTGGAAAAAATAGAGAAAACAACATCATCGGTCTTGACCAAAACCATCAATCATTGATAGGTTTTGGTAGCTTTGAGGTAAAGAGATTTTCTATAGAAACAGCTTGAGACTGTGCAAGGACACATGAGCTCTTTGGGGTATTAAAGTTAGCAAAGGTCATATTTCTAGCAACATATTGAGATGTAAGTTTTATGAATAGTTTTTCAATAGATGTTTGATTAATCTCTTTGCAATACAATTGAGTTTGATTTTAATCTTCTTCAAGATCCTTCATTTGTATTAAGAAATGTATGTCATGATATGCATTTCAAACAAAGTTTGGTAAAAAACCTTCTTTTGTCCCATTTTTAAAAAAAACTTATCAAGATATGTCCACGCTCTCAAAAAAACTTATCAAGATATGTCCACGCTCTCAAGATGTTACTCGAAAAAGTATTTACCCTTAGTAGAGTATGCATACAATAACACTGTTCATACTTCTAAGGAAAGGTACCATTCAAAGTAATTGAAGAAAGGCCCAAGCTCCCACTAATAGTTAAGACACTTGGGAACATATTTGCTGTTGATGAGGATAGCAGAGATCTTAAAGAATATTTTCAAAATATCAAAGAAGTTAAAACCATCACTCAACAGAAGAAATTTAGGGTGCTACTGATAAACATAGATGATGCTTGACATTTAAAGAAAGTGATTGGGTATTTCTCAAGTTTTCAAAAGCATGCCTAAGTCACACTACGGGTAAGGGAACATAAGGATCCCCAATGGGTCGCCAAAAATATTATACTAAGTTAGCAAAAAGATATTGTGGCCCATTTCAAATTCTTAAGACTATAAATGAAACACCTTATAAGCTATTAAGGTCACCAAGTACTTGTCTCATTCATAAATCCTTTCAAGTGAGCCTCTTGAAACCTTATAAGGGCAAGCCACCCAAAGAACCAATAGTTGAAAAACCACCTGAGTTTGAGGTTCAAGAAGATATCTTGCACCCAGAGCATCCTACAATATGAAGGCAAGGTTTTAAGAATGGTAAAACTATCCAACGATTTCTTGTCAAATTTAAGAGATATTCTTTAGGGGGATGCAAGACATCTAGCTAAAGGAAAATGTAAACCTTGTAAATAATTACAATGGCTCCTGCAAAGGTAATAATGAAGTCTTAGGGGGTTCACCATTTAGTACCCCTATATAACATGCTTTAGCGGGGTATTAAAAAACCCCTCTTTTAACATGTTTGAATGATGAAAATGACCCCTTATTTTAGGAAAATTTCCCAAAATTGAATATTAAAACCCCTTATTTTAATCCATATTTATTAAATTCCCTAAATTTTTGCATTTTAAAACCCCTTTTATCACACTCACGTTATACATTAACATGATTACATAGTGCACCCCCCAAGAATCAAGTATGAACAAAGTATATTTTATAAACAATTTTGTCTTATTTTGAATTTAAGATTTCTTTTAAATGCTCATATGTTCTGAGTGTATGCATACCACGAATCAAGCTTGTGGTAGATCAGTCTCTCAAGCATCTAGTAGACCTTGCCAATCTACTATGAAAGATGATTAGGGCTAAGTAATGACATGCTTGCGGCAGCTAAGACTTCCAAGCACCAAGTGGAGTTAGTCACCACTGTGAAAGAATGTCAATGGGTAGAAAGGGATCCTCTACACAAAGCAACAAGACTAGCTATGACTTTATTTTCACACCCCATAACCAAGGACAACTATGATTTCAAGGGAGAGGTAATGTCATGAAAATTAATTCTAACGTTCTAAAAGTATTTTCCAACTTAAATTGGCCACTTAAGACCACAAAAAACAAAATACAACAAGTGAAATTGATTAAGTGCTAATGGACCAGCCTAGTCAAGGCTTTTCTTGATTCAAGAAAGTCTCTACAGGATCACAAACATGGATTGTAAAAAAGATTTATTTTGAGAGTATTATAATACAAGTCCTTTTGGAGGGGGGAATGACTCCAAGCAAATCAAGTCATCATTGCATTGTAATTCTTAATAGTTAATTCTCTTTGAGTTATGTGCATGATTAAAGTGTTTGAATGTGTGTTTATGTAAAGAATTCAATGCGACACAACCTTGCTCTCCTTGCTATTTCTCTCTTAAAGGAAATCTCTCTCCTTTATTAGTTAAATTCTACTGAATCTAAAAATAAGCGTTAGATTCTCTGCCAAAAGCTGATCCACGAGCCCGCTATTATCCAAGCATCAAATCTATCATCTAATAAGAAGCATTCTAGTAAGGAAAAAAAAGACGAGTTAAGTGATCTTTTCCACCTCTTGTTTTCATCAACGTTATGTATTGCTTTCATAAAATAATGATCTTGAGCAATGTGAGAAGACAAAAATTGCACTTATAATGAAATTGTATTATCCGTAGGAAATTTTTTCTTGCATTGTACATCTAGACTGAGTTGCTCCTATGTTTATGCTTTTCATCACAAAGCAGATGTCCTTAGATAGAGTTCCTCCTATGTTCAAACTTTGCAAAGGTAATCTCTTTATGAAGATTATTCTCATCAATTTTCCTTAAAGGCATTCATAAGGGATTGTTAGCTAAGCCACAACTACAAAGAAAACCTATCTAACTGTAGCCATTTCCATAGTATTACAATTGACATATTTGATAGGTGGGTCAACATGGGTAATTAGAACTAAAAGGATATCATTGAGCACAAAGCATCATTGCAGTGCAATAAAAAAAACTTTGATTAACCTATTAGAGTAGTGTAAAGAGGAAAAGAAAGAGAGAGCTTGAGCTTTCCAACCACACACATATACACAACCAAGACAGTAAATCAAAACTAGATAGGGGCCTCATGTCTTTTTGCACTTGGCAAAAATGTGACCAACTACAACTGGAAGATGCACCAAAATTTATTAGCATATCTAGAAAAAAAGGAGCAAAATGCTAGGGATTCTCTCCACCACCATTCAAATAGGTTCACAAATGCTCCAAGTTCAATTTCATCTGATGACAATAAAAGGTGTACCAAATGACATTATATTGGGAATGTTAGTAGCCAAAAATCCTTAGAAACATGGGTTTGAAACAAGAGACAGTCTTCAAAGACAACCAAGAATGAAAACCAAAATTGGTCACCAATATAAGACAACACAAAGTCCTCAAGTACACTTCAAATGGAGATCGATAGCAAAGTAGAGCTTATTGAAGATGTTTTATCTTCACCCAATAGATACCAAAGTAGAGCTTATTGACAATGATTCATATTCACCCAATAGATACCAAAGTAGATCTTATTGAATATGGTTCATCTTACCCAATAGAAACCTTAAAAAGCTTGAAGAAAACCAGATAGAAGCAAGTGCTATTCAAACATAGCAAACATCAATCACAAGAGATACTAAGAAGGAAGAACAACCAAGACAAGAAGTAAAAGAGAAATCTAGGAAGATTAAAGGAGTGTCATTCATCCTCTACCGAGTCAATAGATGTAATTCCTAGTAGACAAATAAGTCATAAATCACCTTCCATAAAGACCCGGCTAAAGCAAGATGAAACCACAAGAGAAACAAAATAGGTATCATCAATAGAACCACCAAAGGCAATAGCTATAGTCCTCAGTAGTGCAATTGGAGCAATTGTCAGATGCAATCCTCTACTATATAAAGAAGCAAAATGTAATATGGTTTTAGGAAACATCCAAAGGATCCTTGAGAATACCCTGTATGATCAAGCTAGCAAAACAATCCTATATACGGCTACAAGTCAAGGAAAAATGGTTGCTACTCTTAGCATCCAAAAGCATGAAGACCAGGACCTAAAGTCTTAAGTGATTCTTTTAAGAGAAATGCTTGAATATGTCATCCTTGATCCATAGTGTTTAGACCTACAAAGAAGATACAATGTTATTACTCTGTTTTTCAAGAGGTAGCAAGAAATTGTTACAGGTGCCACTATTGTTATGTCACTACCTTGATGTGTAGACATGAGAACCCGAGAATCTAGGGATCCCATTGACTTTTGTAGCAAAAGATGCAGTCGACTAAATAAGTCTTTCACATGATATTTTAAAGGACTCACTCTTGTAGTTTCCGTTCTTGTTGAACATTGGGCTCCTCATACCTATGTTAAAGCATTTTCTCTATGTTATCATACTTATATAATCCCATATGCATGCTATCAGTGTTGATGTGTGTAGCCACATTTACTCGTCTAAGCCCAACATTTGGAATGGATAGCTACGGCGTCTTCTCCTTAGTCTCCACATCAAATTTTTCTTTTGTGCCTGTTAATCGCCACCTGTACACAGTAAAAGGATTAAGCACAACTATATACATGTTTCTCTCTTCATTGAAATACCGATGACCACTATAATCTATGGGCACTAGGAGCTTAAACTCACTATGCCTCTCTTCAATTTTAACACAGTAACAAACCATATGGTCTTTATAGATTTGAGCACCCTGCTTGCTCTCAAACTGATATTTTAGGTGAAAATGTTTTAGGTTTGGTGCAGGGTATATGGTCTTGCTGCCATTTTGGTTTCTTCTTTGAAACTTACGCTTTTGGATCCCTCATCCATATACGTGTATGATCTCTCCAAATAAGTATTATAAAGACTCTCCTTCAAGATTGGCCTAAGGTGGGTATGGTCCCTTGATTGACACTACCCTCAATTGAAATATAGATTGATTGGTCTCTAGTACTAGGTTTTCTACTTGCCTGACCACAAATATATCAAGAAAAGGAAGCTTGCAAAACCCTGACTTGTTACCGTTTATGGTGCATTCAGTCCTCTTACCAAAGGTGACTCACTGCAACTCTCATTCATAGAACTTGTACAAAATTCACGTAGTGGCTATAGCCTTATAATTGTTGGGTTAGTTGAAATAGATTGGAATCAGAAATTTATCAAATTTTTGACACAACTCCTATTTTTCTTGCAATTTGCACAATCCAACTCCAAATTGAATTTTGAAAACATCACTATTATCTCAAGGACTAGTGCTAACTCTAGTATCAATCTGGGCAGTTTCTATGACAGGGGTTCATAGATCACGATCCATGTACCCCAATGATAGAATCACTTAAAACTTGGAACATATGTCTCTCACAAATTCTTGATGGCTTTTAAGTGAATTTGACTCCCTTCTGGTCTCCCAAAAGTCACTTAGTCATCATGTTTTGTGGATTTTGGTCTTGATTGTCTCTGGTCTTGTTTGAGCCTCTTTTTAATGTTTTTTTCTACCCTTTTTTTGATAAAGTACTGTTGTTAGTCTCTGCAACACTTCTATAAAGCCACACTTCAAAAAACTAGCAAGGTGACATGGATCACAATCCATGTTCCACCATGTCTGAACCCCAATGATCCCGCAATTGTTCCAAACATGTCTGGAAGCCTTACAATATGTACATTTGGATTTATTTGATATGTGACCTTTTGATCGACATTTGGAACACAAGATTTTTTCTTTCCTCACTGAGAGTCTTGTCTTTGCTATCTCAGAAATGTGTGAGAACATTTCTTCAATCTTCCTTTTCAAGGACCCCTTCTTCTTGGCTTTGCCTTTTTCATCCGACTTTCTGTCCAAAGAATTGGCATTGGCAGTGCTCCCTGAACTTTCCCCAGCCAAAGACTCATTGCCACTGATTTTTCTTCCTTTATGGCTCTTTTCCTTCTTGGCTTGTTGCTCCATTTTCAATGCGCTATGTACCAGATCATTAAAATTTCTTAGTTGGCATTGGTACTTCCTGTTCTCTTAGTTTCTTGCTATGAAAACCATTTAGAAACCAGGATCTCATTTTCTTCTCAAAGGGAGGCTCTTGAAGTTGCATTACATTGCCTTGAGCCGCCATTGGCTCCATTACTAGGGTGGTGATTAGTATCAAAGCCTGGAGCTAATTCTTCTTGAACTGGATTGAATCTGGGTTCTCCAAGAATCACGTTGTTGGTAATCAGTCTCTTGTGATCGTCGGAGGTGGCATTGCTGACCTACAATAGCTCTAATACCAAATGGGAGATAGTTCATCTATCCTAGAGCAACTTAGCTCAAATCATAGTGATCGCCAAAATGGATTGAGCTGGAGGTGTTCCTACAACTATTCCATGTTGGTACTTAGAGTTAGAGATCTCAGATTTAGAGAATTCAAATAGCAATTCAAACTACTGGAAGACAAAACTGGAAATGGAATTACAAAACACTGTGACTAGAACTAGAACTAGAATTGGACTCATAATAGTCACTATACAACTCACGAGCGTTAATTATGTCATTAAATGGCTTTGGAAATATAGAAAGAGAGAGAGCACATCAGAAGAAGATGTCATTACATGATTACAAAGTGATACAAAAGTCACAAGTGTCCTAAAAAATAAATAGTGGGTTCTATTTATAGGCTATCGGGCAGAGTCCACACTATCACTTACTGTGGGAACTCATTGGTTATTACTTCTCAAAGCTTTTGATATCCACGAGTAAGAGGTGGTTCCCACCTTGTACAATGGCAACGGTAGCACTTTTCTGGCGAAGATAAAAGAAATGGGTGTGAGGCTTTTTCCTCATGTGAGAGAGGGCTTGAAGGCGTTCTTGGTTTTGTAAAGCCTCAAAGGAACTACCCCTAAAACAAAAGTGAGGATGAACATATATGATAAACAGTAAGTAGAGAGAAAAAATCCTTCCAGGAAGAAAGAGACTAGCCCTTCTCTTTGCACCATCATCCCAAGCTCGATCCATTCATTAGTGCACTACATCGTCTGCGCTATAACACTACCTGCTCTTTTGGTATTTATCAATGTAACTTGGTCGAACAAATAGGGATTCCATTATCATTCAACATACCAAAACATGATAGAGACACAAAAAGTAAGAATGCACCATAACAACTTTATTTGATGCTATCACATGCAATCAATCATACATTTTGACATGTCAAAGCCTATGTGATCAAATAGAGGAGGTGAACACTTTAAAAGCCCTTCTTTTAGGATTTCTTTTCTAGATTTATGCATGTTCTCTCTCTCTCTCTCTCTCTCTCTCTCTCTCTCTCTCTCTCTCTCTCTCTCTCTCTCTCTCTCTCTCTCTCTCTCTCTCTCTCTCTCTCTCTCTCTCTCTCTCTCTCTCTCTCTCTCTCTCTCTCTCTCTCTCTCTCTCTCTCTCTCTAACGCGCGCACACACACACACAAATTCACAAATTGATGATGTGGCATGGCTTAAAGGACAAAAGGTCCAACAACTTATGGAACCTGCAATAAAGTTGTTCCCAACTTATGGTACCCCGGTGGAAGGGCCTAAAACTTATAGAAATAAAGCATGATTCCCAAAACAATTGATGATGGGGTAGGATGTCCGGACTTTTGGGATTTGCACTGTAAATCACACTAATATGTTCATGTGGCATCACACATGGATAGTCCCACACAACACTAGATTTTGGGACAAGATGCTTTGTAATATTTCAAGTTACGACTACATATAAATGAAAATGATTTTTGTGTACACAAAATGAGTTTATGAATTCATAAATATATTGGTACAAATTAAGAACGAGTAAATTTTTTGACGCAATGTGCCATCTGGATAGTATGATAAGTAGAACAATATTGAATGCGTTGCTGAATAGTTTAGAACAAGTGCATGGATAAGATGGTGTCCCAAGTTTGCTTTAAAAAACTATAATTTAATAGTTTTGTGGCAGTCGTCCAAGAAAGTGACCAGTCGGACACACTAAAATTACGATCCAATGGGAGCCGATAGATTGATCTAGTCGAGAGAGACATGAAAGTGACCAGTCGGACACACTAAAATTACAATCCAATGGGAGCGGATAGATTGATCAAGTCGAGAGAGACATGAAAGCGGGCAAGTTATTAACTCTCTATATTGGCCAAAAAACCAGGTTTTAACACCCATTTTTAAGTGTAAAGTTAAAAATGTTTTAAACTCAGTGCATTGTCAATTTGAAAGGCTCCAAATTTAATGAGCTAAAATACTCATCCATAGCGTGAGAAAAACTGCACACCAACATGGGAGTTTTTATGATCTTTCTCTCTCTCTCTCTCTCTCTCTCTCTCTCTCTCTCTCTCTCTCTCTCTCTCTCTCTCTCTCTCTCTCTCTCTCTCTCTCTCTCTCCCCGCCCCCCCTTATGTAATGCCAGATTCTCCTTGATGAGCTTTGTTGGTAGTCAAGGCAGACAGGTGCCCTTCGAGTTCACCCTTCTTCCATGAGCCCCAAAATTTTGATATATGTTCATTATTTTCTCAGAAAGCCTTGTAATTATTTGATAATCTCTGATTATAGATGGGAAATATCTCAAAAGCTAAGTGGTAAAGTTTGTAATGGAGTCTAAGCCTTGTAAAGTTGGCCATTGGTAAAGAGAACCATAGGTATAAAGTCTACTTTATAAAGTGGAAAAGGACCCCTTATCATTATCAATCTCTGAGTTTTGAAGCATACAACTGAGAGTGGCTACTCTCTTGCAATTGCAACTTGTAATCGTCATATCTTGAGCTCTAGTAATCAAATTTAGATTCAGGGGTGGGGATAGAGGAGAGTTCTCTAAGAGGAACATTAAGTGTTATGGTTGTGGCAAGTATGGCCACTTTGCAGCTCAATGTCGAGACTCACCAAAGCCAGAGGTCACTGACCAATGACCTCAAGCTTTGGTGAGAGTAGTCACCAAAAGCAAGGGGGTAGTGATTGAAGAGCTTCCTACCAAAGACGAGAATGAGACTACTAAAGCCCAAAAGTGGGAGCAATAGAGAAAGGTATGGAAGGATAATGGAAAAGAGAAGATTGTAGATGAATGGCAAGAACAAAGGGATTTTGTAGTGAGGTCTTTAAGAACTTGTCAAGTAAGTTTCCAAAAAAACTAGAATAAGCTCAAACCATTCAAAAGTTACTACCTCAGTCTTAGGAATTAAGAAAGGATAAGAAAAGAAGATAGCCTCGAGAAGTCTCTCATTGGTGCAGTACGAAGTTTGATAGATGAAATAAGGAAAATTAGAGTAGCAGACTTAGCTGAAGCTAGAAATACTAGATTGGGGGAGAATCAAGTGCATTTATCGTAGAGCCAACCATCAACAAGAAGCAAAATAGTGAAATGGAGTTGTGAACACACTCAAGAGGAGAAGTCTTCTGGTTCAAACAGTGGTAGCTTTGGCAATAAGCAAGATGATATTTATGTGAAGCTTTGTGAATGAATCCAAAAATTTATAATCGAATTATACGATATCAGATGCACATTACCTGATGTAGCCAACTATATTAGATAAAAGATAAAGGCTGAAGCAGAGGCCAAAATAGTGGAGTTGGCAACCATCCAAGATGATGAAGTTTCAATGATCTAGATAGATTATATGCTCATAAAACAATGGAAACCATTGTATGGTATTATTTTGGATGGGCCTCCGTTAAAAGTTTTGAATAACATGAATGAAGCGAGCTCCATTCTGAATAAGGATGGTAGATCATAGAGTAGACTTACAAGCCATTGGAATTATTGAAAATATGCAGATAATGGTGGGGAAAGAAAAGATCAAAACTAGATTCTTGGTGTTAGACATTCAAGGAGCCTATGATATGTTGCTGGGAAAACCATGGCTCATGATTGTTGGAGCCATACATGACTACGCAAAACCAATCTTAACTATCCAAGACTTGAGTAGAAGAATTTGAATAAAGTTAGACAATATCTAAACATGGAGAAAAGCATCGAGATCAGAGGAACTATTTAAGAAGTATGGAGCGAAGAAGATTGATAGGTTGCTAGCCTCCATGAACATCTTTCCCTTAACACTAGGTTGGTAACCTAACAGGACATAAAAGTGTCCTTTCAGGGTTTTGAAGAAAACCTCCAAAACCATAGTAGATCCACTCATTTTGTAAAATCCTTTCATGAGATTATAGTTCAAGGACTACTACACATGGAAAAAATAAGAAACTTGTAAAATTTCTCATCTTTTGGTCACACCAAGCCTCCAAAGTTGATGGACCAGTACATTTCCAACAAAACAGTCATTTCTTACGTTTTGTTGCATAAAAATAAGATTAGGGATTTTTGTAGGACTTGAGATGAATTCCCTAGTTAACTTCAATGGGTTGGTGATCAGAACATATGATTTCTTCTCACTCACTATTTTTTGTTTTGCCAAAAGAAATAGGTACAAAAAAGTTGAATTTTTACCATTCTGCAAACCTATCATCAAAGTTTCTATAGCCACGCTCAATTCAAATAATATATGCATGTTTTCTTAGTTCCCTATTGTCCTTTAGGTTCATAAGGAGCCATGGAGAATGTCAAAAGAATAATACATCTCTTACCAAGGGGAATCTTGGGGACAAAGATGAAGTGCTAAATACAGCAAACATGAAAAAACTGGGTTCAGCATTATGAGTTATAGAATCCCATAGAAACTATTCAATATCTAGCCAAATTTGATCCTTATGACTAGATATGGTTACTACCTACAAAATGCATGTAATTTTCACAAGAAACTAACAATATTGAAAAAGCTATACTTGATATACTAGAATGTTTCGTTTTCTTCTATAATTGAAAAAATCAACCATCGTTGTCTACTATGAAAAATAGGGTATTAGGTGCCCCAAAACTCAAGGAATATTAGCTTTATGTTACAATATGCGACATGGAAAATCAAAACTGCATTTGGATATCATGAAAGCCACCCAAAAAATCATAGAAGAGTTAAAATTGGCTAAAAAACAGGATTTGACAATTTTTGTAATTTGGTCATAACTTACAACTTTAACATTTATTTCTCCCTACAAGCATCAGGACATGTTGAGGACTACTACAGATAATTATCTAGCATTATAGACCTCACAAACATGAATTCTAGAGTGGTATAGTTGCAAAAAGTTGAAAAAAGCCAAAAACAGGACCCGTTTTTTCACACAATTTAGGTTGTGAAATGTTGTGCAAGGACAAGGTTAAAGATGGAATAGATATTCCATAAAAATGTCGAGTTTTTTTCAACTCATGAGACAACTTTCTAAACAGATAGCACCTCAAAATCCATTTTGAAACTCTTGACATAATTCAAGGAAAATGGTCACTTAGACATAAAAGTGTCCCATTACCAACCTAGTGTTAATAGAAATTGATCTCAGTGTACTACTTATAGACAAGGAGCAAGTTGAACAATAGAAGCAACAATATCCAGAATAATGTACAGAGCTAGATTTTGGAGAAAATTCAGTTCAGATTGATAATCAATCACCACTAAATTCTACATCAGAAAAGCGTAACTTTAGAGAGAGAAAGAACCCAATACAGCAAATTGTTTAGCAACTTCGGATGAAGAAAATCTAGTAGTGCTCACAGTGATCTATTGGAATTCACCTATCCTTTTAATGACTATGTTGTTGGTATTTAGATAGACAAATAAGTAGAGTCATTGTCCAAGAGAAAGAGAGGTGGGCCAAATTGGTTATTTCCAGATTGTCAAGAACTGGAAGAATGGAATCACGGCTCAAAGGAGAATCCCAAAATGATTAAAATCAACAAGCGTGTGAAGCCAAATATTAAGGAGAAAGCCAAGGCACTATTCCAAAATTATAAAGCCATATTTTCATGGGAACATATGGATCTAAAAGGAGTAGATCTAAAAGTGTGACAGCATCAAATACCACTTTAGTGTGATGCCGAACCAGTATGACTATAGAGTTATAGAATGAATCCTAATTACACAAAGAAGGCTAAGGAGGAAATTGATAATCTTCTTAAAGATGGGCTTATCATAGAGGTGGCAAGTAGAAATTGGTTATTTCCCATAGTGGTTTTTCCAAAAAAGAATGGTAAGCTCATAGTATGCATGGATTATAGAAAACTGAATGCTTAGACCATTGAATATCCCTTGCCATCACCATTCACAAATATGATGTTAGATGAGATTGCAGGCCACAAAATGTATAGCTTCATGGAAAGCTATAATGGCTACAATTAGCTGAATATTGTACCAAAAGATAGGTCTAAAACAATATTTATCATTGAATGGGGAGCATTTATGTATTTGCTAATGCCATTTGGACTTTGCAATGCCCTAGCAACCTATCAGCGGTGTATGATGGACATCTTTAGTGAGCTTTTGCACAAGTTCCCAGCCTTGTTCATGGACAACTTTACTGTCTTTTCCACTAAAGAAATGTAGAATGACTTTTGAGAGGTGCAGGGAGAAGCGGATCTATTTAAATCCATTCAAGTCTATTTTTATGGTCTTGAAAGGTCAGCTACTGGGCCATATTGTCTCAAGGAATGGTATTGAGATGGTTGAAGATAAAAGTAACAGTATTCAGCAAGCTAGACCACCTACCACTATTTCAAAACTGCATTCATTCTTGGGGAACATTGATGTTTATTGAGGATTTGTTCATATGTTTGCAGCTAAAGCATTGCCCCTATATGAGATCACAAAGAAAGGGAGTGAATTCATCTGGTCTGAAGAATGTGAACAAACTTTTCAATGCCTAAAAGATGTGATCAACAAAAAGTCAACCACTGAAAATATATAAGCAAAGGATCATTCACAACTAAATTTAGCACAACGATATGGAGTTGAGGGAGATGAAGTGATTCTACTATGATGAGGATGGGATCGCCACTTGGAGGAAAGGGAGAAGATGTGGCGAGGAAGCCCTGTGATTTGATGATTATGTATGCCAAATGTGATGCCCTACAGGAACCGTGAGTAGTCCTTGAAGGGAATTCTATCATTGTAGGACATGTTGAACATGGCTTAGCGAGGAAGCTCAAGGTTGTCTAGTTAAGGGAAGACCTTTCTCTAACTGCAAAGGGGACCGGCAAAATATTTGCAACACGTGCTCAAAAGCAGCCTAATGATCCGCGCACGCAGATGACTAGCAAGCTCCACAATGGTGGGTTACTCATGAAAGATGCACATGTAAGGAGTACATTATCAAGTGTGTATATCTAATGTAGTACACGCATGAAAGCCACTTATTGCCTGGAACATCAGCACCTAGAATGCATTGATTATAGGATATTCCAAACATGGCTCTAGCAAGGAAGCTCTAGGCTCTTTCAACTAGATGCAACCTGCAAAGGCAACATGTGCTCAAATGCAGCTTGATCATCCACACGCACGCGGATGATTGACGACCTCCACAATGGTTGGTGGCTGCTTCATACTAAGATGCATATTTAAGGAGTACATTATTGAGTCAAAGGCAATAGCCTCACGAAATGCCTCAAATTCATTACTTGGAATGTGTTGATTGCAAGGTATACCCAACATGGTTGTGGAAGGGAAGCCTTGTGTTATTTTCATTAGATGTGAAGGGAGGGCTTACACCTTGAAGGCTTGAGTCCTTATGCAAGATATTGGCTCAACGGTGATTTGGTTGATATGTATGCTAAATGTGGTGCCTACCTAAAGCAAGAATAGTTCTTGATGGGCATTTTCTCCAAGTTTTCATCTCAGTGATTGTAGGATATGGCCAACATGGCTGTGACATGGAAGTGCAAGGTTTTTTCAACTATATGCAAAGGGAAGGGCTTTCTCCAAATGCAAAGGGAGTGAGTGAATATGACCACTAAAAGGGTTGGAGCACGCGAATGAACAACAAGCTCCACAACAATGGGTTACCTATGAAAGATACATACTTAGGGAGTACCTAAATGTGGTATCTCCATGAAAGCCACTTTTTACCGGGAATGTCATCACTTGGAATGTGTTGATTGCAGGGTATACCCAGCGTGGCCATGGCTAGGAAGTACTGTGTTGTTTTCACCAGATCTAAGGAGGGATTTCACCTTGAAGGCTTGTGGCCTTGTGCAAGATATTGGATTAGTGATGCTTTGGTCAATATGTATTTCAAACATGATGTTCTATCAAAATCATGAATTGTTCTTGATGAGTATCCTCTCCAAGATGCCATCTCATTGATTGTAGGATACACTCATTATGAATCTCGCAAGGAATCTCTAGGAAGGCCTTTCTCAAAATGTTTTCTCCTATGCTTGCACCTTGAGGAGATATGGCCTTATGGAATACCTTCATAGCTATGCAAGACTTCACAATGAGTCTATTGATCAGGATCTATTGAAGAAATATATCATGCTTGGTTACATTTTGATCTTTATGTACATGCCAAATGTAGTGCCCTTACAAAAGCACAAATTTGTTTGATGGATATCCATTGTGGGATGCCATCTCTCTTGGTGCGCATAGCAAGGAAGCTTTGGGTTGTCTTATCCAAATGCAAAGAGAAGGCTTTTTTCCAAATTCATTCACCTAAGCTTGTATCATGAAGGCCTATGTCCTTCTGCAAGATGTTTACATGGGTGAGAGGATTCACAATGCAATTTCTCGTTAGGGGATATTGGAGAGACATGTACTTGGTTAATCTTTGCTTTCTATGTATAGAAAATGTAGTGCCCTTACAAGAGAACAAAAGTTCTTGGATGACATTTATGTCCAAATTCTCATTTCTTGGACCATTGACGGCCAGATATGGCCAACATGGTTGTGGAAAGGAATCTCTAGGTTATATAAATGGCAAATAAAGGACTTTCTCTAGATGCAATTAGCACAATGCACGTGAGGGGCTGTTGGAGAAACATGTTGAGCTTGATATATATGTAGAGAGAAGGTCTTTAAAAAAAATGCAATTATGTATACATGTACCATCAAGACCTATTACCTTACACAATAGATTTACATGGGTGAGGGGACTTGAAGAAATATGTTGTGCTTGGTAGTGCTTTGGTTGACATGTAGTGTCCTTATGCTAGCAAAGAAAGTTCTTGATGAGCTTTTTGTCTAAACTGTTGTCTCTTGGAACATGTTGACTGCAAGATATGACAAACATGGCTATCCATGCTTAATGATATTGTTCATTGGATGAAAAGGGAGGAATGCAGCCACACTCGCTTCTTGAAATACTATGGTCTTGCATAAGATGTTGACATGTATGAGAGAATTCCTGATGAGATTGCTTGTTACAGGGTGCTAGACAAAGATGTCATTATTGGCAATGCTTTGTTTTCCCCATAAAGTCTTTGATTGTAGTTGTCTCTTGAAACTAGTATGTTGGTTGCACGAGATGACATACCAAAGAGTTGTAGGATATGAACAACATGGTTGTGGAAAGGAAGGTATTTTAACCAATCTCAAGTCATGACATTATTAAAATACAAGCACCTATGCTTGCGTCTTAAAAGCATGTGGCTATATACAAGACCATCACATGGGTGAAGAATTCACATGATGAGATTGCTAGTTAGAGGCCATTCGAGAAACATGTTGTGCTTGCTAATGTTTTGGATGATATGTGTGTCAAATGTGGTGCCTTATAAAAGCACAAGAAGTTTTTGATGAAATTTCTATGTGAAATGTGGCCTTTTTGAACGCATTTAGTGCAAGGTAAGCCCAACATAGCTATGGCATGGAAGTAGTTGATTGTCTTTATTGGGTAGGAAGTCGCGGTTTCTCAATAGAAAAAGTCTCCAAGAGTACTCTTGTAGGAGACTATGCCCAGCAAGGGATTGCCGAGGAAGCCTTTAATTGTTTTTTTGGATGTAATAATAGGCTACATCCCCAAATGCAATCACACTAAGGGAGTGTGGCACTTTCCTAACCGCAACAATCACTTTCCTTAGCATGCTCAATGCATGTTTCTTTTTCATACCATGAGGGAAAAATTTGGCATTACATCAAACAAAGAGCACCACACTTTCATGGTTGACCTTTTTTGGTGGGCAAGGAATTTTGACAAAGCTATGAGAGTGCCAAGACAATGACATCATTTAAATATCGTGCAGTTTGGTTGCTCTTCTAGATGCTTGTCAAAAATGGGAAAATGTTGAACTTGGACAATTGGCCTTTGAGCACGCAACAAAGTTAGAGAAATGTAGCCTTGTTTGGTTGCTCTTCTAGATGCTTGTCAAAAATGGGAAAATGTTGAACTTGGAAAATTGGCCTTTGAGCACGCAACAAAGTTAGAGAAATGTAGCCTTGCAGCATGTGTGTAACATTGTTTGTAGTTTTGCCTAGCCTTGTGTAAAGTTGGAATTTTCTTTTGACCTTATTTTTAGCAAAGGGGGAATGACAAAGTGAGAAAAATTGCAATGCCTTGCAAAGTTGGTATATTGGATTGGATGCTCCATGTTTTTGAAAAGAAGATTCTATAAGGACAAGATAGTTGTACATTGGTTGTAAAGAGGCCATATAAAGTATCCATCTTTGCCACCTAATCATTTGTCCATTGCAAAAAGGATGAATGTCACACGAGGATTTGGCTTGTCTTCTATAAGTTGGCTTCTCATTTAGATTTGACACTACACTAGAAGTTGGAACCTTTAAATAGTGATACTTTGTGTGAAATGGATTGTAGAAGCCAAAAAAGGCATGTATTGGAAGGCATGGAATTTCCAAGGATACTCAAAAAAAGTTGGAGGTGGTTGAGACTATGACACCTAACTTTCTAAATGGGTTAGATATATTTCTAAGAGAGCATGTGGTATTTTGTGCCCTTACAAAGAGTTTCTATGAGGTACACATTATACCCAAACACCCTATGGACCCACCACGGATAGCACTAACAAGCTTGGTCTTCTCTAAAGTTGTTGCCAACCATTCAATGTCTTTATGTGTATCATGTGCTGCCACAAAATGTAGCAAGGTTCCACTCGAGGTATTTTGCTTTGGGTTATTAATTTTGTATCTTATCAAAAAAGAATTAGCCCTTCTGAGAGCACGAAGAGCTTCTCTTATGAAATCACCATGCTCGAACTCATGACTCCAAACCTATAGCAAGATGACAAAGCTGGAGCTAATTGGTCAGCAATATGGCGTCTATACAATGGAAGAAGGCACAATGGAATGGAGCGAGCACTCATTCCTTTTCCACTGGGAGCCGAGTGACTTTGCATTTTTATTGGGGAAAACACACAAAAAACACCCTATAGTGTAGTGAACATGTGGAAAAACAAAGCGGTCTAGAGCTGTGCATAAAAGGAGTCATCTCTTATGTATGAGTTGTAGAATTATTACTTCTCTCCACCCTTTGAAGTCTTTTTGAACCCCATCTCCTTATATGCTTCTGTTCATATAGTGACAGATGTTAAAGCTCAAAGTTAAAACATTTGGAAACTTATGCATGTTTTTTGGTGTGTATCGTATGAGTAATGCCTATTTTTTTAATATCTTTTTTTGTCATTAGAAAAGGCTCTAAGTATAAAGTGAAAAAGCTCACAAAAATGGGTTTCATTGCAAAAGCGTGAAATTAGAAGCTCGCAAAAAAAAAAACACTTGTGCATGTTGAGGCTTCATGTATGGCGATGGGGGCTATAGTGGCACAGCCTAATGGAAAGATAGAGTATCCAACCTACTTTTCTAATCAGCTCAGCCAAACAAGGATATTCAACTACAAAGAGAGAGGCAATGGACATGGTGTTCAATGTAACTAAATTTAGACATTATCTATTGAACAAGCTATTTCACTTCTATGTTGATCATTGAGATTTACTATTTTTCATCAGTAAAGTAATCATACAAGGAAGGTTAATATGGTAGATGATGTTTCTAATGGAATTTGAATTCAAGATCTTCCACAAGCCCGATAAAACACACTGAGGATCTAATTTTCTAGAATCATGGAAGGCTATTCGAAAACATCTTTGAGAGTTGAACCAGTAAATGCTGAATTATTTCAAAGCACAATTGAGGAAGACCAGGTACCAAAATGGCAAGAAGTGTATGATTTCCTTAAGCTAGGAAAATCTCCACAAGATTGATCTCAAAACAAGAAAAAAGTATTGATTATTCGGAGTATAAAATTCACCATTAATGTTGAAGAACTTTATAGGTTTGGGTATTGATGGTGTACTTTGACGTTGTGTTGGTCGTTTGTGACGAAAAAATTTGTTAGCCAAAAGATAATGCCTAAATTTCTTTACGGCGTATATCATACCTAAACCTTCTTGTTTTGTGGTTGTATAGTTCTTTTCTACACTATTGAACTGTCTATTAGCATAGTGGACTGGGAAATCCAGTGTACCTTTTCCTGGTTAATCCAAGATACAATCTATTGCAAATGTTGAGGCATCAATGTGAACATGAAATATTTTATCCCAATCTGGTGCCTTAAGAACTAGTGTTGATATAAGCACATCCTTAAGTTTCTTGAACAAGTTTTAACAGTCTCCAATTCAATCAAAGACAACTATCATCCTATATAGGGGTTGTGCAATGATTTCATACATTTATATGAATCATCGGTAGTACCCACAATGTCCCATGAAGGATTGTACTTTCTTGTCATTAGTTGCTCCATGGTTGGTAAGGAATAGTTATCTCTTATTGTGGCATTACTCACTTTCTTGAGATTTACACATACAGTCAATTTATCATTTTTCTTGAGGATAACCACAATGGGTGATATCCAATCAATGTGTTAAATCTTGTAATTGAGTTTTGCCTCCTCAAGCTTGTGAATCTCCTCTTTAGTTTGTTTGGAAAATGTGTCATCATAGATATAGGGGTCCATTGTTTGCAGGGGATTGTATGTTGACATGTCAATGGTTCAAACTACCTTGAGGTCCTTCTACGACCATGCAAAAACATCCCTATACTCCTTGAGGAGTTGGATGAGTAGCTTCTCTTTTTCCGTGCTCAAATTTGTTGCTATGTAGACTAGCTTTGCATCCTCTCCCAACTCTGCAAGATCTATTCGCTTTTAAATTTTTGGATCATCGTATGATTCATTTTCTTTTTTTTCCTTTATTGGCTATGTCATCACTATTTTCCTATCTTGGATAGTGAATTTTTAATAGTGGGAAATAGACACAGAAAACACAAAAAACCTTAGAAATAGACTAAAATTGGGAATTATTGACTTTTTTGTGTCCAAATTAAAAAAGAAGTGAAAATCTTACTTTGACATGGTCTAGATATACAACTAACATAGTTTCATGTCCAGATACAGTGGAACATGGATTGCGATCTATGACCCTCTGTGACATCCGAAACTAAGAATTGACCATTGAGAAGCTGATATCATTTGAAACAATTGTCCAACAAAATTGTGTCAAAAGTTCTACAAAATTTTGAATTTTGTAGATTTTGACTAACTCGGTGGTTGTAAGGTTATAGCCACCAAGTGAGTGTTGAACAGGTTCAACAGATCGGAGTCGTGTGGAGTTGTCTTTGGTTGAAGGACTAAATGTACCATAAAAGGTAAAAGGTCAGGGTTTGGTAAGATTTTCTTTCTTGATGTATTTGCGGTTAGGCAAATTGTATCAAAATAGAATCCCTAGCCATATAGACCAAGTGACCATACCCACCTTAGATCCACTCTCCAAAGAAACTCTTTCTAACACTTTGTCAAAAAGATCATATCATTATATGGTTGAAGGAACCAAAACTGTGAGTTTTAAAGAAGAGACAAAATGGGGGCGGGATCATCTAATCCCATGCTAACCGAAAACCTTTTGAACTTACAATATCAGTTCAAGAATGAGCAAGGAGCCCAGATTTGCAAAAACGGTATGGATCGACACTATGTGAAAATTGAAGAGAGGCCAAGTGAGCTTAAGTTTGTAGTTCCATTAGATTACAGTGGCGATTAATACTTCAACAAAGAGGTAAATGTGTATATTTTTGTGGTTAATCCTTTCATTGTGTACAAATGGGGATTAACATGCATCAAATAGAAAGTTGATGCAGAGCTTGAAGAGTAGCCGCCGCCAACGCTGCACATTCCTAATGCCAAGCTTAGGTGAGTAAATGTGGCTACACGTATCAACACCGATAACAGCCATGTGGGCTTATACAAGTATGATAAAAGAGAGAAAATTCTCTACTATAAATGTGAAGAGCCCAATGTGAGGGAGCTAATTAAGAAAAAATGCATGTACATGTTTACATTTGACATCAAGAGGGTCATGCAAATTATTATGTTGGAAAAGTATGGTTGGAAGTATTCTTCAAGAAGTCATTGACCTAAGGGCTATATGTACTTTGAAGGACCACTCCATGAGCATTACTTCACCCCTAGATTTCAGAGACCTACTGTTTCGGAAACAACAAAACTAGAAACTACTAGAGTGAGTCCCTTGAAATGTCATGTGGAAGACGCATTCAATCCACCTCATGCGTCTGCACCTAAACCAATGGGATCTCTGGAATTACAGGTTCCTAATTCAACACATCAAATTAGTGCCATTGCAGACACTATCTTCAATACAAGAATGCCAGATATCAGAGAAAAAAATTGGTACATAAGACATGATAGAAGGGCACCCGAATGAATCCCTTCCCAGCATTTGTCAGTGTTTGTAAAATGAGAGATTCTATGGGTGGAGAATCTAGAGTGATGAGGATGGTTGAAAAATTTAAAACATGCAACCTTCCCAAGTGGCTAAATGCGTACCAAACGAGTACAACGGATCATGAGATCCTTACACGGATGTTTTCATGTTTAAGAAAGTCTTAAGAGCAAAAAAAGTTCCCATTTGAACAAGTCACTAAGGAATTCTTGTACTTGGTTGGCAATTGCAAGACTTATGGCGCGGTAACGGAAGACTAAAAAACCAATCCTAGCAGTGCATCTTCTATATCCAGTGGGATAGCGGCAACGCAAAATACTCCTGACCTACATCCAATGGGATAGCGGCAACACAAAATGCTCCTGATGCAACCAAACCAAATGTGGAACAATTAGTCAAAGAAGTGGTCCGCAGGATAAATCAGACCTATGTGCAAAATCCTATTCTCAGCTGCATCACCCATAGTCAATTAATGCTCCACAAATGTTGAAATGGTGTGCCATAGAGAAAAATTACACAAATCATGACACCAAAGAGTGTTTTTATAACCATATATATGTGAGGGAAAGGGCGTATGGACCACCCATAGTGAATCAATTACTGTCGTTTCCAAGATATCAGATGCGACATAATAATGCGATATAGGGGGGGACAAAATGCAACTAGAATTGGGGCAATAGTCGCCTTTACTGCAAGATAATTGAGACATTCTGCGTTATGCTCAATCTACAGAGTCATTTGTAACTCAAATGATGATACCACCAATTTTCTATTATGAAAAGCCAATCAGAAGTCATCTGAGAGAGATAGCTGGAGTAGCTTACACTCCTAAAGAAAGACCATATTGAGCTAGTGATGAGGAAAATTTGGACCCATTGTATGTGGCTCCATCATCTAGAAACCAATTCATACTTGATGAAAACACACTCATCCTCATAGCGAATTAGAACTACAAGGGATTATCTGCGTAGAGCAGGCTAGCCAAAGAGAGTATCCTCAGTAGCTAAACCCAAGGGCCCATGCTAAATGTGGAGGTGAACGTTAGCCTAGGGGTTTTCCCTTTAAAGTTCAACGGACAAAAATCTTTGAAGTTTGCAAGACGGGTGTGGGAGAGACCATTTCATTCAAAACTATGCAAAAAAATTGGACAATCTTGGAAAGCAACTATGAATGTCATTGGTATATTAGATGCATGAATTAAGCTATTGACAACAGTTGAGGACCGGATTTGCATGGAGCCCGTCCCCCCTCCAAAAGGCTTTGTATTATGGTTTCTCCCATCAAGAGAGACATTGTACAATACAGTTCTTTGTGTTCCTTCAAGACTAGCTAGTGCAATGAAGATGAAAGCTTCATGCACTAAGCAAAACACTTAGCAAACACAACATCAATTATCCCCGGTCTCAGACCAAAGACCTCACACACCTTCGAAGATGGGGAGAGCTAGCAGGGTATGAGAGTAGATTGAGAGGAAGAAGGAGTATTCTTACAAGAAAGATGCACACCTCCTCACATAATCACTCATATTAGCATCCCTTAGCTTAGTAATTAGCATGGTAGAGGAGATGAGCATGCATTGAAGCTTGGCTCTTGGTTGGATTTGCATCACAAAGCCAAGAGATGTTGGTGTATGCCTCCCTTCTAACAAGCTTGGAGTAGGTGGTAAGCTTTCCATTAAAGCTTGAGAAGGAGAGAGAGCCTTCTTTACTTCACACATTAGATTGTGTGAGTGTGTGTGTGATAATGCCTTGCCAAAAATCAGCCCCCTCTCTCTCTTGGTCGACCCCTCTTGCTATTTTCTCATGCTCTACCCTCATTGGACCTCCCTAGGCCTAGCCAATGGTAATTAAGCAATATAAGTGATAGCCTTCTGACATGTGTCCCCCTTTCCCCTTTTATGAGAGCTTTAGGTAATTTAATAATTCAACTAAACTATCATTGGACCCCTTTGCCTCCTGGCCAATAGGAATCAGGCAAGCCATTGGGCTGTTGAATGCTCGTTGGACCCCTTGGGAGACTGTCCAATAGTCTTCTAGAGGACTTAATTCTCATTGGTTCTTTCATTAAGTGTTTTTAAATTAATTAAACTAGATTTACTCTAGTCTAATTCTCATTGGTCCACCTCCAAGGCCATCCAATAGGAATTGGGTACACCTTGTGGGCATCTGGGCTAGGGAGCTGACATGTGTCCCTCATTCCCTTTGTGTAAAGGGAGCGTGTGTGTGTGTGTGTGTGTGTGTGTGTGTGTGTGTGTGACTTTATCTCTCATCCCCTACAAGCAAGGCTCGCCCCTTCCTAAGTAGGTATTTGTAAAGACTTTTTTGACACACACAAAGCATCCAATTCCCCCATGGTTGACCGTTGGACACAACCTTTGAATTTTGGAACCTTAGCGTTTTGGAAGTCTTAATGGGCTGAACCTTAGGGTCTTTTTAGCCCATTTTTGTACATGGCTCTTTTGCAGATGGCCCCCCCTTTGGATCCCTATTGTCCCTCCTTTGGATCCCTACTGTGGCCGGTCTACTAGCTTAACCAATATTCTAGCTTTTTCTCCTCTGGCACTTCCCTATATTAAATGATCAGTTTAACATGAGAAAATCATTTAGGAGAATTAGATATTGATTATTATGACACTACCTCTCTCTTGAAATCATAGTCGTCCTCGACTATGGTATAGAGAAGATAAAGCATATTCATGAGTCCTTTTCTTAGCGGGTAGAGGATCCCTATGTTACCCTACGACATCATTCCACAATGGATGACTAGTCCATTTGGTGCTTGAGAGCCTGAGGCTGCCGCAAGCATGTCTGCACATTAGTACTATGAATCTTCCATAGTAGAGTGACAAGCTCTACTTGGTGTTTGGGAGACGTCGTCTCCGCAAACTTGATCTAAGCATGCATACTACTTCATTTTTGTGCACAATAAAGAAAAGAGAGTCTTATAAGACAAAAACTTTGTTCATTTTTAACATTTTGTACATTTGCTTACTCTTGGGAAGCATTGTAAGCATTGACAAGTTTTAGGTTATCCTTTAATTGTATGCATTGCGTCCAGCTAGCGTCTTCAAAAGGATAATTCTTAAACTTAATAAGATATCGTCGGATAGTCTTACCGCCTCTTAGTACCTTGTCTTCATGTCGGAGAATGGACTCGGGCTGCAGCACCTCCTCTTGGTCCTCGATCTCTAGTGGGTCTTCAGTAGTTGGTTCTTGAAGTGGCTCTCCTTTGTAAGGCTTTAATAGGCTCACATGGAAAGCATTGTGTATGAGCCAATGATTGGGAAACTTGAGTTGATAGGCTATCTCATTGATTGGCCTAAGAATCTGGAAGGGACCATAGTACCTTTTTGTTAGTTTAGCATAGTACTTTTGGTGGCCCGTAGGATTCTTGCCCGTCGTGTGCCTTAATCGAACCTTGGGAAACTTTAATAAGAAACAATCATTTTCTTTAAAGGCTTGGGCTCTTCTGTGCTTGTCAGCAGCAGCCTTTTGCCTTTTCTATGAGATAGAGATAGCATCCTTAATCTTTTGAAAAAATTCTTGTAGGTCTCGGCTATACTCATCTGCAGTGAAGATCTTCCCACGTACCTTAAGTAGCAAGGGACTTTTTGATCCTCCCTCAATTACCTCGAAAGGTGCTTTTCCCGTGGAAGTATGTACAGTGTTATTGTAAGCATACTGCACTAAGGGTAAGTACTTCTCCCATTGGGATCTTTGATCTACTTCCGTTACATAGGCTTTTAGTAGATCAAGAATTGTTAGGTTAGCTATTTCACTTTGGCCATCCGTTTGTGGATGATAGGCCGAAGAGAACTTCCAGAAATTACTGGTCATTATAGGATCTCTATCCGACACTATGGACATTGGCAAGCCATGGTACTTGAAAATTTGTGAAATGAAGAGGGTTGCCATTTGATGGGCTTTGATAGTCTTTTTGATAGGTATAAAATGAGCTTGTTTACTGAACTTGTCTACTATCGTCCATATTCCCGTATTCCCATGGATAGACTTAGGCAATCCAAAGATAAATTCCATGGATATGCTCTCCCATGGTGAATTAGGGATTGGCAAGGTTTGAAGCAATCCAAGCTGCTTCCCTCTATCAAATTTTGTCTTTTGGCATACCACACATTTAGAAACATACACTTGTATGTTCACTTTCATGGTAGGCCAATAGAAATATGTTTCAATTCCCTTTAAGGTAGACTGAATCCCTCTATGCCCCGCATAAGGAGGAGCATAAGATTCATACATTACTTTCTCACGTAGTGAGTTAGTAACGCATAGTCTATTTCCATAGAGAAGATAACCATCTTGTAAAGTAAATGGTTCTTCTTTCTTCCCTAATGCAAGGGCTGAAATCACATCTCTAAAATCGAGATCAATAGCATACTCATCTATCATTGAAGATAGATCATTGTGAGTTACTATGGAAACCGCATTCACTCTCGGTCGTCTTGAGAGTGCATCAGCTACTTGATTATGCTTGGCAGCAATGTGAGCAATATGAAAATGAAATTGCAAAAGGAACTTTGCCCACCTCATTTGTTTGTCGGAGAGCTTGGTCTGCGTCATGAAGTACTTAATACTTTGGTGATCCATTCGCAGAATGAAAGGAGTCCCCAATAAATAGTGCTTCCATGAGTCTAAGGCATGTAGAACTGCAAGGAGTTCCTTTTCATATATGCCTAGAGCTTACTCAACAAGGTCGAGCCTACGACTTTCATAGCCTATGGCGTGCCCTTCTTGGAGCAAAATAGCTCCAAGGCAATCACCACAAGCATCTTATTGGACCTCAAATGGTTTTGAGAGATCCGGTAGTGTAAGCACAGGTTGAGAGATAAGCTTTTCGAAAGCATTGTTCTCCTTAGCAGACCATGTGTACCTAAACCTTTTCTTTGTTAGGTCATGTAATGGTCCCGCATTTTGTGAGAACTTTTCTATGAAGCGTCTATAGTATGCACACATACCTATAAAGCTTCTTAGTTCATGAAGATTCTTTGGTTTAGGCCATCCTTTTATTACCTCTAACTTTGATGGATCCATTTGGATGCCATCTTGAGAGATAATGTGACCTAAATACTGAATCTCTTGCAATAAAAATTCACTTTTCTTTCGATTAACATAAAGTTTATTCTCTCTTAAAACTTGAAATATTACCTGGAGGTGTTGCTTGTGTTCGTCTAATGAATTAGAGTAGATGATAATATCATCAAAGAACACTCCAATGAAGGTTCAATGAGGCCTGAACAGCTTCTCCATCAAGCGGTTGAATGTGGCTGGTGCATTGGTCAAGCCAAAAGGCATGACAATGTATTCGTAAAGACCAAATGTGGTGCGAAATGCGGTCTTTACAATATCTTGATCAACTATCCTTATTTCGTGATAGCCACTTTTTAGGTCAATCCTACTGAAGTAGGTCGATCCTTGTAGCTTATCAAATAGGTCTTCTACCCGTGGAACGGGAAACCTATTCTTGATAGTGATCCTATTTAGTGCTCTATAGTCGACACACATACGATATGTGCCGCCTTTCTTTTGCACTAATAGCATAGGTGAGCAAAATGGAGATGAGCTAGGCCTAACCATGCCCTTCTCAACTAACTCATGCACTTGCCGCATAATCTCCTCTTGTTGAGCTTGAAAAACTCTATAAGGAGGTTCGTTAGGTGGTGAACTTCCTGGAAGAAGTTCAATTGCATGGTCATCATTACCTCGTTTAGGAGGTAACTCACAAGGGATGTCGTCAATAAAGACATCTTGAAACCCCTTGAGAAAATTGGATAACTCTAATTCCTTTTGGTTGCTTTTATTTTCTTTTGCTAAAGCATTAGGTTCATTTTGAGAATCTTTAACAAAAATCATGTAAACGGAAATAGAGCTCTTTATTGACTTGTTGAAAGCTGGTGTATGTACAATGGGGATAGTGTTACCCATTTCCTTAGCATCTATATACATGTCTTTTTCCCTGAACTCAAAGGAGATTCTCCTTTTAGGGAATTTAACATTGGCAGCCAGGCGATCAAACCATGGTTCCCCTAGGATTACATCCTCATGCTCGAGAGGAGTGATGCCACGTTAACTGCACAAAGGCAGGCGCACTGCAAGGCTGAAAAATCCCTATTCTACTTACTTACATGCAATTAATAATACCAACCATTTATAGCTAGCTTGAGGACCTCCCTTCTTGAGTAAGAAAAGAGAAACCTTGTGCTCTAATACCAATGTAACATTTAATGGCCTAAAAATTTGTGTGTAGCGGAAATTAGCATGAACATAGTGGGCATTTCATTAGAATAGATTCCTAATGAGAATTACAAGAGTGCTTGGGTGGAGAGAGAGCAACAAAAAAGCATAACACCTAGTTAGATAGCATGAACAATACTTTCAAAAGAGAGAGAAATTAAGCTATTGACAACAGTAGAGGACCGGATTTGCATGTAGACGGTCCCCCCTCCAAAAGGCTTTGTATTATGGTTTCTCCCATCAAGAGAGACATTGTACAATACAATTCTTTGTGTTCCTTCAAGACTAGCTAGTGCAATGAAGATGAAAGCTTCATGCACTAAGCAAAACACTTAGCAAACACAACATCAATTATCCCTGGTCTCAGACCCAAGACCTCACACACCTTCGAAGATGGTGAGAGCTAGCAGGGTATGAGAGTAGATTGAGAGGAAGAAGGAGTATTCTTACGAGAAAGATGTACACCTCCTCACATAATCACTCATATTAGCATAGCTTAGCTTAGTAATTCGCATGGTAGAGAAGATGAGCATGCATTGAAGCTTGGCTCTTGGTTGGATTTGCATCACAAAGCCAACAGTTGTTGGTGTAGGCCTCCCTTCTCACAAGCTTGAAGTAGGTGGTAAGCTTTCCATTAAAGCTTGAGAAGGAGAGAGAGCCTTCTTTACTTCACACATTAGATTGTGTGAGTGTGTGTGTGATAATGCCTTGCCAAAAATCATCCCCCTCTCTCTCTTGGTCGACCCCTCTTGCTATTTGCTCATGCTCTACCCTCATTGGACCTCCCCAGGGACCCCTTTGCCTCCTGGCCAATAGGAATCAGGCAAGCCATTGGGCTGCTGAATGCTCATTGGATCCCTTGGGACACTGTACAATAGTCTTCTAGAGGACTTAATACTCATTGGTTCTTTCATTAAGTGTTTTTGAATTAATTAAACTAGATTTACTCTAGTCTAATTCTCATTGGTCCACCTCCAAGGCCATCCAATAGGAATTGGGTACACCTTGTGGGCATTTGGGCTAGGGAGTGACATGTGTCCCTCATTCCCTTTGTGGAAAGGGAGCTTGTGTGTGTGTGTGTGTGTGTGTGTGTGTGTGTGTGACTTTCTCTCTCATCCCCTACAAGCAAGGCTCGCCCTTCCTAAGTAGGGATTTGTAAAGACTTTTTTGACCCACACAAAGCATCCAATTCCCCCATGGTTGACCTTTGGACACAAACTTTGAATTTTGGAACCTTAGCGTTTTGGAAGTCTTAATGGGCTGAACCTTAGGGTCTTTTTAGCCCATTTTTGTACATGGCTCTTTTGCAGATGGCCCCCCCTTTGGATCCCTATTGTCCCTCCTTTGGATCCCTACTGTGGCCGGTCTACTAGCTTAACCAATATTCTAGCTTTTTCTCCCCTCGCACTTCCCCAGATTGAATGATCAGTTTAACATGAAAAAATCATTTAGGAGAATTAGATATTGATTATTATGACAAAGTTTAAGCCAACAATTCTTGTCAAAGTGGTCACTGTAGCTCAAGCTCAAGAAGCTACAAAAAATCAATCGAGAGCAGATGACCTAAAACTTCTAAACCAAATCGAATTTGATAATGGACCAGTCAAAACTCAAAGAAAATCTTGGAAAGTTATATGAGATAAAATTAAAGCAAAGAGGTTGTAGGAGAAAACGTCTCTGGAAACTAAACTAAAACAAACCAAAGAACGACTAAACATAAACAAGAAGGAAAAAAAGATGCAAAGAAAGCAAAAGAGTCAAAGACTGACTCAAGTGGTTCGATCTTGGTGGAGAAAGTTAACGAGCACTTGGATGCAATATTGCAAGCATATGCTATAATACTCAATAGCAACCAGAATCTGGAGCAAAGATTGCCAACTTATCCGCATCCAAAAGATGAAACCAAGAGAGTGGAAACATACAAGAGACTTGTTAAAGCTGCTCAAGTCATACTGCACCCTGAAGTTCCAAAAACTTATGAGTTGATAACGCATGATCTAAACAAAGAAAACACGGGAAGACATGGCATTATGAGAAACTTGGACTCAATTTTGGGCCCTGTAAGAAACGCCAACTCAGCATAGAGAGAGGTAATTATGAAAAATGCAAAAGGTTTTTTTTGGAATTCTATTGCTCATAGTACATACGTAAAAGTTTGCTCAATCACTTAAATGCATGCTCGTATAAAATTCTTTTCGAGAGCCCAACTTAAGTGTACACAAAAATCCATGTCTGTGAATCTTAATGAGTGATGTGATGTGCGATGAGAGAAAACACTTAAGATTTGTTTTCAAAATACAAAATAATACCACGGATGCATCCGGAACGTCCAAAAACCTTAGTATAGCTCTTTAAAACGTTGAAATGCGATGTCTCTAGCTCAAGATATAGCATTTTTAAGCCTAGGGCCTCATGAGGTCAGTACCAAGCAAATAGAGGGCCTTGAGACCCCCTCAAGGGCCTCTATACGCTTGGTACTGACCTTATGAGGCCCTATGCTTAAAAACACTATATATTGAGCTAGAGACGTCGGATTTCAGCGTTTTAAAGAGCTATCCTAAGGTTTTTGGACGTCCCGGATGCATTCGTGGTTAAAAAAATGCTATATCTTAATCCTAGGACCTCATGAAATCAGAAGCAAGCGAATAGAGGTCCCAGAGACCCCTCAAGGGCCTCTATTTGCTTGGTTTTGACTCCTTCATAGTCTTAAATAGTACATATCAATCACTATCAAGTATGATCTGTTCAAATTTAAGTTGCGAGTACTTCATAAAAAGGTGATTGATTCTTGTGCGAGATGCACAAGTACAAGTACTTCACTTTATAGGATAGCAATAGCGGGTCATAAAAAGGCGTTTTGTGCTTGTGCAAGATGTTATTATCAAGCACCTTACTTTTATGATGATAGTGACAATTTCTCCAAAATGGTTTTCATGGACATTTTCAAAATGAGAAAAAAGGTTTTCTCTATGTAACATTAGCCTTCTTCCTATTGGCTAAGGAGCATTCTCTTACTAGAGCTAAAAGGCCCAAAAATGAGTCCATTTCTTTTCTAATGAGAAACCAACACAAGTAAAGAAAAAAAAATCAACAATTTTGTAACCAATGTGTAAAAGATCACTTATTCAAGAATTGCGTTCAAAATCCAAATAACAAAATAAAACATGTGAAAACAAGAGAGTCCACTATTGGCGGATACGCCGCGAGCGGATGCTAGCATAGCGAGAACAAACCAACAACTTTATGTCATCCAAGGATGAATATTAACCTGTATGCACATGGAAACAAGGAGATGGATGTTAATCACCTACTTGATCTTCTAAGACAATCTCTACTCAAAGAAACCAGATCTAGGCATCCTATGCACTTGTGAATGTAAAACCTACAATATTCATGCTATCCAAAACTAGACCAAACACACTCAAAAGGTCTCAAAACTCATAGGTAACACTCTCCTCATCAAGAGATCATTACCCTATGGACTCTAACTTGATATCTTACCTAAAACCACCCCACGCGACAATCACGTATAAAGATAGGCAGCAAAATTAAGGTCACCATTTTTTGGTTTGTATGATCCTAATAGGTAGCTCTACTCATCGTGAACCCACAGGTATAAAGAAATCACCAATAGGACGCACGGTTTGTAAGAAGCCTCACTTGAAAGCTTGTAGCAGCTTGCTTCACGAGTGACAACAGTAGAATCGTGCAAGCTTGGCGTTGGATTGAAGCCCTAGCTGTTTTTAACACACTGGTGGTGTCTCGGCCTTTGCAATGTAGGTTCTGTAGAGCATGTAGGGAAGAGAAGAAACCACACACTCTCTCTCTCTCTCTCTTTGTCTCTCAAACACAGCACACAGTAAATGTGAGATTCAAATAATTTCTAAGTTGGCTTAGGGTTACAAAAATTGGGGTAGCTATAGCACCACGACATCTATGTTACCTCAACCGAGCTTGTAGAGAGCTAGGGTAGAGAGCAGTTGAGGACACAATGGCCACTGCTTCTATTGTGATCAGACATGTTGAGTCTTTATCTCTCTTGATTGCATGCTTCAAGCTACAAACAACATCACCATGAATTAAAATTTTAGATTTGAAAACATCCCTAAAAGCCACTTATTCTTCACTTGAAAGATCATCTTTCATAAGAAGCTTTTGATAGCTTTCCACAATTATTCCCACGATGTGAATTATGACAACTTCATGAGGTTTGTGCGAGCAAGAACCCCACACATAGCTAGGTGAGGTTAAGGGGCCGGGGGCTACCTGCCTTGATAGGGAGGGATGACAGCCCCCAACCGCACCTAGCAAGGTACACAGTGTTGAGCCTGCAGAAGCTTATGATGTTTAACACTATGGGAAAAATTGGGAAAAGAGGACCTCGTTCCCAAAAGGGAAGCCCTCTAAAACTTCTTGTTTCTCTTTATGTACATGGAAACTAATTCCTTTCCTCTCTTAGCGAGCATATTTTCTGCATGGCTTTGGAGCTTACTGTTTCCATGGTTCTTCTGTTTGGAATTAGACTCGCCTCCAATATAATTCCCTTTCAATCAAACCTACGTAAGAGGAGTAGTAGCTACCACATTGCGTAGGTGAAGAGTCACAATTGGATGGAGATAGGAGTGCAAGTTGCCATTGACACAGTGCACCGTGCTAGAGCAGGCAAGGTGAGGGAGAGAGACCCTAATGAAGTAAATGGTGTTGCAAGTATGGTGTGGTGAAGTTTTTTGAGAGACAAATAGAGAGAGGAGAGACATAGATGGATGGGTGTGGCCGCCTCTTCGGTTTTCTATGCTTGTGGGTGACTCTTGGACTTTCATAGGGGCTAGCTATACACCTACAAGCAGTGTCGTTGCTACATTCGACCAACAACAACAGAGCAGCAAGCAAAAAATGAAGAGTGCATCCACCTACAAGGGTCTGCAGGCGGGGGTCGTGACTTTCACCGTGGATGCCTTGAACAATGGGAGTATGTGCAAGGTTAGTGCAGGTGTCAATCTAGCACTAGCTCCAGAACTCTAGATCAGTCTGCCTTGAATAGCGAGAGCATGGCATTGAGTTGTGGGGACTCACTCATGCCTCATAACCTAGAGCTCCTACATTATCTCCCTTTTGTCCTCTCCTCTCGCACACATGTTACTCACCATAGCTCACCCATCCACAGCTGAGGCAAAGAGCCCCTAAGGACAAAATAGCGCTGCCTCACCATGAATTAAACTTTCAACTTTGAAAACATTCCCAAAAGCCTCTCTTTCTTTACTTGAAAGATCATCTCTCTTGATATATGCGGCAACTAATTGCTTTCCTCCCTTTGTGAGCATATTTCCTGCATGTCTTTGGAGCTTAATGCATGTCTCTATGGATCTTCTGTTCAAAATCAAACTCACATTCAATATAATTCGCTTTCAATCGGCCTTGCACATGAGGATTAGTAGCTGATACATCGTGTAGGTGGGGAGTCACAATCGGATGGAGATAGCATTGCAAGTTTCCATTGACAACGCACCGTGCTCTTGCTAAATTTTGGCTCGCTTGTGTATGTGTAGGTAGAGGCGACCTGCCCAACCGGGCACGTCGATTTTTGGGGTGTCAACCTCTACTTTTAAAAAAATGAAAAAATGCACCACAACTTGTGTAGGTGCACGTACGTAGTGTAGTTGTGATTGTGAAGGCCCAGCCTCTGAGCTGTGAGGTCGGGGGTTCAAGTCGTCCGTGTGTCCTACGTGTATTGACTTTTTGATCAAAGATCCTGTAACGGCTACATTAGACTCGTAACCAACTTGCCTTACTTTTTCACGAGGGCAAGCAAGCCAAAATTTAACGAAAGCTCCATGCTAGAGCATGCCAATTGAGAGAGACACCCTAATGAATTGACTGGCATTGCAGGTATGATGTGGTAAAGTGTTTTGAGAGAGAGAGAGAGAGAGAGAGAGAGAGAGAGAGAGAGAGAGAGAGAGAGAGAGAGAGAGAGAGAGAGAGAGAGATGTATGGATGTGGTCGCCTCTTGGGCTTTCTACGCATGTGGTTACTTCTTGAACTTTCATAGCGGCTAGCTATGGACCTACAGGTAGTATCGCCAACAACAAGAGAGAAGCTAGCCCTGACATTTTGCCCATAGCATCATCATCATCACCTTCTTCTTCTTCTTCTTCTTCTCTCCCTCTCTCTCTCTCTCTCTCTCTCTCTCTCTCTCTCTCTCTCTCTCTCTCTCTCTCTCTCAAAAATGTTTTTTATTATCAAATAGTATACTATAAATAGTTTGTAAATGAAAGCAAGAAAACATAGAAAATAGTTGCAATAAATACTTAAAATAACTAGAATCAAACTAATAAAAAAAATAAGAATTGTTGAAACTAAATAGTTAGATACATGAAATTATTAAATAATATAGAATAGGTTGATAAATATTGAGATTTTATATGTAAAATCCAATAGGCTCTAAAATAGAAAAATACAACACTTAAAATTCAAATGTTTATAAAGTATAAACAGATCCAATTTAAATTAGCATTTGAATAAAGTTTACAGTTAGTTAAAAATATTTCTAGAATATAAAAAATAAAAATAATCCAGTTTAAATATATAGTCATAGCAATAATTCAAATGATAAAGAAATTAGATAATTTTGAAATAGGAACCTAATTTTTTTGAATAAATTTAGGAACTACAAAAAGAATATTGATTGATTGCAAGACATGGCCAACTGAGCGAGCAACTAGGCAACAAGTTACTTTCACTAGTTAGTGCAAAGTGAGTTTCTCAACTATACGGAATTTTGCCAGTAGTTCAAGGGCTAACAAACGCACCAGTATGTTGTGGTCATGGGCTATTGAGAGAAACATCGTCTTTGCATTGTGGTGCTTGGCACTTGCAATCTAAGAGTAATCTTTCCACAATATCACAAATAGTGATTGATAAGCTTCTTGCATGTCTCTCTCAATTGCCATTCTCTTCTCCACATATTGAGAAGTCATTCACTCACATTCTGTAAGTTTTGCAAAAAATATGAGGGAAAAATATGTCATTGCATTTAAAAAGAAACAATGACTTCCATTGTTGATTTTTATTACCGTACATAATTTTTTACTAATTGCAAGGTTTAACTTGAAGAGATTATTCCCTTTTTGCTTCAGTAGGCAGCACCGTCGTCAGAGGCGGCGGGAGTCTCACTCGAAGCTTGAGAGGCAAAATGGGCACTTGTAGAGGCAAGAGATGATGAACATCAACTTTGCAGGTTGCAGGAGGACAATTTCTTTTTGGAGAGAGAGAGAGAGAGAGAGAGAGAGAGAGAGAGCTCCCATGAACTCCTCAAATCAATGGTATTGCTTGAAGGACATAGGCTATAAAAAGAATTGTACAATTACAATCCAACATCCATGAGGAGGCTCTATGCAACCATGTAGCCCTTGCTATGAGGGTGCCATCAAAAAGCTTGCCCTATTGTTTACATTGATGGTGAGGTATCACAGTTTGTAGATTTCATTAATGAAGAAGAGACGCTTCTTGACAAATCTCGATGGTGGTGATGGTCGTGAGTATGTTAAAGCTCTATTTTGACTTTCTTTTAAGCATACACATTGTCACAACTCCTATGTTCTAGGGTGAAAGTGAGACACAGTGCCTTGGATGTGCCTTGGATGCTACATTCTCTACACTTTTTGGTCTGAGTGGCAATTGACGATGTCAATATTCCTTGCCTAGACAGTGTATTTTGCTTGGACTAAGGAAGGGGTTGGATGCTTGGAGAGTCGAGGCCTCCAGTGCACTACCCTCAAGCAAGATCCATCATTGTGTGGTGTCATTGTGTCGACAATGAAACACATCGTAATCATATAAGAAGAATGGGACCTAGGGTTGGACACTAGGGGGAAGACCAGTTATAGGTGTGATTATAGTTATATATTTATGGGTAAAGTAAATCTTTGTAAAGGAGAAATGCTGGAAGGCCTCTAGAGTGCCTACTTTGAGTTGAGTATGGTAGTGGTGCATACGGTAGGCGGACGGCCAGCTTTTGGAGGACATATGGTATGCTGGGAGACCATGTGGGATGTTGAGCTTGGAAAGGTAGCCATGTCACCGGCAAGTAGAGAAAGCTCAATGAGGGAGGTTGAGAGTTGTCTACACTCTCTCTCTCTCTCTCTCTCTCTCTCTCTCTCTCTCTCTCTCTCTCGGGGGGAGATCCATGATAGTGTCCATCGTGTGTGTGTGTCATGGGGATATGTATAAAGATAGACACATACATGCATCTATGATAAGAGCGAGCAAGACCGGCCAATAGGCGGGTCGCACAAGCTAGTGTTTTGAATTTTGATTAATACGATTTCTCTCGAATTGTAGGAATGGAAGCATTTGAAGAAGAACAAGAAGAAGAGGATTTTAACATCGTAGAAAACTATCCCAAGAGACCTCAAAGATCTATCCGACAAGAGTTGAACTCAAGAATTGTTAATCAAGAGGGAAATGGCATAACCAATCTACCACACTTGGTTGAATTCAACCTTTACAGTCGCTTATCATTAGAAGTTTCTATGAGCTTTGATAATCTTGCCATGCCCTTTGTTAATGATTGTGTTATTGGCCGTGTAACGATCGACAATGAGCCCCTTAACGACCTGTTGACATGAGCTTCTGCAGTTGGCAGCACTGTTCGACAATGAGCCCCATAACGACCCAATGATAAGAGTGAGCTAGACCCGCCTTAGGCGGGTCATGCAAGCTTGTGTATAGTATGGATTAGGTAAGGAATGCCACCTACATACTTGTCCATTTGCTTACAACTACAATTCTTTCTCCCATGCGTAGTTGTGAGCTTATGCACACCGTCTTGCTACAAGGGACCCCGTGCTTGTGAGAACCTAGCACCTTAAAAAAAATTAGGTGGTTTTGGAATAAAACCTAGCCGAGGTTAGCTACTGCTAAGGAAAAACTGTTCAAAATGAAAATGGACTTAAAGGTTGAGTTGAAGCATGTTACATTTCTGAATGATTCGAATGTAATACTCTCTAAAACTTGTGAATATAGGCTTACATTTTTGAATGATTGCTATATAATACTCTTTATACACGTTCTCTCTCTCTCTCTCTCTCTCTCTCTCTCCCCCCCCCCCAAAAAAAAGCAAAACCTCCAAAAAAAAAAAAACTCAAACACACCATGGACAAGGATAATCACAAGAAAAAAAAAAGAATCATTCATCAGAACTAAGCTAGAGTAGGAGGAGTTTCTATGAAGACAAGAAGTATTGGCCATGAAGATAGCCATCAACACTACTTAAAGATCCTCTAATTGTTGAGAAGGTTTGTTGCTTTGATAAAGCTTTGTGGAACCAAGTTTTGGACAAGACAAATGGAGAAACCATAGGAACAAAAGCAGAAAAAATAGAGGTCCTATGGATGAAATCTTTTATCTACAACCAAGAGTTTTTCTAAAGTCTAATCTTGAGGGGAGCCCAAATCCTCCACATACCATAGAGAGAGCCTTTTTATATATACTAGTAAAACGGCGTCGCCTCCGGTGGCGGCATGGCTCCTCTTACCCTCAAGCTCCTCACTGTTGGCAAATTTCATAAAAGAAGATCAAGAAAAGTTCTCTCTCTCTCTCTCTCTCTCTCTCTCTCTCTCTCTCTCTCTCTCTCTCAGAGTGCTAGAGGAGAGGTAGAAATGTTAGCTACACTACGTTGCTCAACAATATCTTGTAGCTATGAAGCTTTGCTCATGGGTAGCAATGAAGCCACTCAAGGAGCGCTCGAGAAGATAAGGAAAGGGTAGCTAGTTTACACTACTCAACAATAGCTAGAACTGATTGCAGGGTAGCTAGAATTTGAAGAAACTTACACCTACATGTCTTAGATAGGCCTATCCTCTCATGCGGGTGTCTCATGGCACCAACTTAGCTTTGCAAAGTGCATGTGAGGGAGAAGCTCTCTCTCTCTCTCTCTCTCTCTCTCTCTCTCTCTCTCTCTCTCTCTCTCTCTCTCGCATGGTCATGCACTCTCCCATCTCTCTTACTCCACGATCGGCGTCCAGGCTTGCCACACACGCTAAGGATCTCTCTCTCTCTCTCTCTCCTACTGCACGTGCACACTGTGTCATGCTTGCTACCGGCGGCTCTGCATTGTCCGCCTGTGTCGCTAGGCTCCAGGGAACACTGACCAGATCAATCTCCTGCTGACACGTGGCTGGGGAAGGGGGACCGGAATCCCTTCCCCTATTATTATTAGGGAAAATTATCAAAATACCCCTCAAATTTCAAAAATTCCCAAAATCTATACCTTTGTATCTATTTTGGTTGAATTGTTCAAGATTTCCTAATCATTTTTCCTTTTTGACAGTCGAGATCCGTTTTTTAGTGCTTAGCATGTAATTTGTCACAAATTACCTCGCAAAAAAGGACAATTATGTCTAGAAATAATGAAGAAATTCATCTCCAAAGCCTACATAACCAACCCAAATTTTAGTTTTAGCATCTTGTATTGATGAACAATGAAATTTGAGTGAAAATTTGAGAATTTCCACACTGATTTCCCCTTATTATGACTTTATGCCGTTAGAGGTGGCCTCGACGTTTTCTCTGTGTGTGTGTGTGTGTGTGTGTGAGACGCGCGTGCATAGTGACTTAGCATGTAATTTGTCACAAATTACCTCGCAAAAAAGGACAATTATGTCTAGAAATAATGAAGAAATTCATTTCCAAAGCCTACATAACCAACCCAAATTTTAGTTTTAGCATCTTGTATTGATGAACAATGAAATTTGAGTGAAAAATTGGGAATTTCCACAGTGATTTTCCCTTATTCCGACTTTATGCAGCACCGTCAGAGGTGGCCTCGACGTTTTCTCAGTGTGTGTGTGTGTGTGTGTGTGTGTGTGTGTGTGTGTGTGTGTGTGTGTGTGTGTGTGTGTGTGTGACGTGCGTGCATTGTGACTTAGCATGTAATTTGTCACAAATTACCTCGCAAAAAAGGACAATTATGTCTAGAAATAATGAAGAAATTCATCTCCAAAGCCTACATAACCAACCCAAATTTTAGTTTTAGCATCTTGTATTGTTGAACAATGAAATTTGAGTGAAAAATTGGGAATTTCCACAATAATTTTCCCTTATTCCGACTTTATGCAGCACCGTCAGAGGTGGCCTCGCATTGTGACTGCTCTTTCCCAATCTTTTTTCCCTTTTGACAGTCGAGATCCGTTTTTGAGTGCTTAGCATGCAATTTGTCACAAATTACCTCACAAAAAAAAAAGGACAACTATGTCTAAAAATAATGAAGTAATTCATCTCCAAAGCCTAGATAACCAACTAAAAGTTTAGTTTAAGCATCTTGTATTGATAAACAATAGTCTGCTTACGAAAAGCTCCAAATTTTTAAATATTTGGAGGATCTCACAACCGGGGGTATTTTGGGAACTTTGGAACTGTGAAAAATTTGAAGGGCATTTTGAGAATTAAAGACAATGAAATTTGAGGGGTATTTTGAGAATTAAAGACAATGAAATTTGAGGGGTATTTTGGGAATTTCCACGCAGCGCCATTAGATTTCTCTCTCTCTCTCTCTCTCTCTCTCTCTCTCTCTCTTTGTGTGTCGCACGCACAGACTTTATGCAGCGTCGTCAGACCTCTCTCTCTCTCTCTCTCTCTCTCTCTCTCTCTCTCTCTTTGTGTCGCACGTGCGCACTGCTCTAGAAGCTGTCGAGATCCGGATCAATCTCATGGTGACATGTGGCATGGCAGCACGGTTTCCCTACTGCTTAATTAACCCAAACGGCTTCTATCTCTCTCGAGTCTCTTCATTTACTGCAGCCCCCCCAAAATTTGAAGGGCATTTTGAGAATTAAAGACAATGAAATTTGAGGGGTATTTTGAGAATTAAAGACAATGAAATTTGAGGGGTATTTTGAGAATTAAAGACAATGAAATTTGAGGGGTATTTTGGGAATTTCCACGTAGCGCCATTAGATTTCTCTCTCTTTGTGTGTCGCACGCACAGACTTTATGCAGCGCCGTCAGACCTCTCTCTCTCTCTCTCTCTCTCTCTCTCTCATGCGCACTGTTCTAGAAGCTGCCGAGATCCGGATCAAGCTTCATGGTGACATGTGGCATGGCAACACGATTTCCCTGCTGCTTAATTAACCCAAACGGCTTCTATCTCTCTCGAGTCTCTTCGTGTACATACTGCTGCCCCCCCAAAATTTGAAGGGCCTTTTGAGAATTAAAGACAATGAAATTTGAGGTGTATTTTGAGAATTAATGACAATGAAATTTGAGGGGTATTTTGGGAATTTCCACGCAGCGCCATCAGATTTCTCTCTCTCTCTCTCTCTCTCTCTCTCTCTCTCTCTCTCTCTCTCTCTCTATGTGTGTGTGCGTCGCACGCACAGACTTTATGCAGCGCCGTCAGACCTGTGTGTGTGTGTGTGTGTGTGTCGCACGCGTGCACTGTTCTAGAAGCTATCGAGATCCGGATCAAGCTCATGGTGACACGTGGCATGGCAGCACGGTTTCCCTATTGCTTAATTAACCCAAACGACTTCTATCTCTCTCGAGTCTCTTCGTGTACTGCAGCCTCCAATCTCTGTGCGTTGCCGGGTTGCCAAGGCACACTTGCCCGGTCTACCTGCTTCCGCTACGTGTCCGAGGGAGGGGGCCGGAATTCCTTCCCCCTTTATCTATAGTATACATAGATATAGATAGAGATTCAAATCCCCCATTTTTACATCCATCTCTCTCTCTCTCTCTCTCTCTCTCTCTTTTTTTTTAACCTTAACATACTTTTGAGTCTCTTCAAAATGTTCCCTTCCCCATTATAATTTTGCTTTGGGCGGAGGCACTCATGAGGTACTCACAACCCTTGTGTCATTGAGGTTTTTTTTGGTGTTACTGTTATAACAATGGTGCGAGTTAGGATTCACTTCCTTTTCATGCTGCACTTCAAAGTCTCGTGCTTTTGCAAGTCCTCTAGGTTTGCAATAGCTTCTGCCATCATCTCCCTCTTCAACTTGTTGTGCTTCGATGAGGTCTGTGCACGTGCATCTTTGATCAAGATCGCTTCAGCTTGCTCTTGCAGCTTCTTGATCTCATCCAAATTGTCGTGCACACTCATAATTAAGCTTATGTTGGTTGGGCAGGCAAAGTGCTCGTTTGGACATCCTCTCACTACCCTCGACATGCATGCTAACACAACCTACAGTTGGCCCTCACGCAACATCCTCATGCTTGCAACAATAGTCTCCACGTTGCTTGCCTTCAGTCTACATAATAGCCCTCTTTTCCAATGTTCGGTAAAAATGTGTCTCGGCTTAATATCGTGCCGTTTTTTATTTCAAAAATGTCGGTTGAGGGCAAGCACAAAAGGAGAAATTCCACCCCAAAATAAAGAAGAATAGTTTTAAAAATTTGAAAATCTACATAACAGCACCTCTTTTCCAGTGTCTGGGAAAAATGTGTCTCAGTTTAATATCATGGCGTTTTCGATTTCAAAAATGCCGGTTAAGGGCAAACTCAAATGGAGAAATTCTAGCCCAAAATAGAGAAGAATAGTGTAAAAGTTTTGAAAATTTTACATAAAAGCCCCTCTTTTTCAGTGTCCGAGGAAAATGTGTCTCAGCTTAATATCGTGCCGTTTTCGATTTCAAAAATGTCGGTTGAGGGCAAGCGCAAAAGGAGAATTTTCACCCCAAAATAGAGAAGAACGGTGTAAAAAAGTTAAAAATCTACATCCAAGAAAAATGTGTCTCGGCTTAATGTCGTGGTGATTTCGATTTCAAAATGCACAGTGTAAAATTTTGAAAAAATAACTTAATTTTCACAAATTTCCTCTTGTCAAATCAGGAAAAGGAATTTTGTATGTCTGGAAAAATGGTTTTTCCCCAACACTGCTCAATGCATTCAACTTTGGCGTGAAAAGCAACAAAAAAATAAAACCCTACAAATAGTAAAAACCTATAAAATTTAAAAGACACTAATCATGCGAATGGCGCAGCCTCTTTTGTTGCCCTCGCTCGCCGTCTCCTGCAGCAGCTGCCGCGCGGGAGTTTCTCTAGCAGCCCTTGGAGCTCGTAGCAGGTGCCTAAGACAACAAAACCCCTGGTAATTGTTTGTTCGCGATGGGTTGGAGGGGAGCTGGAGCGTCGCAGCCGACAGGGTCTTGCAAAGCACTCTGTACTGTGAGATGAGGGGCTTGGCTTTTGGTGAAGCAGCGCAGATGTGAGTGAGCCATCTCTCTCTCTCTCTCTCTCTCTCTCTCTCATAGAAGGCAGGCTGCAAGCAATTTTACGAGAGCTCCTTCTCTCTCTCTTGCGTTTTTGATTGGCTCAGAGAAACATAGACACCTGCAAGCAAGCCTCTCTCTCTCTCTCTCTCTCTCTCTCTCTCTCTCTCTCACACACACACACACACACACACACCACATTCGTGGAAGCAGGACCTTCGCCGGAGCAGGTGATTGTTATTGGTGCCTCCTCCGCCTATGATGCTGAGACTGCTGTCTGACTCTGCTTGCCGCCTGCTAGTGCGGAGAGAGAGAGAGAGAGAGAGAGAGAGAGTATCAATGCGCAGCCCCGCTGCCCTTGCTTGTCGCCAAACGGCAAGGCATCTCTCGGGGAGAGAGAGGGAGAGAGAGAGGCTTTGAAGACCTTTCTCTCTCTCTCTCTCTCTCTCTCTCTCTCTCTCTCTCACACACACCACATGCGTGGAAGCAGGACCTTCGCCGGAGCAGGTGACTGCTATTGGTGCCTCCCTCCGCCTATGATGGTGAGACTGCTGTCTGACTCTGCTTGCCGCCTTGCTAGTGCGAAGAGAGAGAGAGAGAGAGAGAATCAATGCGCAGCCCGCTGCCCTTGCTTGTCGCCAAACGGCAAGGCATCTCTCGGGGAGTGAGAGGGAGAGAGAGAGGCTTTGAAAGACCTTAATTAGTCACCTGAGATGGGCGATCATGGGCCTGTCACGCTGAACTGGGCGCACAGTACACAGTCACTTTCTTTCTCTCTCTCTCTCTCTCTCTCTCTCTATCAGCGATGTCCTGTCTCGCCGTTTGCAGGGCACACAGCCAGAAAATTCTCCTGCTGCCACGTGCGGGGGGGAGCCTCAATTCCCTCCCCCATTATCCCTCCCCCATTATCTATAGTATAGATGTAGCTAAGCTTTTTAGACGGAAGTGAGGATGGATATAAAAGGAAAATGGCTTAATCAATTCAAGAAAAAGCTCGTGGTGTTGTGTTGGCTCAAAAAAAATCAACAACAAATTACTAACTCACGAGATGGAATAGACTTGTATAAAAAAAGAGATTCCATTTACAGTGGAGAGTTTCTTAGTACCCGCGCTATCTTAGCACAATTAAGCCCTTCCAACTTCAACATCAACAAATTCTTCTGGCCTCAAGATTTTCCAATGTACACGAACGTAATTGCCATCCTCCAAGAAGTGTTCACACAGGAATGGAGGCTACTTCCTCCCCCATAAACTTCCTTCAAATGAGCAGATCGGATGTTTGATCCCTTTTTCTTTAGCCTTGCAAGTTTAGTTGTGATGTTTGATCTTTTCTTATTTAGCTTTTCAAGCTTAGGTATGATGTTTGATCTTTGTTTTGAAACCTGTTAAATTGAGTCAACGTCACTTAACAAAAGATGCTAAACACCGAAGATTGAAGACATACAAATGCACATCAAGGATGAATACAAAAAGACAGTAAAGATTGGAGTTACACATTTTTCACGTTTTTTCAAAATGGTCATGTATTGTAAACTTTCAATTTGTTTTGAGCCATTGTAATATTTTAATGTGTTACGGGCTCAACAAGAGTTCCAAGCTGTAAAGAACATGTCAATTAGTGTGCGTAGGTAGTAGATTCAGTAAGTGGTGGAGCCCTAAAGGCCTTGGGGGCCTGGACATTAAATATTTTTACCCTAGGTACATAAGGCAGTGTGTAAAATAAATTAGGGTTCTCAAGCTCATTTGTTGAGAGCACTCTTTGGTGAGAGCTCTTGAGGTGTGTGACTATGGAGTCTTTGAGCTTCTCCTTGCTCATGTGACTTGATTAACACTATTCAATGCTTAATTCTCTTTCACTATGCCTCTCTCATGCTTCTTTTGATTTCTAATGATGCTTTGATTAGCTAGATTGTAACTAATTAGTGGTTAATACCTCTCTAATATCGTGTAATTGCCCTCTTCTGCTTGTGTGTGCATGTAGGTTTGATTGGAGTGTGGTGCTTGATAGATTTATGTGTGTGTGCTTGCGATTAGTGTGTTGCATGATATGATTATTGTTGTTAGCTTACAATCGTTAGTGTGTGTGATTGGGTTGATTAGAGGTGAAGAGGAGTGGATGTGGAGATTGCCCATAATTCTGGCTTAGCTCCTCCATAGGCCGAGAAGCTCACCTCATTGAGTTAACCATTCGTGTTGCCATGATTAGCTCACTAATTGTGTGAGTGTTTCCATGCCCTAGCCGCGAAGCTCATCCCTTCGGATTGATAATTTTTTTGGTCATTGGAGCTATGCAACGATGGAGTTTCCAACATTTGGCACCGTTGCCATGGACGATCACCTATGCTAGTGTAATTGTGGCATAACCGGATGTGTTTCCTTACTAATTTCACTTGTGTGTTTATGTTTTTTTTGGATTTTGGATGTGTGTGCATGAAGCAATGTGTCCATAATTTCCTAATTTGTCACTCTATCTTGCCGATTGTGTGTTTAGACACTCTAATTTTACACTAACCCCTTGCTAATTTCATTACTTTTGCTAACCTACACACTAATTTGCTTCTACGGATTGGAGCTTTCAACCGTTCAATCGATCTTCAATGGAAAGGTAATCAAGGTGGTATTTTCAACCTCCCTAGAATCTAAAGATGTGTAGAATTATGTAGAGATTACACAATGATGTGATGCAATGTAATGCCAATGCGATGTTGATGCTATGTTGCTTTGAAAATTTTTGAATTGTTCGTTTTCATGCCGTTGGAGAGGGGGAAAGGGGGACACACCCAGCACACAACACAATGCCCCACTATAGCCCAGGGTATACACATCGCCCCAATCCACTAGAGTTCACCTTCAAAACTCAACACTACCCGCAAGCAAACCACCGCTTTCACACAACCATACGCACATACACCTTGCAATGTAACAGACAGACTCAATCACTCAGCTCCGCTCAATTCACAGCCTTCCACACTCACACAACCTCTCTCTTTCTCTCTTTGCACGACAAATCTCGGGGGGGCACACATGCCTACACATGCCCGGAAACACACGCACACAAGTAGAAAGGAGAAGGGGGAAGGGGGAATGATGCCCAGAAACAGTAGAGAATAGCATTCTAGAATATGCAATACCATATACAACCAACACACTGCTGGCATGAACCTCAGCAACCAAAAACAATGGCTCAAAAGCCTTGGAAAAAACCCTCCAGAAAAAAAGCTCACATTGGTCAAAAACCAACCTTGGCCCAAAGACCCCAAAAAATGAACATAGGCCTCCTTTTATAGGAGTGTTTAAGAGAACCAAAAAAGAAAAATGGGATGAGCTTCCACGTCGTGTACTTCACTTGGAACTCCATTTAGAATCTACTTGCATTGCCACCTCTTGGCACCTTTCAATTCTGGAAATATTTGCATGCTACACCTTGGTTCTTTGTCCATTCCATTTGGCCGCCCTTGTTGGCTCACACCTCTGCTGTGAGACCCCTCCCCTTGACTTATCCTTTGACTGTCCCTGTCGGCTCATAACTTTGCTGCAAGACCCCTCCCCTCCTTGAGCAGTAGCGATGTCGCTATTGGGGGGGGGGGTAATACCCCTTTCCTAAAAAATTTTGGCGCATGTGAACCTGGCCCTAAGAGGGAGTGCTATGCCACGTTAGCACTCGCCGTCACAAGCCACCGGCCCACCGCCGTGCCGTCCTGCTCCGCCTCTGCAGGCCAAAACCACCGCCATGTGCCCCCGTGCGCCCTGCGCAGCGTCCGCGTCCACACGCCATGGCCAACGAGCTCACGGGCTCTCCTCTCTCCACCTTTTGATACCCAATAAGGCGCCATGCTCCACATCATATAGTGCACCCCTCCGGCATCCCATTGCGCATGTGTGTTTTACCCTACTGCCACGTGGCAGTGCCACCACAAAGGCCTTAAAAGGCTCCAAAAAAAACTCATTTAATCTTTTTTTTCTTTTTTTTGGCCTTCCTTCATCTGACTCTCTTCCACTGCTCGAATGTCACACTGCCAAGCCACAAAGCCCGGATGAAAGCTTGCATTGCTGTCTTGCTTCTCCATAATCCGCGTCCCTTCTCGACTTTTCCAGGTCCACGATCCAAGGCAACCAAAATTGGAAAAAACATCTGCAAACACTTCATCTTCATCTGCCCTAGGTTTTCCCAAGCCATAACTCGGTGCTTGAGGATCGGAATCACATGCCGTGACTTCCTGCTAACTCCACGTGATGTACGCTACCACCGAGAACTTTGGCGAGACCCAAAAGATGCCAGATGACACATCCTCCAATGCAGCCAAGTGGGCTCAGACCTCGCCCCCGAAAAAGTTCAACTGACAATATCTTGATAACCAGAGCTCCAATTCGCAATCTAAAAATCCGGGTAGGCTCTATAAATTGAGCTCTACACACATGTACCTCTACTTCCACTTGGATCACATGTCTCCAGCTGCCTTGTCCGACAAGAATCTGCAATCACCTAAAACTTCAACCTTCAATAACTTGGATTCCGTAGCTCGGTTTGATAAGCCTTCTGGACCTGCTCCTTCAGCAGTTCAAGCTCTTCATTCCTGGACCCAAAAGTTGCACTTTGCATCTCCTTCACCTGCTACCCAAATTAAACCCTCATGGAGCCTTCCTTGGCCTATAAGCCGCATCATGCATACAATTCCGCTGCTATCTGCCAAACCATGATTCCCCTAGCTGCTCCAGCCCCTTCCCATGCTTCTGCTAGCCTGCACACATCTGTCCATGCCACTTTCTAGAGTCGACACACTTTGGCTGCACCATCATCGTAATGTCAAAATTTGTAAGAATTGGTGGCGTATGAAATTGACAAGTTTCAATTGCTAATTGGTGATAGTGGATTGCTAATTGGGTGCCTAATTGATCTAATTGCATGCTTGAATGGTCAATTGCAAGTGTGTGTGCACTAAAACCAAGTGTGTATGCATTCTAATTGAGTGTGTGTATGCCTAATTTTAGGTGTGTGTGCATTATTTTTCCCTTCATTGCGCACCTAAAAATCAATGTGTGCTTAATGAATTTTTGATTCTGATGATTGATTTGTCTTGTGAAATCACATTGCAATTTCGACAAGATTTACCCTTTTGTGTGTGCACCTAAAGATTGGTAGAAACTCCCAATTATTAGTGTGTGTGTGTGTGTGTGTGTGTGCCTAAAAAGTGCTCAATGTGCATGATTAATTCAATTTTTGATTGCATATTTGATGTGTGTAATGGTTAATTGCTACGTTTATTACCTCAAAACAGGGATTTACACACTCCAAATGTGTCAAATTTTGGCAGTTTAATTACCTAGTCTTGATTTTAATGATCAAATTACTTGGCAATTGATTTGATGTGATTTTTGTGAATTTATTTGGTTGAATTAATCCCCTATGTGTGGATAATTTTTAGAAATTTTTGGATAAGTTTTGCAAGTTTTTGGTAATTTTTTGCTAATTTTTGCATTAATTTTTTCTTAGTTCCATAAAAATTTGATATCTTGCAACCTTTATGATTTTTTGAATGTGTGTTTATGGCTTGATTTTGAGCGCATTTGGGCTTTTGTTCGTCCAATTTTGAACGTTTTACTATTTCCAGGGACCGGGATAATGATTTAGTCGATTCTAGCATTTTCGATGAAAACTGTTGTTTTTGGTGTGCTTTTGCATGTCAAAAGTGTTTGATTGTGATTGCCGATGATTTCTAGAGATTTCTAGAGTTTTTCAAGAAATTTGTAAATTTTTTTGACAATGTTTGGGATTTTTGGGCGATTTTTTGTGTTCTCGGGTAATTTTCGGTCTAATTATGGCATGTTTGGACGTTTAAAAGATAAAAAAAAGCAAACTCTCGATTTTTGACGCCCTTGCCTTTCGGCCCATAAATTTCTCCATGTCAGATAGATGTTTACGATCTCTTGGGATAGTTTCCTATGACGTTAAAATAATCCTCGTTCTTCTTCTTTTGCCGCCCCGCTTTCTTTTACTCGCTTCGGGTGAACCCACCCCAACACACGCCGTAACTCTCTCTTTCTCTGCTCAGCACGTTTCCCGCTTGCACGTGCACTCTCTCACTCTCTCTCTTCCATTGTCTGTCCTGCCCGCTGTCACGCACCGTGTAGAACACTCTCTCTCTCACCCCTCATTCTCTTTCTAACTCCCTCTTTCTCTCTCTCTCTCTCTCTCTCTCTCTCTCTCTCTCTCGGATCGCGCTAAATAACTCTCTCTCTCTCTCTCCTTCCCTTGCCAAAAGTCTGCTCATTAATATTATCTTTCATCCCCTCCCTCACTCTCTCTCTCCAAAATTGCGATAATCTACATTATCTCTCATCCCCCTCACTCTCTCTCTCTAACTCCCTTTCTCTCCCCGCTGACCCTCTTTCTCCCCTCTTGTCGTGTAGTGCTCACAGTAAACACACAAACACGCACCCAGGTAAGCACAAGTAAGGAAATAAAAAATAAAAATAAAACAAAGCTTTTAAATTTATTTTTTATAAAAAAATATATTCAAAAATCCAATTAAAAATAAAAAAGGGTTTTAAAAACTTACATAAAAATAAAAAACGATTCAAAATCATAAAGAATATTTAAAAATCCAAAAAAACTTTTAAAAATTACAAAAATCACAAAAAATCTTTAGAAAAACATAAAAAAAGAATAAAAATCCAAAAGGCTGTTAGGTTTGCAAATGATTCTGCATCTACTGCCACAAGTGTGCAATCATTCACAAATCTACGGGACACATCAAACAGAATGATGTTATCATTGTATGATACACATAATTCATATGCACGCTATGTAGACCAAAAAGGGAAACTGTACAAAAAGGATCAACCAGTGTTTGAACGGCCCAGCCCACATACCAACTCATAGAAGTGCATCCAGTGATAGATCAGAAAGGATGATTCATTTCAGAAGATAGAATCTATTATATCCCATCCTCTCTAGAGTTGAAGGATATTACCTGAGTGAACCCAGAAATCTATTCACAGTCAAACTCTCCTCCATCGAAAATCAAGCTTCGACGTTGTAACCAAACAAACATACACTGTGACCACTACAGTCGTAGATATAGACGAGAGTCTAGCATCTATGATGCCTTGGGTCTTGAAACCACAAAAGCTCATATCATAGGAGACCCATGGGATAGACAATATCAGGGCAAAGATAATCCTATCCACAGCTTGACTTGGGGAATAATTTGTCATGTTTCACAGAGATACATAAGAAACTATGCATAAGGTTTACAAATGCCAACCATCAACAATGCTACCCAAAGTGTACCTTCACAATCCCAAAAGGTGAGACTAAACCAGAGCCAAACAATTTTGACCTCTTACAATGAAGCAAGCTATAGTGATCACCTTAGGACGGGGGGAGCTCCAAATCCATCAAGCTCAGCTTATGTACCAGGAATCGCTACACCATTTAGAAGCCCTATAGCCTTTAACCATCAAACTCCTTCAAAGCAGAAACCATTGAAAGATCATATGGTTGTTGGAAGTTTCCAGTTGACCCAAGTTTCCTCAAAATCTGCAGACAAATGCTTATATGAAGATCATTAGGACAAAAGTTTCAGCTGATCTCCACAAGTCAAAGCCAAAAGCCAAAAAATCCAATAGTGTTCAAACAGTTACATGTGACCAAGCTCACATATGCATATCAAGATGCACATGGTAGCGAATATCAGCAAGATCAAGACCTCATATGGATGGTATGGCTAAAGTCAAGGACTATCTGAAGATGATGCAAAGCCTCAAGCTGCCAGAACAGGTGATAGACAAGTCAAAGTCAATGAAAGCTAAAGTCCAGGAGGCTACACAAAGGTCACCACCAAAATCTCCTCCAAAGAGACAGATTCTACCACGAGAAAGTACATTGGATCTTCTAAGATCAAAGGTTACTTAGATGCAGCGGACAATTCTTAACTATTACAAAAAGGTGGAATATTATAGCCAATGGAGTCAACATTGATTGAAGCAAGTGTTCAAATCAAAGAAAATTAGATAAAGCTCAAGCAAAGGACACTGCCACAACAGAATCAGTCAATAAAGAAAGAAATCATGAGAAGATCAAGTGCAACATCACCAGTGAAAATGAAGAAAATCTATCAAAAGAAGTAAAGCTAGATTTTTAGTTAGACAAGAACCTCATGTCTTTTTGCACTTGGAAAAGATGTGGCCAACCATAGCTGGAAGATGCTCCTGAATTTGTATCGTATCTAGAGACAAACGAGCAGAATGAAGGGGAATCATCTCCACCACCATTGAAGTAAGTTCACAGATCATCATAGCTCAGCTCCACGTGATCACAACAAAAGATATGCCACATGACATCATAATCGGAATGCCAATGGCCTAGAAGATGTCAGAGATACAAAATTCAAACATGAAGGAGACAGAACAGAGAACAAAGAATGAAGACCAAGACTAGTCACCCACGGACAGCATCACAAAGTCCTCAAGCACAATTAAAACTGTGACTTATATCAAAGAAGATCTTATTAAAGATGATTCATCTCCATCCAATAGAACTTCAGAGGATCTATAAACAAACCAAACAATAGCAAGTGTAGATCAAATAGATCAAAGGGCAACCACGACAGCTATTGAGCAGAGAATGCCACCAAAGCTAGAAGTTAAGAAGAATGAGGTTGCAAAAAGTCAAGAATCAATAGGAAGTTCAAAGATCAAACAGACATTGTCAGCTGAATCAATTGTTATAAGTCAAATTGGAAGACAGAGTCTCAAGTCACCCTCCATAGAGACACAGTTAGAGCAAGATGAGACCATGGAAAAATCAAGACATAAATCTTCGATAGAGCTAACAATGAGAATAGCTATAGTTCTCAATGGTACAAAAGGAGCAAGTGTCAGATGCAATGCTCTATTGGATAAAGAAGAAAAGTGCAGTATGGTTGCAGGAAACATCCAAAGTATTCTAGAGATTACTCAGGGCAAGCTAGGTAACAGAGAAATCATGGGTAAGGCTACAAGTCAAGAAGAAATGGTTGCTACCCTTAGCATCCAAAATCGTGAAGAGCAGGTAAAATTTCAGGTAAAGTCTTCAAGAAATATGCATGCAGATGTCTTCCTTGTACATCAGTGGTTAGTCCAACACAAGGCCTACAAAGAAGATATAATGCTAATACTCTCATTTCCAAGAGGTAGCAAGCAGCAGTTACAAGTACCGTTAATGCTATATTCAGAGTTGTAGAAGTCACAAGAATCAAAGACAAATCTTGCAGACAAAGGTAAAGCTAAAGTGGACCCTCCACTGATTAGCACAAAAGGTGTGATATCGTATGCCTCTAGATCAAAGAACCCTCATGGATCAACTTCTTCAAGTGAGTCAAGCTTTCAAAATTTAAAGTCAATTGCTGACTCAACTAAAACCTCTAAGGAGACACCCAAAAAATCAAAGGTATATCAGCCAAAGTACTCAAGAAAGCAAAGGAAAATCAAGCAGGCGTTTGTTCCGAGCAGTTTAGTCAAAGTCAATGATCAGTTTGGATTAAATACAGGAAATCAACACAAAAAGACAAACACACGGGATGGATAGTATCACAATGGAGTTTAAAAGAGCAGGAGTACTATGGAGGTAACGGACATATATGGGTACCAAAACCGTAAGTTAGGGCATATGAAGAAACTTCAAGTCTCTCCCAAGAAAGAATGCCCATTAGGTATCAACCTCGACAATATCCTAGGATACCTAAGAAGATGGTATACAACAGAACACCATCAAAAGATGCTGAAGTCTACCACAACTCTCAAGAGGATACAAAATGTTAGCAGCAAGCTAACACGGATACCATTTTTTGGAGCTCTTATTGTAAAAACACTTATTATTTTTTATAAATCGAAAATATTGTAACTCCTATTTTTTGGATAAACCTTGTAATTGATGATCCGAGGCTACAAGCTTCCAGATTGTATCAATCTGTCATTACCTATCTTTAGTTAGATCTCCCAGATTATTAGCTTTGACCACCGAAAACCTTGGCCAAGGTATAAAAGCCAATTTTTGTAAGTTATTTGTAAGTTTTGGATAATGAAATACACAGGGTGAGCTAACGGTGCTGACTTCTCTCCTTCTCACTCTTCCTACTCCCTCTCCGATTTTCACATTGCAGTCGTGTTTGTTGCATTGCAACCGCATGTAAGATCTCTACGCATTGATGTAAACACTTCATGGTACTTCGTATCTTTTGGCGTTGCCAACCCGTGGCCTAATTTCATCATAAGTAGGAATTTACACTTCAAAATAAATAACTAAGCATAGGCGGGGTATTTGGGCATCATTGCTAAGCATTTATGGGCATTCTGGGCTGAAACGACTAGATCAAAAATCCACTGGTGTTAATGATCGCGATTTTGACACTTCACGTAAAGTGGGATTTGAGAACACAAGCATGTGGGCTAAGGTCTTATAAACTTGTCCAAGAAGTTTCATTACGTTTGGATGTCATTTGATGCTGTAACAGATGTGATTTGTTTGTCGATGAGCGATTGGCTTTTGGTGATTTCCGTCAGTTGAGTGTAGCTTGAGTTAGATTCAAGTTGTTTGTTGTTTTCCAAGAGATTGCCAATCTCTTGTAGTCTCTATGCACTAGTCAAGTCAGCTTCGTCCCATAGATTGACAATTTAATCGTGGTTCTGGCTAAATCTGCAATAAGATAGGATAGTGAGGTTAGACAACTGTCCCACATTTTGCACCGCTGCCGGGGATGGAAGAGACCTAAATTTGGGAAAAACACGAGCGTCTTGTGAAGTTATCCTTAACTTTCTCTAGGATCTCCTAGAGTTAAAAACTTTCTTTTAGAAACCGCATAGCTTAAGATTGTCGTCTTTTGCTGTGTAGAGGTAGCTTGGAAGTAATTGTACTTGTCGAGTGCCTTTAGGATTTGTAGGATTGTTAAACTAAATTATGATTTTGAGAATGATTGATAGACAAGAAAAGTCTTAAGAACAATGCTTAGGAAACCATAAAAAACAAGCAAACGAGTGTTTGTGGACACTTTTCACAACCCCATTGCATGAGAACCTAGGAGTAGGGTAAGTAGGATCCGAGGTGAATTTCAGAACATTGCTCTCTCCGAAAAAATCATTGTGAGTTGTATTTGAAGTTTCAAAACTTGAGATCTACGACTAGAAACAGCACGGAAAGACTCCAAACCACTCAATCCGACTGGAGAGTAAGCTTAAAAGTTGTATGAACCAATGGGTAAGCTCAAGGACACTTTGAGGTAAAAATTTCAAGAGTTGGCCAAAACCCATATTATTTACTTTTTCTTGACATTTTAGGCCAAATTAAGTTTTTACTTGATTCATAGCCTTAAAATAACTCATGAAATGATTGTCCTTGGAAAAAATGCAAAAAATGGTTCATTTCAAGCTTGAAGAAAGTAATCGTGATTATTTACTTTCAGCTCAGAATTGACCAAGGTTGATACCAATGACTCATTGCATGTGTACAAAAAACTTTTGCAAATGTATACTGGATTTGGATCACCAAATTGTCAAAAAACTGGGTAAAAACTAAAGTTTGTACTGACTTTTGAGAACTTGAGTGTAAATTGGAAAAAAAAAAGTCCAAACATAATGAACATTGATTCATAGGCTTATATTGATGTGATGGACATGTGTACATGCTCAATTGACCAAAAAAATGCAAAACTTTGCCGGTTGTAAATAATCACAATCACGATTATTTTCTTTTTTTTAGTTTTTTTTACCAAGTTAGCATACCACTAGCTTTACCATGTTATAATAAGCCCACAAATCAAATTTGGTAAAATTTAAATCATTGGATTGAAAATTGTGACCAACTTTGCAAAGTTAGTCCATTTGACCAAAAATTGTCCAAACTAGATGAAACTTGGCTAGAGACCTTAAGTTAAAGTGCTTAACAGATCTGTGTCAAGATTGGGACAAAAAGTTACAAAAAATTTAGCTAGAGTAAATAATCACGATTATTTACATCTGCTCCAAAAATTGACAATCTTGCATATTTGAGCATACCATTAGGTCAAGCATATCAAGTAGGCCCCACAAATCAGTTTTGGTGAATTTTGGATCACAAAAGTGAGACTTAAGTCAGATTCCTGAAATCAGAGCCTGCAAACACGAAACAATTGATAAACTTGAACAGATTTTGTCCAAACTTGTTGAAACTTGTCCAAGGACCTTAAAAGGTTGTATACTTGGCAAACCAAGCCAAAAATTGCAAAAAATTGACAAAAATAAATAATCGCGATTATTTACTACTGCTACAGAGAGATACCATTTTTGACTTTTGAACTTGTACAGTGTTAGACCATCATAATACAAAGCTACCAGGAAATTTTGGACTCAATCGGATCCAAATTGGTACATGTTCACTCAGTTTCCAGGTTGCAGATTAATCCTTTGATTTTGTCAAAGTCGAGTTTGAAAATCTCAACTGCTGACTAAATTAGCTCGATTTGAAGTGATACACATAGACCAATCACAATAGTTACTAAAATCTATACTGTCCTTGTGAAAGAATAGCTAACTTAATCAAATTGTATAGGAATCAGGTTGCAGACGAGAAATCGGCAGCTTGATAGAAGTTGCAATCCAGTCAAGTGGAAGAAATTGACAACAAGTCAATCCAAAGGTAAGTACTCTATCCAAGGTTTCACAAGTCTTTATGCACCTTAGATCTAGTTGTGTACTAGGAAATCAGGGCATATTTGGAGAAACCTCTAGTAGAGTATCCACCGAAGAAAGTGTGAGTTAAGGCAATTCTTTGCACACTATCCCTAAAGAAGTCTCAGACACTTTTTCTGACTCGACATCCAAAATGTCTTCTTATTCGACTCATTCGAAAACCGGAACGACAATGCGTTATAAGCATATACTCTCTTTTTATAAGACTAATCGTCGTGGAGCTTAGGTTTACCTGGATGTAAACAAAGAAGAGTACACTATTTGCATTGATGATTATGGTATTGAGTTTAAGAGGAAATCAGGGCAAATAAACAAGGAAAATTATACATAAATCGAAATGGAACTCAGTATTTAGAAGTCAAAAACCCTAATGTGGTAGAAAAATGGGGGTTAGAAGTAAATACCATAATTCCAGATATGGCCGCAAAAGAAGGACCACCAACTTTAGAATTCGAGGGATACGATCAAGTTGATTTGAAGCCTTTGAAACGGCTTAGTACTGATAATCCTAAGATCGGAGTCTATTTGTTGGGAGGATAGAAATGTAAAAGATCTTCTAAAGACTTCGCATGCCAAATCAGGACAACTAACGTCCATGAAGATCATCTATATCTTCAGGATCAAGGAAAAGGAATCAACAGATCTACCAACCTACCTGTTTAGGGATTTTTATAACAACAACTTTGTTATGATGACTCCTGAGGAGGTAGAACAAACCAAATATCAAGGATATTCAATAAGGGATTGGATCTTTGTCCAAGGACCAGAAACTATTCCAAGAGATGAACACCGTGAGAGATCTTCTGAGAGTAATGTTAAGAAACCAGAAACCACCTCATCACGTAGAAAAGCGGGTGACATTAAGTCCAGTCCAAGGCTACATGAGTCACTATTTCCAACAGACTAGTTTGAAGGACTTGGAACAGGACCAACTGCCAGGAGACCGGGAGTTGAACCAAATAGACGTGTCAGACCAGTTGATTTTCAAAAATAGGTCAAAAAATACAGTGGATCTGTGGATCCATAAGACCACTTAGCAAGCTTTAAGCAAGTGCTAAGAGAAGAATGCATATTCGATTTCCATACTCAACTCGAGGGGTTTGGAATGACATTAGAATGAAAAGCATTGACATGGTTCCAAAACATTCCATCAAGGTCAATCATGGACTTGAACACATTAGCTCAAGGATTTGTAGCTGCTTGTTCCAAAATGGGAATCAAACACAATACTGTAACTCAAATCTACAGCTTTAGATAGAAAGAAGGTGAGTCTGTTAGGGATTGTGCAACTCGAATGAAACAATACATTGCCAGATGCCCAGATCTAGAGATACCTGCAAAAGAATGACTAGTATCATTGTTTCTAGAGGGACTGCTAAACAAAGGACTTCATGCTATATTGTATAGCAAGAAGCATACAACCCTAGAAGAGTGTGACTTAGCATACAACCCTATCCTTCTTCAGACATGGAAGCAATTGAGCTTGAAGCTCATCAAAATTTAGTAAGAATCACGAAAGAGATGCTGGAAAAACAAAAATCCAAGCTCGAAAGTAGGACAAAACTAGAGGAGCTTGTGGTGAGAGACAATCAAGAAAAGTCCAAAGTGATGGTAGAACCCCACACTGAACCAAAAGAGCCAAAACTTATAGTGTCGGACAATTAAGTTGCCTTAGACGGAATTCCATTCGTGGAAGAAGACTGGCCAGGACACTTATGGAAAAAACTTCGAGAGATCAATGATGGGAGCCCAACTCTAAAGTCAGCTCCTATAGAGGAAGTTTGGTTAGAAAACCTACCTCCTGATATGGACATGGATGTACAATACTTGTATGGGGCTTGCAGATCTGAAGCTTTTGGAAGGTCATAACCATTAACCTTGAAAACATTACCCTCTTACTTGGGAGACAACGAAGATGAATCCATAGTGTGTAAGACCACTCAGGTGAAAAGAGAAGAACAGACCCTAGAAGTAGCCAACATTCATTCAATCATGTCTACACCCATCCAATGCACTCTTACCTTGGGAGAACCATTAAAAGTCAGACCATATTTATGGAATGATCTACAGAAAATCCTAGAGAAGGTGGGAATAAAGGGGTTAATCTAATTTTTTTTGGGAAAATTGAAACACGAAATGGATAACAAAGAGATTCGATCTGTTCCAATGAACAAAGTTGGAGAATACTATGAACGGGAAGAAGTAAACAACACCCTTCCAATGAAATATAATGACATTGAAACCATGGCAATACTAGTTAGTGGGTAAGACATAGCCATAGCCACAAAAGAAGTATGGGAATCCTGGGGACAATCGTCCATTAGACAAACTCGAATGAAATTGCAATTGGCTGATGGACACATTGAAAGACCCTCAGAACTGCTCAAAAAAGTGATAGTTAATTCTTGTGGAATTGAATATCAACACACTTTTGCCATAGTAGACTTTGGGAAGAAACTCAATTACAAAATCATATTAGGAAGACCTTTCATGAGACAGGTACAGCTTATCCAAGACTGGAAAAATACTTGAAGCAAGTGGGATCTATAACAAGGGTTAATCTAAAAGATCACGCTTATAGAGATGTCATGAAAACACCCATACAAGAGTGCAATTCAGTCTCTTTGGTTGAAACTAAGCTTCCTTCTTGGTTAAACAAAGACACTCCTTTTTGGATGTGCGGAGCTTCAGAAAACGGGAGCTTAAAAAGAGAAGGCTGTATCTTAGAAAGGGATTGCACAGATGAATCCTATGTACCTGAACCCTTTCTAGAATATTTGTTTAAGCCATTTCAGTAGACTCAAATTTTAGCGACAATGGCCGGCTCAATTTTGCAATGAGGATGGCTATGACATAATTCCCATTCAAATGATCTCAACCCTCTACATTGAAGATGAAAATGAGGAACCCAAGGACTTGATGAAAGCTCAACAAGTCTTTGCAGACCTCCAATACGATGCAATACATGAGTTAGAAGAATACTCAGCTACCTTAGAAGATTTGGGGTCAGAAAAAGAACATGTGAGAGCTAAGCTACTCTTGAAAGGAGGGGAATTTTTTTTTAAACTTTACTAACGAAAAATTGAGAAGACAAAAATGTGTATAGATGAAAAAGAGACACCAGAAACGTGAAAGCTAGACCTATGCCATCAGTCTCCAGTAGAGCACAGTTCCTTATGCAAATAGATGCACGTTATTGTTTCAAGGACAAAATCACTGGTAGATATCCTTCAAATGAAAATCAAGAAATGTTAAAAACATTGAGAGAAACAAGGAAGGATACTCAAGCAAAGCCAAAACAACAGGACAAGGAGCCAACCATGACACGAGTTGAGCGGAAAAAGAAATATCAAGAGTTAAAAAAAGCTCTAAAGGAGATATATACATCTGAAATGGAAACCACAAAAGAGGCTGGTAAAGATGTAATGAGTGTTCCATCCCATTACAAATAATATACTCTCCAAGACCAAAAAATCATAGTCGAACAACCTGTTAGAGAACTAGGAAAACAAGGTGAGTCCTACGAAGGGCCTCAAAATGCAAAAAAGATAGATTTGGTTGAACCAAGAGAAGAGCCTAGGCCTGCCTACAATGCAAATGACCTAACAGAAGACAAAGGAGAGCTTTTACTAAGCTTACTAAAAGAATACCGAGATATCTTTGCTTGGTCTTACAAGGATCTCAAGGGTGTTGATCTTGAAATCTATCAATATACCATATCCATGAGAGATGATGCGAAACCAAGTAGACAAAGGCCATACTCATACAATGGAACATTTGCCAGGAAGATCAAAGAGGAGATTGATAAACTAAAGGAAGCCGAATTCATTTATGAAATTGAACACACAGATCTGGGTGCCTCCAATTGTGGTAGTACCCAAGAAGAATGGAAAATTATGAGTGTGTGTCAACCTCAAGAAAGTGAATGCAACTACCATTAGAGACAATTTTCCTCTTTCAATTACTGCACATGTTCTAGAATGAGTTGCAGGAAAAGAAGCTTACAACTTCTTAGATAGCTTTTTGGGATATAATCAACTTTTGGTTGACCCAAAAGATCAACATAAAACTGCATTTGCAATGGAATGGGGTATTTTTGCCTATTGGGTTATGCCTTTTGGGTTAACTAATGCTGTTGCCACATTTCAAAGATTAACGATTCATGCTTTTAAAAAATATCTTAGGAAATTCTTGGAAGTATATATGGATGATCTATGGGTACATTTGTCAATCCGGGTTGATCATTTTGAACACCTCAAAAAGGTATTCGAAAAATTTAAACATTAAAAGATATGCCTAAATCCTGAAAATTGCACATTCATGAGTAGACAAGGAAAAATTCTTGGATACATAGTGTCTAAAAATGGCATAGCAACTTCTACCAAAAGAATTTTATGATGTCGTCGCAAAGCCCCAGACCAAAGAAGCCAATAGAAGGCTTGGACTCATAGAATTTTATGAACAAGAGCCCTGTGGAGTGGACTTCCAAAAATCTTATGAGCTTTTTTCCACGATCAAAGAAGATGGAATTGCTCAAATCTTCGACCAGCAAGGGAACAAAGTTGAAGTGGTGATTACCTAAGAGATAGTGACAGAGGCACTCAAACTGCCAACAGAGGGAATGACCATGATGGCATGAGATATGTTATGGAATTAGCCGCACATGCGGTCCTGCGGAGGTCTGGACACTGCGGATCAGGGGTATACGGTATGCGGCGGCCGTAGCGGCAGTTCTTCACAGGATATCATGGGACAGGAGTGCGTGCACCGTTCCCGATTTGCGCTGGAGTAGAGGTTGTATATGGAGGGGCATACTTGTCTTTTGATGTAACTTAACCAATCTCTATGATATTCATGGAAACTACTATTGTAACTCTATGTCTGGAATACAAATGAATGAAGCAAGAGGTGTTCTGGGCATGTGTACTCTGTACTTCTTTCTCTTGTCATTTTTATATGTTGATGTTCATATAATGTAGTTGCGGGTAATCATTCCCGTAATGCATATTGCTCCTATGTGGGAAATAGCCATTACATCTGGCGACCACGATGCGTGATGGACGGCCTATGGGATGAATATGCATGCGCACTAGGTCGCAGGGTCCGCCTGACCCTGTGGTTCCAATTGTAGGAAGACGACGGAGGAGAGGCGGTTCAGATGAATTTGTTTTTTCTTCACTGCAGATTGAGGAATCTGTCTCTCCATCACCAAGCCCGGTGCGTGGTAGGTGGTTGCTGCGAGCGAGACGTACTTCGCGCAGTCAATCATGTCCTCTTGTCTTACGTTCACCCTCACCCACACAGGTTGCTCCACCACCGTCTCCGGTAAGCAGTCCGGGGGTATCTCCACCACTGTCTCCACCTCCTAGCGCTCGTCAACTTTTTTCGGGAGGAGGAGAAACAGTTGGGCAAGGGGTGATGGCTCATCCTCAGATTAAGTATAGTTGATTTCGAGGTCTTTCGAGTGAAGACCTGTTGGGGTATAAAGCCCAATGTGGTCGCCCAGGTAAGTGGGCGGGCCGCGAGGTATGTACATATATTCTTTTGTAAAAACCTAATAAGAACTCACTATGCTCTACACATTACAGTAGAGCGAGTTCACCATATCGTCGTGCTCTTCTTCTCGCACTCTCTCTCGCGTCGCACTTCCGCTCGTACTCCTTTAACTGGTATCAGAGCTCAGATGGAGGCTCGGGGCAGCACTGCAGGAGGCTAGAGTCACAAACTCAGATTGGAGTGAAATTCGACAGGCAAAGACACGGCCCCAAATCTTGTGGGTAAGCCCGTAGGGCTTGGTGTGCTAAGAATTTCATTCTGAGGTCATCTCGGTCACCGTTCGGCTTCGACAAAGTTCTGCGCAGGCCATTTTCGACTACGTGGTCTCAGCGGGTGCAGATCCGACTCTGCAAATTTAGGGTTTTCAGCCTACGACTGCAGGTGCTGAGGATATCGACACTCCCAGAGTGTTGATTTGTGGTTGTCTACACATCGAAGGACGGCTCACAGTTCTTGGAGGCATGTCACATACGACACGGGCGCATCTACACACAGACTGTAGCGACATCCACTAGTTCATCAGGTAGCTTGTGTTTGCTGCTTGATATTCCAGATTTCATCTTGACATTGCAGGTACTTCCACATGGGATGTATTGTCAGAGATGATGTATGTCTGTTGAGGGTTTGCTGGCTGTGAGTCACGCAGCAAACAACCGCCGCAGCGGTTACAGCCTACAGTGGGAAATTCGTGGATGTATGACTTTGTGGGAAGTCTATGTACTGTCAGATTTACTGCAGCCTTTGTTGAGGGTCGAGTGAGGTTTTATTGAGCTGGGGGATTCTCGAATGTTGAGATCCTTTCGGTGATACAGGTCTTGGAGCGATCCCTCGAGCACCCTTAGATAGGCAGCTAGGATGTATTGAGTGTGAGTTAGACAGTTGGGATTGCATCTTTGCTTTACTGCCGTTGAGGCATTGTCGCAGTCTATGCTTATAGGACAGTGACAGGACAGTGAGAGACAGTACAGGTGCAGGACAAGTTTACCCGCAGCTTACAGTGTCAGAGAGACAGTGTTTTTTGAGCTGTTTTTGGTCTGTTTTTTTAGTACACCAGAGCCATTTTACAAAGGAGACTCTGCCGAAATTTATGCAGAATCTGAAGCTTTCTTGGTTCATTTGACAGGTTGATATTGGTTCAGAGGTCAGTTTACAGGGGAAACTCTGCCGATTTTTTTCCCAGGAAAGTAAACCACTGTGAAGCGTGGCTATGGCTGGATCACAGGACACTGCTCTTTACAATATCAAGAAGCTGGATGGAACCAATTTCCCATTGTGGAAGAAGCAGATTTGGCACGTGTTGGTACAAAAGAAGCAGATAAAACCTATAAAGCTCAAGGGGATAAAACCAGAAGATATGGACGAAGATGAATGGAACGAAATGGATGAATTGCTGACTTTGGCAGAAAGCGTTTACTTCAATGTAGCAGATGAGATGTCGGCTTATCAAGCATGGTTAAAGCTGAGTGATCTTTATGAGAAGCAGAGTGCAGCTTCACAGGTATACTGGCTTAAGAAGCTTGTTGACTTGAAGATGAAAGAAGGGACACCTATGTCCAATCATCTGAATGAATTCAACACAATCTACAGTCAGTTGTTAGCTCAAGGTGTCAAGTTTGATGAACCTGTTAGAGCTATGTTCCTGTTGATCACATTGCCGGAAGTTGGAACACTTTTCGCACAGCTTTGAGTAATTCTACACCTCCAGATGGTTTGAACATGGCAGGTGTAGAAGGAAGTCTGCTTACTGAAGAAACCAATAGAAAGACAATGGACAAAGGCATAGGAACAGCCTTAGTTGTCAGGGGAAGGACCAAAGAAAAGTACAAACGTGGAAAGAGGAATCGGTCTCGTAGCAAGTCTCGCAGTGCTAAAGGCAAGAGTGACATAGAATGCTACCATTGTGGCAAGAAGGGTCACATGAAAAGAGACTGCAGAGAATGGAAAGCAGAAAAAGGCAAAGAGAAAGCTGAAGACCATGGTGAGAAGAACAAGTCCTCAGTGAAGATTCAAGAAATAAATGTGACAAACACTGTTGCAGACGATGAGAGTCTAGTGTCAGGAGACATCTACTTCTTGAAGAATACAATGGACTCAGCTCTTCTTACAGCATCTGATGGAAATGCACTAAGTGACTGGATTATAGACTCAGGGGCATCACTTCATGTGTCTCCAAACAAGGAGTGGTTTACCTCTTATGTGACCACTAAAGATCATGTTCGGCTAGGCAATGGGCAGACATGTGAGATCTTAGGTATTGGAGATGTTCAATTGAAGTTTCAGAATGGCTCTTCTTTCACGCTGAAGAATGTGAGACATGTTCCCGCAATTACAAAGAGCTTTATCAGCACAGGTTTACTTGATGATGCTGGCTACGTCACCACTTTTGGACAGAACATGTGGAAGATATCCAAGGGTTCTATGACAGTAGCACATGGAGTAAAGTCTGGAGGACTTTACATGATTTATGTATCAAATGTCTCTAAAAATGTAATCAATGTAACCGAGCAGCCGAACGTTTCTTTGTGGAATAGCCGGTTAGGACATATGTCCAAGAAGGGAATGGAAATCTTGTCTCGTTCTGGTTATTTGCCTGGCTTTTCATTTAATGATTTTGAATTCTGTGAACATTGTTTGTATGGTAAGAAAACACAGCAGCCACATAAGCATAGAAGCAGTAGAAGAGATACACAGTTGGCACTTGTTCATAGTGATTTGTGTGGACCTATGCCTAACCTATCTCTAGGGGGAGCTTCTTAATTTATGACATTTATAGATGATTACTCGAGGAAAGTATGGGTTTACTTTCTCAAGCACAAGGATGAAGCGTTTAGTGTTTTCAAAACGTTTGTGACACTTGTGGAGAATCAGAGTGGCAAGAAGCTTAAATCGTTACGCACTGACAATGGTGGAGAGTATGTTTCAAAGGCCTTGCAGGACTTTTGTGAGTCAAAAGGTATAAAACGTGAACTTACTGCTCCTTACAATCCTCCTCAAAATGGTGTTGCTGAGAGGATGAATAGGACCATACAAGAGAAGTTCAAAAGTATGTTGTGTAATGCACAGCTGCCAAATGGGTTTTGGGTTGAAGCTGTATCAACAGCTGTTCATCTTGTAAATAGATCTCCTAGCAAGGTTTTGTAGAAGGATTTAGTGCTAGAGATGGTATGGTCAGGCAAAATGCCCTCATACAAGCATCTCAGAGTCTTTGGCTGTGAGGCATATACTCACGTTCCAAAGGAATTTAGGAACAAACTTGAGCCAAAGAGTAGAAAGTGCATCTTTCTAGGCTATGGTAATTCTGGTGAGATGGGGTACAGACTTTGGGATCCCGAATCCAGAAAGGTTGTCCACAGCAATGATGTTCACTTTAATGAATCCAAATATCATTCTAAACCAGAGAGGGTTGAGGAGATTAGAAGAGTTGTCTTCCAAGAAGATGGACCTGCACGTGCAAGACAAAATGTCAGGGCTCAAGAGGAGCAAGGACAGGATAGAGTGGAACCACAGGTTGTGGCTGAGCCTGAGCCACCTATTGTGCGTAGATTTGGACGTGTCACGCGACCTCCTGATAGGTTTGTTCCATCTATGAACTATGTCATGTTGACTGATTGCAATGAGCCTTCATGTTACAAGGAAGCAGTGCAAATGAAGGACTCCGGGAATTGGCAATTGGCCATGCAGTCAGAGATGACAGGTCTGCATAAAAACCAGACATGGAAGCTAGTTAAATTACCACGGGGCAAAAAGGCTCTACCTTGTAAATGGGTTTACAAGTATAAGATCACCGCTCATGATAGTCAGCCAAAGTACAAAGGAAGGCTTGTTTCCAAGGTCTTTAAGCAAGAACAAGGCATTGACTTTGATGAAGTCTTCTCTCCGGTGGTCAAGATGACTACATTGAGATGCTTTCTTGCATTGGTTGCCATATTAGATTTGGTGTTGCACCAAATGGATGTCAAGACAGCGTTCTTGCATGGTGATTTAGATGTGGAAATTTACATGCAGCAGCCAGAAGGGTTTGTTGAGAAAGGCAAGGAAGATTGGGTATGCCAGTTGTTAAAGAGTCTTTATGGCTTAAGCTTAAAACAATCACCGAGGGCATGGTACCATAAATTCCACAAGTTTATGCTTACTCAAGGCTACAAATGTAGTGAGTTCGATCACTGTCTATATACAAAGAAGGCTAAGGATGGCAGTTGGCTGATCCTTATTTTGTATGTGGATGACATGTTGATTGCTAGCGAGCACTTGGAAGAAATTTCAGCTTTGAAGTCAAAGATGGCAAAATTGTTTGACATGAACGACATGGGAGAGGCAAGTCATATACTTGGTATGCGCATTGAGAGAAACAGATCAAAGAAGTTGATTTGGTTATCTCAAACAGAGTATATTGACAAGGTTTTGCAACGTTTCAATATGGAGAAGGGAAAGGCATTGAGTGTTCCATTGCCACCATATGTGAAACTTAGCAAACAAGATTGTCCTGTGTCTGAGGAAGAACAGGCTGAAATGGATAAGATTCCATATGCGTCTGCAGTGGGTAGTTGGATGTATGCAATGATTGCTACTCGCCCAGACATTGCATTTGCAGTGGGAGTAGTAAGTCGATACATGTCAAACCCAGGCAAGAAACATTGGGAGGCAGTGAAAGGAATATTGAGATACCTGAAAGCTACAAAGAGTATGCATATATGCTATGGGAGTCAGAAGCTAAGTGTAAAGGGTTTTACAGACTCAGATTATGCAGGTGACTTAGACAACCGAAGGTCTACGTCAGGGTATGTCTTTACATTGGCTAGTGGAGTAGTATCATGGCGTTCTAGATTACAAGATTGTGTTACTCAGTCTACTACAGAGGCTGAATATGTTGCAGCATCAGAGGCATGCAAAGAATCAATTTGGCTTAATCGACTAGTAATAGATTTGGGAATCAAAGAAGAGATGCCTGTGTTATATTGTGATAGTCAAAGTGCTATACAATTGGCTCGCAATCAAGTTTATCACTCAAAGACAAAACATGTGGATGTGAAGTATCATTTCATCAGGGAAATGCTCGAGGATAAGCAACTTTAGCTTGTCAAAGTTCACACCACAGAAAATCCTGTTGATCTACTTGCAAAAGGACTTTCCTCAGAGAGCTTTGGGCATTTTCGCAAGCAGTTAGGTGTAGGGTAGTACATCACTTCTCTACATCTCTTGTATATTAGCTTGTATAGTAGCTTCTCTCACACTTAAAGTACCACATTGGACTTTAAGTGGGAGGTTTTTGGGGTATAAAGCCCAATGTGGTCGCCCAGGTAAGTGGGCGGGCCGCCAGGTATGTACACATATTATTTTGTAAAAACCTAATAAGAACTCACTATGCTCTACACATTACAGTAGAGCGAGTTCACCATATCGTCGTACTCTTCTTCTCGCACTCTCTCTCGCATCGCACTTCTGCTCGTACTCCTCCAAGACCTTGATGCACATTTGCACCAATTCAATAAAGCTTATGGATTGAATCATCCTGGGGTGGTGATTCCTCTCCATCAACAATCAGTGTTTGAATCTACACTCTCAGGGAAAGTTGCAAAATGGTTGTCCGAATACCCTGATGATCATTTCCAGACGTATGTTGACGGATCCATAGCGTTTCTACGAAGGTTTCGAACGGAAAAGACAGTCCCTCAACATTTGGAGAAGCTTCAAACGCTCCGGCAGAAGTCATTGCCAGTGGAGGATTACGCTGCAAAATTTCGGATGCTTTTGCAGAGGGTACCTCAGGCACAAAGGCCGGCAGTCGAAGTGCTGAATGATTATTTTTTGCGGGGGCTCAAAAAGGATCTAAGAACGGCTATGGCAATAGTGGATAAGGTAACTACTCCACTGGATAATGTAATCGCTAGGACTGTAGTAGCAGGAGAGGCCTTAGAGGATACGGAATCTCCAAAGAATTCAAAGAAAAAATACAGGAAGAAATCTCATCGCAAGTCGCAAGACAGTGGCAGTGATAGTTCGAAGTCGAAATCCGTAGTATTAGATTCCTCGGACTCAGGCAACAGCGATTCGGGGAAAGAATCGGAAGAGACACCGCGAAAAAAATCCCAGCGTCACGAAAAAGGTGTTTCATCCGGATCGTCGAAATCGGCTGCGGTGGCTAAAAGTCTGAAGGAACTATGGTGTACCCAATGTCGAAATTCGGGCCATGCTGCTCAGGAGTGCGCAATGAATCAGAAGTGGTGTGCGATTTGCACGACCAATACTCATAATACAATGGAGTGTTATTTCAATGGCCGGGGTCGTCAGAGTCGAGGGGACTCTTCTACCTGGCAACAACCATAGATAGGGCAGGGACAAGAGCCTGCTGTGGCGATGGCTCATGCTCATAGATCAGAGACGCATGTGCAAGGTCAAGCAGGAGGATGGGGTCAAGGGGGAGGACGAGGTCGCGGAAGAGGTGGCCGCGATCCTAATTGCCCCAAGACATGCCTTTTCTGTTTGGGGGATGGACACTGGCAATCTGAGTGTACTGAAGCTATGGAATACGATCGGAAAAAGTAGGAACGCGCTACAGGGAAACAACCTAGTGTGGCTATGGTTCAGATTGAAGGACTGGAGGAGTCTGATCCAGTGGTTTCATTAATCACGCGATCGGGTAAAAATGTGGTTCCAACTCCCGATGTGAAGATTCCAGATTGGACGGCTTAGAAAGAGGTGCGGAAAAAGACTGTGTCCTGGTTGCCACAATCCGCCCCACCAGTGAAGATAGCAGGACCATCGACTATGCCATCGACCGTGGGCCTAGAAATAAAGGAAGGAAAAGTTGGAAATAGGAATGATATTAAAGAACAGTAGGATTGGAATTCAGTTTGGAAAGAGGTCCTCACGTCACCAATTTAAGTACCTCTGGGTTCATTTGCTGAAATTGGTCCCGAATCTCCATAATGCATTGCTGCGACAAACGACCACTAAGCTGAGTGGAGTCGCCATTGGGAAAGTTGAAAGCGAGGAGGATGATTCAGCCCCGTTGCCGGCGAATATGATCACGGATACCCGCATTCCGGAGCTTTCAGTTCGATACCATGGAACATACATTGACAAGGTACTATTGGATGGTGGAGCGGGAGTAAACATTATCACCCAAGCAGCTTGTGAGTGTTTTGGTCTCAGTGATTGGGAGCCTGCACCCTTTGTAGTCCGCATGGCAGATCAAAGAAGAGTGCAACCAGTGGGTTTACTTTGGGGCATTGTTTTGGATGTGGCGGGCTTATCCTTTGTTGTTTCCTTAGTAGACTTGAATATTGAAGATCATAATCAGGATTATCACATTATCTTGGGGAGACCCTGGTTACGACAAGCGAGGGTAAAGCATAATTGGGAAGCAAATATGCTTACAGTAAAGAAGGGTAGAAGAAAAATGCGTGTGATGTTGGGAACATGCAGATAGCCAGTTCAGGCCACATGGCCGGTGATAGCCGAAACAATCAATATGGTGGAAGGATTAGAAGAGGATGAAGAGGAGCAATTTCTCAAAGCTAATCTGGATTTGGTTTCTTTATATCTTGCGGATATTTCTCTGATTCCGAAAGGGAAGTCGGTGGGGGTTTCAGGAACTCTAGCAGGAATAGGGGAGCAACAACAGGTGCTTCCAAGTCCTGAATCATTGGAGGACGTGATTCAGCAAGAACGAGCGTTTGAGGCGCAAATGGGAAAAATTACAAGGGTTAAAGAAGATGAATTAGAGAAGGTTTTTCTTGGGGAGCAAGCGGAGTCGCAGCCTATATACATTAATAAGCAGCTGGAGGCCATTTTTAGAGATGATTTGATCAAGTTACTGACAGATTTTAAGGATGTTTTCGCATGGGAATATGCGGATATGCAGGGATTGGATCCTAAGTTTTATCAACATACGATCAATCTGAAACCGGATGCGGCGCCAGTGAAGCAACACTCATACAGGATGAATCCGAATGTGGCAAAGCAAGTTAAGATGGAAATTGATCGCCTGTTGGAAGTGGGTTTTATTACCCCTATTGATAATCCGGAGTGGATTTCTCCAATTGTGGTAGTACTAAAGAAAATAAGCAAATCCGAATTTGTGTGGATTACCGGAAATTGAATGCAGCTACTGTTCCAGATCCTTTTCCTCTTCATTAGGAAAAATATGGACTCTCCTAGGGCCCTTTTGATTAGGGAAGGGTTAGTGGAGGACCAATGAGAGGGCTCTTGGGATATCACCTATAGCCTAAGGAGAGATAGGGGGGTAGCCTATTTGTCCCCCTCTTCAATGCTTGATTCCTAGAGAGAAAGGGGAGGTGGACTAGGGGGGCGAGGGGATGGGGGGGAGGGGGGGGGGTAAAAAGGGGGAAAGAGGTGTCATAAAGCCTAGAGAGGGACCCTTGACAAAAAGGGACCCCAAAAGAAAAATTGAGCAGGTCAAAAAATCCTAAAAATTTGAAATTTTTGAAAAGTCTCAAAAATGACCGTTTCCGCTCCAAAATTGCCCAAAACATAACCAAACATCAAAAAGTCACTTTTTCTCTCCAAATTCCCTCTCTCCCACAATCTTCTCTCCCTTGCCCCCTCCCCTCCCCTCACTTCCTCTCTGCAGTCAGCCCCACCATAGCCAAAATCTCACTCTCCATCTTCTCTAGCTCTTCCTCCCCTCCCCCCTGCATTCTCTCTGTGCTTTGCAGCCCACCATAGCCCAAAGCTCATTACTATCCTCCTCTTCAGTTGTCCCCCCTCCCTCTCCTCACTCTCTCTACATTCAACCCCACCATAGCCAAATTCTCACTCTCCATCCTCTCTATCTCTCCCTCCCCTCACCCCTCCATTCTCCACAATGCAGCCCACCATAGCCCAAAGCTCATCACTATCCCACCATAGCCAAAAGCTCACCCTCCATCCTCTCTATCTCTCCCTTTCTCCCCTTCATTCTCTCTCTACTGTGTAGACCTCACTATCCTTCTCTCCAACCCTCACCCCCCTCCCCCTTCCCAATCTCTCTCTACTATGTGGCCACCCGACCTCTTCTCAAGCGTGTCCACCCATACCACGCATAGACGGCCCAAGTTGGAGATACAAAAGGTCATACTGAACAACACAAAGAGCTCGAAGGTGGAATGGATCCCACAGGTATTTAGCAAGGCTCATGGGTCTACATGCAACCGTTCAGTGTTGGTCCTCATGGAGTACAATGTCGAGGCATACTGGAACGCCATTGGAAGTGAAGACTGGTGGCTTTCAAAACAAAATCTGGAATGGTGACCATCACTCAACATGCTTATAGTGTACCTGAGATCCACTTGCAGAGAGCTTCAAACCAATTTGCACCTCATTGTAAGTCTAATGCTAAGTCATCTTATAGATATGTCCTCTTTAATTTTCATGTGTTCATATTTTTTGACAACGGTATTTGTGAACGTATTTTTATATCCAGCTTACTTGCAAAGCAGCCGCTTGAATGCCTCTCGAGTACCTTTATGGTTGTGCATGCTATAGATAAGAACTAATCTATATAACTCAAGAATGTATACTAATTTAAAATATAGTAGCTAACACCATATTTGTCGTATTACAGGATGTTATTGTAGTGGATGCTTAGGCTCAACTTGGTTTGGTGTCAAGTGGAAAGTGCGACTTCTCCAATCAAAACCTCATTCTAAACAATCTTTATTTGGTGTTTATACTTGTGGATATGGAGGTCCATGGAGTTATCAATGATGAGACAAGCCTTGCTAAGAGCATAGCAATTGCCTCAATCTATATTCCATTCAATGTATTTGATCCAGTACATAACATCCCAAGCTATTATTGTAGACAAGCTACAAACTTTGTAATGAAACTACTTGAATAGAAAGCGCTCTTGTTTCATTACATTTTTGTCCACTCTAGTTAATCTTCAACTATATGATGTTGTGCTTGTGATCAATTTTTGTTTCATCTAATCTTGTATGTGTATTGTGCTTCCCGTCAAATTTTTGGTACTCATAAGTGATTGATCAAGTAAATTGATTTTTTGGTAGCAAGTATACCTTTGCAATGTGTCTGCATGTAGATCTAGTAAGCCATCTGACCTCAAAGGTCAGGTTTGATTCATTTTCTGTTGTATGAGCACTTAGAGTTTATCTCAAAATGGTGGCAAGCTTTAAATTCTTAGAAGAATCCCATACTCAAGAATAATCTAAGGAAGATAGAGCAATCATATTTCCTTGTGTTGCAGGCATAGACATGAACCTCCTTTGGCATTGAATAAACATTTAGTTCATGAGCACTCAGAGTTTATCTCAATATATTTGGCAGGCTTCAAATTTTTGAAAGAATACACTCAAACCTAATCCAAGAAAGATAGAGCAATCATATTCCCTCATGTTTGCAAGCACACACATGAATCCCCTCTTGGCATTGTGAAAACACTTCATTCTACCTTTGCCATCAATAATGCAATGGCATGCTATTATGTTGTCTTTGATATGAGTTTGTGTAAGTTCAACCATAAGCTTGTGTTCTTTGAGATCCCCAAGGAAAACAGAGTATGAAATCAAAATAAAGAAAAGAGAACGAACAAACAAGATAGAGATAGGGTATATATATATATATATTTTTTTACATAGATAGATGGAGGATAAACAGACAGAAAGTTAGATAGATATAGATAAATACATTAATAGATAAATAGATAGATAGATAGATGGATAGATAATTCGATAGATAGATACATAAATACATAGATAGATACACATGCAAATAAAAAACACAAAGATAGATACATAGATAGATAACTAGGGATAGAGAGAGAGAGAGAGAGAGAGAGAGAGAGAGAGAGAGAGAGAGAGAGAGAGAGAGAGAGAGAGAGAGAGAGAGATAGAGAGAGACCCTTTTGGAACTCAAGGGCATTGCCCCTTTATTGAGGATACACTTTTATGATGGACAAATGACATGATACATGGATCAAACCCAAGACAAGTGATTCCTTGTATTGATTGCTAATTGAGTATGCACCATGCATACTTTGAGCCATCTGTAGTAGCAGAGAATGAGTAGAGAATGCATCATGCACATGGTGAGCCATCTATAGCCATTTATAGTAGAGGATGAGTTTGCCTTTTCTAGATATATCATATGAGCTATAGTTTTGTAAAATGCTTCTTTGGATGGATGTTCATGGTTATCTTGTAGGCCCAAGGCCACCATGCCCAAAACTAAGCAAGCACAAAGAGTAGGAGGCAAGGCAGGGGGTGCATAGGCCTTGGGAGGCCCAAAGAAAGCCTGCCACAAGGGAGCTCATTTGGGCCTTCCATAGGTCTATGGAAGGCCCAAATGCGCTCCCTTGTGGCAGGCTTTCTTTGGGCCTCCCATGCCCAAAACTAAGCAAGCACAAAGATTAGGAGGCAAGGAAGGGGGTGCATAGGCCTTGGGAGGCCCAAAGAAAGCCTGCCACAAGGGAGCGCATTTGGGCCTTCCATAGACCTATGGAAGGCCCAAATGCGCCTTCCATAGCCTAAAGAAATCCTGCCACAAGGGAGCGCATTTGGGCCTTCCATAGACCTATGGAAGGCCCAAATGCGCTCCCTTGGGGCAAGCTTTCTTTGGGCCTCCCAAGGACTATGCATCCCTTGCCTTCCAAAATGCTTCTTTGGATGGATGTTGTTGGTTATCTTGTAGTCCCAAGGCCACCATGCCCAAAACTAAGCAAGCACAAAGAGTAGGAGGCAAGGAAGGGGCTGCATAGGCCCTGGGAAGCCCAAAAAAAGCCTGCCACAAGGGAGAGCATTTGGGCCTTCCATAGGTCTATAGAAGGCCCAAATGCGCTCCCTTGTGGCAGGCTTTCTTTGGGCCTGCCAAGGAATATGCATCCCTTGCCTTGCCTTCTATTTGTGCCAGCTTGCTTTGGCATGGTTGACATGGTCCTACAGGATGTTCAAACTTCACTCAACCATGCAATAATAGCTATCTCATACCATGGCCCGTTGCAAGCCCCCCTTTGATTTTCAGGATAGTGCCCCATAGTGTGTATGCTCTGTTTTGGTCTCGAAAGAAAAAGGGGGTGCTTTTCTTGGTTGTACAAGACACTTTTTAGTCTCACAAAGGCCTACTAGTGAAACAGAGCTGAAGCAAATGGCCATAACATCCACAAAAAGGAGAGATACAGAGAGAGATAATTGATTCTTAAAGAAGCTACCCATAAAGGAGCCAATATTCTATTAGTACAAATCACTACTCTATAAGTTTATGAAAAAAAAAATGATCATACATGGCTAGCTAGCTGTAAGCAAAGAGATATTGGGGGGGGGGGGAGAGAGAGAGAGAGAGAGAGAGAGAGAGAGAGAGAGAGATAATAAAGGTTTTCTAAACCCATCCCATACCTCTTTTCCATCCAATGCATGAATAGGCACCCTTGTCTCCTCTCCTAAACTAACCAACTAGCCCCTACCTTTGAAGCATTGGTTGATATAGTTTTGCATCCTCAAAAATGCTACCATGATGCAATTACATGGCCCATCTTGATGCAGGCTTATGAGTGATGGGTAATCCTCCCCACTAGCATAACTCTCAACATTGGTTCAACACTTTCTATATTAGTTATGAACCCCTAGAATTCACCAATAATTTACCGTATTCATGTGACACACTTGTATAAGCATCAAACCCCTCAGTAAGAATCAAATATTTAACACTAGAACGGTAACCTAACAGGACATAAAAGTGTCCTTTCAGGGTTTTGGGAAAAAATTCCAAAACCATAGTAGATCCACTCATTTTGAAAAATCCTTTCATGAGCTTATAGTTCAATAACTATTACATATGGAAAAAATGAGAAACTTGTAATTTTGCTCATCGCTAGGTCACTACAAGCCTCCAAAGTTGATGGACTAGTGCATTTTGCCCAAAACAACAATTTCTTACGGTTGATTGCATATAAATAAGAGTGGAGATTTTTGTAGGACATGAGATAAAATGCTTCGGTAACTTCAATGGGTTGGTGACCAAAACATATGGTTGCTTTTACCTCACTAATGTTTTTTTGGGCAAAAAAAAAGGTACAAAAAGTTGCATTTTTGCCATTCTGCGGACCTATCATCAAAGTTTCTATAGTCACGCTCAATACAGATACTATATACATGTTTTCTTAGTTTCCTTTGGGCCTCTAGATTCAAAAGGAGCCATGGAGCATGTCAAAAGGATAATGGATCTCTTACAATTGGAACCTTCGGGGCAATGATAAAGTGCTAAATACAACAAACATAAAAAAATTGGGTTTAGCATTATGACCTCTAGAAACCCATAGAAACTACTCAATATCTAGCCAAGTTTGTAGTCTATGATTAGATATGGTTACTACCTACAAAATACACAAAATTGGCCTAAGAAACTAGCAATATTGAGAAAGTTATACTTGCTACTCTAAAATGTATCGTATTCTTCAACAATCAAAAAACTGAACCATCATCATATACTATGCTATATAGCATATTAGGTCCCCCAAAACTCAAGGAAGATTAGCTTTCTGTTATACATTACACTTACACAATCAAAATTGAATTTGCATATCAAGAAAGCCACCAAAAAAATCATAAAAGTGCTAATTTTGGCCAAAAAACAGGATTATGCAATTCTTGTAAATTGGTCATAACTTTCAATTTTAACACTTAGCTCTCCTTACAAGCATCAAAACATGTTGATAACTATGAAGTCCTAACCTCTAGCCATCTAAACCTCACAAACATGAAGTTTAGAGTGGTATAGTTGCCAAAAATTGGAAAAAAGCCAAAAACAGGACCGTTTTTTCACACAGTTTAGGTTCAAAAATGTTGTGCAAGAGTAAGGTTAATGGTGAGATCGATACTCAAAAAAAAATGCTAAGGTTTTTTCAGCTCATAAGGCAACTTTGTGGATATATAGCATCTAGAAATTCATTTTCATACTCTTCAAATAATTCAAGCAAAATGGTCACTTAACAGGACACAAAAGTGTCCAAGGACATAAAAGTGTCCTGTTACCATTCTAGTGTTAAAGAAATTGCTACATGGAAAATAATTTGCAAGATCAAAGATTTCATATATTAAAGCCATAGCGCTTGTTGTTACAAAACCATATCCATTGTAGACCACCTCAAACATGATTGAGATTACAAAGTAAAAGCTATGTTGATAGCTTTGGGCATTATGGATACATGTTCACCATGTATAGATTACAGATCTAAATTCTTCAAATGTTGCCTCAAATACACTCAGGTTTGAAACCAGTGCCCTTGTGTAAAGTAACATCGCCATTGGATCCATCTCTGTCTCATGGCTATGGAGTTTCCACCTGTGGTGCACGGGCACCCTTCTGTGTCCTTCCAACTAGAAAGTTTATGATGTGACTCCACCTTACATGAAAAAGAAATATTCTGCTCCATAGCTTGCAAGAAGTTGGGTATGCTAGAGTCTTTTCCATAGCTTGTGTGACGGTTGTGTATTACTGTTGTGGGATGCAATAGAGGCAAAGGTGGATGTGAAGACAACTACATTAGCTTGTAATCACGGTGGGCTTGGTTGATAGGGGAAGTTGAGTATGAGGGAAGAGGTAGGGTCAGGGGAGCGGACGTTGACATTGAAATGGAAGATTGAGGAGGTAGATGAAGAGGTAGTTGCTGTAGATCTTGGCTTACGGTAGACTTGGTATTTTTGAGGGAGGACAGTGAACAATGGAAGAGGGTACATGGATAGAAAGAAGAGAGGAGAGAGGAATGTGACAGTGAGACGAAGGGTTTAGCAGGTAGATGAAGAGGCAGATCCAGGAGTGTGTGAGAATGAGAGGGAGGGTTTAGCAGGTAGATGGAGAGGGAGATGCAAAATTCTGTAAGAGTGAGAAGGAGGATTTAGCATTTAGATGAAGAGGGAGATGCAGTAGGTCCTGGCTATGGTGGGCATGGCTACTTTGAGGAAGGGGAGTGAGAGAGACAAAGAGGAGACATGGAGAGAGAGAAAGGGATTTTGGAGGCAAAAAATGATGTTTTGATATTAGAATAGGTTTGGGGTCACTTTTTGGGGGGAAATGACTACTTTTGAAAATTTCAATAAATTTCAAATTTTTAGGGTTTATTTTTGGCCGCGTTTTTAAAAAAACATGAAAGGTGGGGTTCTCTTTTTGTACAAGGGTCCCTCTCCCTCTTTATGACACCCCCTTTTCTCTAGGAGATGCTGAAAAGCTAGAGAGAGAAGGTAGCCTCCTAGTCACTACTTACCCCATCTTTTCTAGGCTTGAAGGATAGAAAATGACCTACCAAAATAGCCTCCATCATTTCCTTTGTCTCCCTTAATCACAACATACTTCCTTAAAATTAGGGATTCTTACAAGGCCCATGGAGAGTCCATATTTTTCCTAATGTCCATTTTTGGATTCCATTTTGGATGATGTAGCAGGACATGAGATGTATACTTTTTTGGATGGATTTAGTGTATATAATCAAATCCGAATGGCATTGCGGGATCATCCAAAAACAACTTTTATTACCGCATGGGGTGTGTTTGCCTGCACAGTGATGTGGTTTGGATTGCGGAATGCACCTTCCACTTTTCAAAGGGATATGTTTCAAATTTTTGGTCCTTATTTGACAGATTTTATGAGAATTTTTCTGGATGATCTCAGTGTTTTTGGAGCGCAATTGGAGCATTTGAAGCAATTACGGTTATGCTTTATGAAATGCAGAGAGGTGAAGTTCAGTTTGAATCCTTTAAAGTGTGCATTTGCTGTTCGCAGTGGCAGGCTATTGGGGCTTATAATTTCTGAAGATGGTATTTTCGTGGATCCGGATAAAATTGCCGCAATTATGGAAGCGCCTCCACCGCGGAACCAGAAACAGTGCCAGATTTTCTTGGGACAAGCTCATTGGCATGGGAGGCATTTGCGGTTTGTCGCGCATTTAGCAATCCCAATTACTCAGGCAGCTCATGCTATAGATTTTGAATGGACACGGGAATGTGACTTGGCTTTTCGGAGATTAAAACTTCAGCTATCCAAAGCTCCGATTATGCCTGCACCGAATTGGGGTCAGGATTTTCATGTGTTTGTGGATGCTTCGGATCGAGCTATTGGCAGTGTGCTCATGCAGGAACAAAGTCAAGGATGGTTCTGACCTGTCTATTATGCCAGTAGATGATTATCATCCGCAGAAAGAAATTATTCCGTAACCGAAAGGGAATGTTTAGGGATGATTTATTCAGTGAAGAAATTCCATCACTATCTGTTGGGCTGACGTTTTTTCTTCCATGTGGACCATTCGGCTCTTTTATACTTGGTAAGGCAACAGAATTTGATGGGAAGATTGGCCAGATGGGTGCTTTTGTTGCAAGAATTTGACTTTGAGGTCATACATCGGCCAGGGGCTCAGCATGCGGTGGCTGACTACCTATCCATGTTAGATTCCGGAGAGCCGCCGACGGGTGTAGCTGATGAATTTCCGGATGCGTCTCTGTTTCTAACAGGAGTAGCTGCAACGGATATCACAGTTCCACAACAGGCAAGGGTCATTCCTAGCATCCCATGGACATGGTATGAGGAGATGTTTCATTTTATCGACAGCGGCGAAATGCCTTCTTTCTTGTCCAGCCATCAGAGGAAATGTATGGCTATTAAAAGCAGGAATTTTGAGATTATTATGGGAAAGCTCTATTATCGTACGGTGGCAGAGGTATTACCCAGATGTGTGCTACCACAAGAGCAGGAAGCAGTATTAGAGGAAGTCCATACTGGTATTGCGGGAGGTCACTTTGCAGCATTAATTACAGCTCGAAAGGTTCTCCAATCTGGATTATGGTGGCCCACATTGTTTTAGGATGCGAGAAATTATGTGCAACAGTGTGATGTGTGTCAGCTGTTGGGGCAACCTACCAAACGGTCCAGAATGCCTTTTCAGCCAGTTCTGCCTTTGGAGCCTTTTCAAAAGTGGGGTTTGGATTTTGTTGGTCCTTTTAAACCACTGGCAGCTCACATAGGAAATAAGTATATCTTAACAGCCACGGATTACGCTACCAAATGGGTGGAGGCATGGCCTTTGAGAGATAACACTGTAGTTTCTGTGGCGGGATGCTTATATAAGGATATCTTTTCTAGATATGGCTGCCCTATTGAGCTGGTTAGTGACAGGGGGAAGTCATTTTTTGAATAAGGTGATGGAGAGAATGCTACGGTTTTATTTTGTATTACACAGGAAATCTTCTCCATATTATCCTCAGGCGAATGGATTTGGATTTTAATAAAGTTGCTGAATATGCATCGAACGGTTTGAGATGTGAAACTTCCTTCCGCCTTATGGGCCTATCGAACAGCTCACGGTGGAGCATGTGATTCCGAGTATGCGGCTGTTGATTTCGGATCGTCTTCTTCCGGAGGATTCTATGATTTATCGATTGGATGTTTTGCAAGAACTGAATGAAGAGCGGTTGAATAGCTTTGCGGTGCTGCAGGATCTGCAGTCTAGGAAGAAAAAATGGCTGGATTGCCCGAAAGCACGGCAATTTTTTCAGGGACAGCTAGTCCTTGTCTTCAATTCCCACCTCAGGAAGATGCCAAGGAAGCTTAAATTACAGTGGTTAGGACCATTCTGGATTTTTCAAGCATGCGGGCCCATATCTTTTTATTTGGCGGATTTAGGGGGGAGGTTATTTCTTTTCCGATCAATGGTTTCAGACTGTGCCATTATGTTTCACCTACCAAAATTCAGTGCCCCTTTGCTGTGGTACAAGAGCCGGAAGTCACCCTAATCATGATTGGGTATTCTTTTGCATGCAATCTTGGAAAGCGGGAAAGGATCTATGATGGTTGCAACACCGTGGATCGCCCTATTTTGGGAACTCATCGTGGAAAGGTTACTACTACATGCAGACGATCCTTATTGTGTTTCTCTTGTTTAGTGTGTGGCGCGCTCTTTGTTCTATACTCTCTGCTCCTTCATCTCATCGCCACCATGACAGCTTCTCTCCTGCAATGTATTCCTTTCATGCCTGTACAGCACTTATCGCTTCGACGAGTGGACGCATGGCTGCAAGACTTGCGGCTGCGTGTGTTCGCCAACCTGGATTGGCAAGGGATCCCAGTTCACCCGCAGGCAGCAGTTTTGATTGAGCAACTCGCTGCTGGCGATATGGTGGTGCTAAATAATCAGCAGATTCAGTTGATAGTAGAAAGGGTCTCAATGTGTTGCTGTTTGCCCAACGATGGCATGGTGCGCGCCTCTCATGTGATGCCTGCTGCTGCTGATGTAGAGCAAGAATTTGGTTTGAAATTCAAAGGCGAGTATAAGCTTTTAGGGTTGTCAGATGTAGCAACCAGGGATGCGTATTGATGGTTTCTCGAGGCGATTTGGCTGCAAGCCAAAACCTATACCATTTCGACCCGAGCAAGAAATGTTTTGCATTCGGCCAAATTTGGGCCAATAGCTTGGGCAGCGGTGGTCAGAGAATGCCTGCTAGCGGAGTGCCAAACAGTGATGGCACAGTTGGGGAGGAATAACCCAACCAATACAAAGGTTGGCCAACTGCTCACATTGATTTTTCCTTTAAGAGAAGTTTTTCCTCTCGCCCTGCGTCCTCTCTGCCACTTTGAAGATGATCGCTTGGTGGTCCAAGGCACTAATGCTCCTCTGTCGCAAACGCAAAGATTCGCAGTGCCGGCTGAGAGGGAAACACAGCAGCAACATGTGGGCACTGGGGATTTGCCTGGTCCATCAACAGCAGTGGTATCCTCTGGAGCTCAAGAGATGGCCACTGCAGGTGCAAGATCAGCAAGCTGCAAGCGCGGCAGGGAGGAACAACAATTTTCTACACCACCTCCGGTGATGACATCTCTTCTTTTGAAGGATTTTGCGGTGGCTCGTTGGCGCCGCCGAATGCAGGAGAGAGTGGGCAGTGCTACTCCGCTGAGGACGGGCTCTCCGGTTGCGGATATTCCTGCTCAACCGGAAACTTCTGGCAATACCAATGCGGCTGCCTCGATGGGAGGTACTCTTCCCGTAGCGCTACCTTGGGAGGCTATGGCAGCGACCCTCGCTGACCAATTAAAGGCATGCGGCACTTTTTTGAGCAGACTTGCAGAGTCTATTCATGCGGCCTGGCCAACCCCCGCCACAGAGGGAAGAGTCAATGAGCTGGAAGCGCAGGTAGCGGCCTCGCAGACTCGCATTACCGAGTTGTCCACTCAAAATGAAGAGGTGACTGCAACAACTCGTCAACAAGGGGCAGAAATACAAATGTTACGAGGGGCTAATGCTGAGTTTGTGGCCTCTATTCAACAGGAACTTCTCCAGTTGAGAACGTAGCATAGCCTAGCCTCTTACTTAGCCTCGCACCCTGGTGATGTAATGATCAATATGAATGACTTGGATGCGTTGGCAGTGGAGATGCAAGAAGATCTCCGAGTTTTTTTGGATAATCAACTACAAAGCTGGAGCACACGCTTGGCTGCTGAGGTGAGAGCAGAGCCATCCACTCAACAGGTTGTGGTGCAACACCCCGAGTCATGCCAACACTGACAGAGGTAAGAGTGTTGTTCCCGAGGGTTTTGATGTTGCTGATTGGGCACAAGCAACAGAGGATTGTGCTGAAGCCCAGGTTCATGTATCTCGTTTGAAGAAAATGATTCGTTGATTTCGTAAGGAGTGGCACAGGGTCTGTTTTTGGGTGGAGACCTTAGCTCATTCTTTTTCTCTCAGTCTACCACCTTGCCCTCCATTTTGGTCTTCTCTTAATAGATACCTTTCTTGCTATTATCCTTACATACACCTCTTGCTCCTCTGCCACAGGTGCCTCAATCTATTTCTTTCCCAACGCAGTTTATTCCTCGGTCTCCCTGGCCGAAACATATTGAGATAGATCCACGTCTTTTGGATGAGGTCTATCGGGCACATACTGTAGATTTTAGAGGCTTTGGCTATATTGATATTTCCTCTTCACCAGAGCAGGGTGCAGAGCAACCGCCGGAACCTTCCAACCAGAGGGGATGAGTGTGGGTTCGTGCAATCCACCGTGCGTGCCAGGTGTTACGGCATTAGCCGCACATGCGGTCCTGCGAAGGTCTGGACACTGCGGATCAGGGGTATGCAGTATACGGCGGCTGTAGCGGCAGTTCTTCACAAGATATCATGGGACAGGAGTGTGTGCACCGTTCCCGATCTGCGTTGGAGCAACGGTTGTATATGGAGGGGCATACCTGTCTTTTGATGTAACTTAACCAATCTCTATGATATTCATGGCAACTACTGTTGTAACTCTGTGTCTGGAATAAAAATGAATGAAGCAAGAGGTATTCTGGGCCTGTGTACTGTGTACTTCCTTCTCTTGTCATTTTTATATGTTGATGTTCATATAATGTAGTTGCGGGTAATCATTCTGGTAATGCCTATTGCTCCTGTGCGGGCAATAGCCATACAAGATAGAAAGACGGTAGGAACCTTCACCAAGGAAACCGCCGCTGCAACATTTTCCAACCTAATCCACAAAGAGGTGGAAGAGCCCGCAAGGTTGTACCACCAACACTTCCACTTCCTTGCCGAAAGACCACCAAGGTATACCGCACCCCAGGATGTTACTGGAAAAGATGTATCAAGAAGCAGAAGATTTGAAGCTAAGAGAAGCCCAAGAAGCGGAACGAAAAGCTAAAGAGGCGGTGGAACAACAAAAACAAGAAGAGGAAGCAACTGCACAAGGAGCAACACAACATCATCAAGGTGATGTGTCTCCCCGTCCTTCTTCACCTGTTTTTGAGCAGCATGATCACCCCATGTTGAGCCCACCACCTTCACCCGCGGATAAAGCCAAATAACCTGAGCCCACCAGGGAGACAATCATGAACAAAGAGAAGTAGCTGAATCTTCACAATAGGCAGCTGAATCTACAGCAGAGCAGTAAACAGAGCAAGACAAAGAGCCAGAAAGGGTAGTAAGTCCTGCACCAACAAAGGACAACACAAAGTTTGAGCAACCATGAGAACATGAGGCCAAGGAAACACCTTCCATCTCAACACAGCAAGAGACATTCGAGGAATCCACGGAGCCTCAAGATGACAAATCAAAAGAAGATATGTCACAGCCTCAAGGGCAAAAGCAACCAGCCGCCATGATGCAGCCAAAGGATACACAAGAGACTGGTAAAACATTAGGGAAGCTAGCACAAAATGAAGATTGGCAATCAAACGATGAAGTGATCCTGCAAGTCAATGAGTATGCCAAGCAAACGCAGGACATGACTAAAAGACTCCACTCAGTAGCACTTAGCCGTAGCACAAGGGCCAAAGAATTAGAGGTGTTGATTGACGCACTCCAAGGGGAGCTAGATGGAAAATTAAACATCATCATGGATCTACAAAGACAAGTGTAGCAGTTTAAAGCGGAAGATGAACAAAATCAGCTAGCAAGTAATAAACAGCAAAAAGAGATGGAGGAGCTCGGTGATCTGCTTACAAAGTTGCCACATGCTTGCAAAGCAAAAGATGAAAAGCTGACAAAAGTTACCAACGAACTTCTAACAACAACCCTATCAGTTTAGAAAATGCAAGTACAATTAGATGTAGCAAACGCCTCCCTACAATACTTAGAGCAGAGAATAAATGATCAGGAAATTTTCTTGTGGTAAATCAGAGAAAATTCTGCAGTGGCCTCGATCAAAGGAATAGAGGAGGTCTACAAAGCATTAGAGAAAAACAATAAAGACCTCAAGCTGCAGCTTAAATTGGAGCAATCTCAGCGCAGAGACCTAGCTTCAATGCGGGTGCAAAGAGAAGAAGAGCTGCTAAAAGAAATAACTGAACTTAAAAGAGTCAACTAGCTATTGAGAGAGGGACGGCCAGAAACACAAGAAGAGGCAGACACTTAAGAGCAGCCACTGATAGAGATCCCCTCATTTTCATTCGTTGAGATGGAGACACAGCTAGCACAAGAGCTAAGTGGCGAGGAAGAATTTCAAGTACACATAATCGAAATGGAAGCAGTGCCAATGGTCCAGCTCTCAAAGGCTGAGGAAGTGTTAGCGGCAAGCTAACACGGATAGATGAAGCAAGAAAGATTTTGTGAAACTTGGGGATGGATTACAATTCTATCCACGCTTGTTCTAATGACTGCATTCTTTTCAGAGGGGAATACATAGACATGGAGAAGTGTCCGAAATGTGATTCCGAAAGATATCGAGTAGATCTCCACGGGACAAAAATTCCACAAAAGGTTTTGCGACATTTCCCTCTGCTTCCTCGTATCAAGCATTTCTTCGAATGTAAGTCCATGGCCGCCCTAGCATCATGGCATGAGGAGAATAAATCTTCGGATGGTGTGCTACGAATTCCTGCAGATTGCGTAGCCTGGAAACATATAGATAGAACATGGTCGGATTTTGCCAGGGAAGCTCGAAATTTGCGCTTAGGCCTGGCTATGGATGGCGTAAATCCATTTGGTCAAAGATCAACATCTTACAGTGTATGGCCCATTGTCATCGTCAACTACAACATTCCCCCGTGATTGACTACGAAGAAGGGGCACCTATGGCTAAGCTTGATTGTGCCAGGGCGATATAAAGTGGGGAATATGGATGTGTATCTTCGTCCACTATTGGAAGAGCTACAACAATTGTGGATTGGCATAGAGGTGGTGGACATCCGTAACACAATCTAAAAACTTGCAAAGCTGGTGCAATGGATCTCACAAAAGGAGATCAACGTAGACTCCATACCATTCGCCAAACTAAATGCTGCGGAGCTTGTGTGCATGTTTGAGAAACATTTTCCTACTACAATGCTAACCATTCAGGTGCATCTTCTTGTTCACATAGTTGATGAGGTGGAAATAGCTGGCACAGCTCATTCCAGATGGATGTTCTTCTTAGAACGTTTCATGAAAACGCTTAAGGGATATGTGCGTCAAAAGGCACGTCCGGAGGGTAGCATGGCAGAAGGTTGGTTGGTATTAGAGTCCCTAGTGTACATTGGAGAGTGGCTAGATGGATTTGATAAATCCCGGGACACGCTATGGCGAACCATAGATGATGAGCGCATATCTGGGATTGTCATGTGCAATCTCGGTGTTGAGAAGAAGATGACGGAAGATCTAGAGGCTAAAATCAACCGATTTTGCATGCTTCACAATCCAGTGATGCAAAAGTGGATTTCACAATATGAGGATGCAAAGCAAGAGCGACAAAGGGCACGAATCGAGTGGAGACGGGGAAGACGACCACCGATGCACTATCCAGCGGTTCTGGAGAGCCTACCAACCTTCATGAGCTTAAGATGGTTGCACAACCAATTGAAAAGCTCACAACAATGCGGTGACGAAGTGACTGAGGAAGAGTGGGAGTACTCTCGGGGCTGCACGACCAAGGTAAGTTTGCAATGTACGACTAGCTAGTGACTTTATTTCTAAACGTTTGAACGGCCACTCATAATCTTTGTTCGTTGTAGTATAAGTCATACATAGCAGCATGGTGTAAAGGTCGACATTTTAGGGTGGAACGAATCGACAAAAAGCGTTTTACTCAAGATTGTGGAATCATGGCAAAATTTGAACAGTCTAGTCGACGACGTTCCTCTGATGCAGATCCTGTGGTGGCGGAACTCACTTACTTCGGCACGCTGCAAGAGATTTTGAGGATCGATTACAGTGGATTTTTTGTCGACTTGTTCGACGTGCAATGGTTCAAGATAATCATGGAGGGTCGCAACGCTACTGTGTGTAGAGGAGAGTCTGGTTTTCTTGAGGTGGATTCTACTAAGAAATGGACTGACCTAAGAGACACTTTCGTACTACCCGAGCATTGTGAACAAGTAAGTATGCAAATAGTTAACATCCCCCTTTTACAAGTTATGTGCTTGAAAGCTCTCATGTAAGTTATGTGGCTCTGGCAGGTAATATTTCATCCTACAAAGTCTACATCAAACTGGTGGTACGTCTTAGAGGGAGCCCCTCGTAGTGCAAGGACGTATGGAGGCTACCATGTGCCAATCACAACGGCATCAATGGAGGAGATCAGAGAAGATGCTCAATCAGAAGCCGCTGCGGTGGTGCTAGACGAGCATCAAGATGCTACTACTCTATATGGGGTGCATGCAGAGGAGCTACAAAATGAAACAGAGGATATGTGTTTAAATGGAGAGCTCTATATAGATATAGGAAGTTATGCTGAGTTATGCGAGGATGAGAGAGAGATCTCTTAAAGCCACAAATATTGTATTTGAACAATTTTGCTCCGTGTTGTAAAAGCTCTGGCTCTCTAAGTACCTTCCATGGTGTATAACGCTCTTTTCTACTCGCGCTCACATCTTTTGATTGAAAATTCTGAGTTTTTGACTTGCCTCTTCTATCACTCAATTCATTGCGTCATTGTATTTATATGCGTCATTACGTCATTGTATTTAATGGTCTTTGCGTCATTGTCTACTCTATTCATTCAATATTAAGTTTAAATATTCGTGTGTTTAATGCAGGTATGGATGATGAGGAGTTTCTTTCTTCTTTGTCACCACAGCAGAGACAGTGGTACGTGGAGCGTCATCGCTCTGGCGCATCATCGCGCGTTCCTACTCCATCCACATCTCCCTCTCTTTCGGAGCATTCGGCGCGCTCCGAAGCTTCGGCGTCGACGAGACGAGCTTCACACTCGTCTAGACACCGGCGCTCTAGTGGTGGCGGTGGCGGTTGTTGTGGGGATTCCGCCACCGATGCCTCCACACCGCCTCGTGTTCGACGAGTCTCTTTACCCTCCCCTTCTTTGCCCGCCCCTACACCAGCCACAGCATCGCCATCTACGCCAGGTTTTGCACGGCTGACTGTTCCTAGAAGCTACACACCTCTACCTACTCCGCCAGGAGCCACCCCTCTCGACACTCCTCGCTTCGGGGCCCAGACACCGGTGGAGACACCTGACGACCGTACCCCCATCGACACGCCGGTAGAGACCCCTGCCGGGACACCCAGGTTCACGCGTCACCGGCCAGAGGGCTTGTCTTACTCCATCGACTTCAGCGGCGGCATCATCATGGATGATGACGGCAAGAAGGTGATCTCGCGCATGCGTGGTCTTTGCTCTCAGCTGTTTAGACACTACATACTAAACAAATGGAGTGAAGTACCAAGTGATTTAAAAAACAGAGTCATTAGCATACTTCATGATGAGTTTCCCGTTCCAACACGGGATCAGCGCTTCAATGAAGACCTGATGAAGATTCGAATGCACGAATACTGCAAACACAAGCGTTCCGAAGTGCAAAAAGCAATCAAGAATGGGTGGAACAGGCCAGATTGGCTGGCCAAAGAAGATTGGAAGAATGCAAAGAAAGCAGCGCGCGAGAATCCCGACAAGTGGAAGCAACAAAAGGATGCAGCCAGAGCGCGAGTAGAGGCAGGGAGCTCGCACCACTTGGGGAGCGGTGGATGGGCATCATTTGAGGCCGATTTTGTAAGTGTTTTCACATTGCTCTTTATGTTCGATAGTTTAGGGTTTATGAGTTTTTTAATTCTAACATAATGAAATCTTTGTATGTTTTGACAGTGGTCGATGACAGGACGTGATCCCACACCGTACGAGCGCGAGTACGCAGGCAGGAAGGGCTTAAACACCCTGATGGACATTCTCAGTTCTCGCGGCGGCATGGTTAGTATTAGGGTTTACTCTTTTTTATTTTTTGTATTGTTTTATAAATGTCGTTATATGTTTATACTTACTAAAAGCTGTCTTATTGTCTTTTTTTGCAGAATCCGACAGATACGCCGCTTGGACGCGATGAGACGTCTGACTAGACGACATCAGTTTAGCCGTAGCTAGATAGCATTAGTTTAGGGTTTCTCATAGCTTATGTATCATGAGACGGATTTTATACGTCTTTTGTCACCACAGTTCCTTTTGCCAATCAATTCTTTATGCCTATGATGTTGTACAATTGTCATTATTACATTTGCCAATCAATTCATTTTGCCTATGATGTGTACAATTGTCAATTTTGCAAACAATGCTTCTTGTGGGTGACTATTTTGGGTCTATTATCTACCCTTGCACTTTTTTTAAAAAGTGAATCAAGTACAATATGGTTGATGGGTGGCAGGGCATTCAATGCCCTGCCACCAAAAAAAAATTCTCTCGGGCGTCGCTATAACCGTCGCTATTTATGGCTCTGTAGCGTCGCTATAGTCTGCAATGTAAACGTCGCTATGAGCGTCTCTATATAGCGACGCTTATAGCGACGCATATAGCGACGCTCTCGTAGCAACGGTTTTAGCGACGCCGGGGGTTATAAAAACCCAATGTATTTCCGTCGCTAACAGCATCACAAGAGCACACAACCTCTTGTAGTGTTCGTTACATTTGGATGTCATTTGATGCTGTATCGGATGTGTTTCATTTGCCAATGAGCGATTGGCTTTTCGTGATTTTAGTCACTTCAGTGTAGCTTTAGTTAGATGCGAGTTGTTAGTTGTTTTCCGAGAGATTGACACCCTCTTGTAGCCTCTATGCACTAGTCGAGTCAGTTTCATCCCATGGATTGAGAATTTCATCGTGGTTCTCACTAATACTGCAATAAGATAGGATGGTGAGGTTAGACATGTGTCCCACATTTGACACCGCTGTCGGGGATTGAAGAGACCTAAACTAGGGAAAAACACGAGCGTCTTGTGAAGTTGTCTATTAACTTCCTCTAGGATCGCCTAGAGTCCAAAAATTTCTTTTAGAAACTGCATAGCCTAAGATTGTCGTCTTTTGTTGTGTAGACGTAGCTCGGAAGTAATCGTATTTGCTGAGTGCTTTTAGGATTTTAGGATTGTAGATTTAGATTAGGATTTTGAAGATGATTGATAGACGAGACAAGTCTTAAGATTAATGCTCATAAAAAACATAAAAGACAAGAAAATGAGTGTTTGTGGACACCTTCCACAACCCCATTGCATGAGAATCTAGGAGTAGGGTAAGTAGGATCCGAGGTGGATTTCAAAACATTTCTCTCTCTAAAAGAATCAAGTGTGAGTGTTCTTTGAATTTGCACAGTTTCAGGTCTACGGCTAGAAATAGCACGAAAAGACTCAAAACCACTCAATCCGACTGGAGAATAAGCATAAATTTGTCTGGACCTGTGGGTAAGCTCAAGGACACTTAGAGGTAAAAATTTAAAGAGTTGGCCAAAATTCAGATTATTTACTTTTTCTTGACATTTTAGGCCAAAGTAAGTTTTGAGTTGATTTATAGGCTTAAAATAGCTCATGTAAAGACTTTCTTTGAAAAATTTGCAAAAAAAGACTCAAAACCACTCAATCCAACTAGAGAATAAGCATAAATTTGTCTGAACCTGTGGGTAAGCTCAAGGACACTTAGAGGTAAAAATTTAAAGAGTTGGCCAAAACTCAGATTATTTACTTTTTCTTGACATTTTAGGCCAAAGTAAGTTATGACTTGATTTATAGGCTTAAAATAGCTCATGTAAAGACTTTCTTTGAAAAATTTGCAAAAAAGTGTTCATTTCAAGCCTGAAGTTAATAATCGCGATTATTAACTTTCAGCCAAGATTTGACCAAGGTTCATACCATTGACTCATTGCATGTGTACAAACAAATTTTGTAAAGGCCCAAAAGATTTGGATCACCAAACTGGCAAAAATCTGGGTAAAAACTAAAGTTTGTATTGATGTGATAAACAAGTGTATATGCTCAGTTGACCAAAAAGTTGCCAGTTGTAAATAATCACGATTATTTACTTCTGTCCCATTTTTCAACTTTTGACCAAGTTGGCATATCACTAGCTTTACATGTTGTAATAAGCCCACAAACCAAATGAACAATTTGGATCACTGGATTGAAAATTGTGACTAAATTTGCAAAGTTAGTCTACGGACAGAAAACTGATGACCATTTGACCAAAAATTACTTAAACTTGTTGAAACTTGGCTAGGGACCTTAACTTGAGGTGCTTAACAGATCTGTGTCAAGTTGGGACAAAAACTTGCAAAAATATAGCTGAAGTAAATAATCGCGATTATTTACATCTGCTTCAAAACTTGGAAATTTAGCAAATTTGAGTATACCACAAGGTCAAGCATATCAAGTAGACCCCACAAATCAATTTTGGTGAAATTTGGACCAGAAAAGTGAGACCTAGCCAAATTCTTGGAATCATAGTCTGCGGACACAAAACAGTTGATAATCTTCAACAGATTTTGTCCAAACTTGTTGAAACTTGTCCAGAGACTTCAACAGAGTGTATAGTTGCCAAACCAAGCCGGAAATTGCAAAAAATTGACAAAAGTAAATAATCGCGACTATTTATTATTGCTACATATGGACACCATTTTTGGCTTTTGAACTTGTACAGTGCTAGACCAACATAATACAAAGACACCAGGAAATTTTGGGTTCAATCGGATCCAAATTGATACCTGTTCACCCAGTTTCCAAGTTGCAGATTGAACCTTTGATTTTTTTTGCTAAAGTACAATCTGTAAATTAGTTTGATTCCCATAGCTCGATTTGAAGTGATACACATAGACCAATCACGAGAATTAGCAAAAAATCTACTGTCTTTATAGAAAAAATAACTAACTTGATCAAAATTGTACAGGAATCAGGTTGCAAACAAGGAATCGGCAATTCGACAGAAGTTACAATCAAGTCAAGTGGAAATTGACTACGAGTCAATCCAAAGGTAAGTACTCTATCCAGGGCTTCACCAGTCTTTATGAACCTTAGGTCTAGTCGTATACTAGGGAATCAAGGCATATTCGAAGAAACCTCTAGTAGAGTATCCACTGAAGAAAGCATGAATCAAGGCCATTCCTTGCACACTATCCTTGAAGAAGTCTCAAAAAGTCCCTCAGACTCACCATCTGAAATGTCTTTTTACTCGACTCACTCCAAAACCGGAACGACAATGCGTTATAAGCATATACTTTCATTTTATAAAACTAATCGCCATGGATCCCAGGTTTACTTGTACCCTAACAAGGAATATGCTATTCGCATTGATGGCCATGATATCAAGTTCAAGGAAGAGATTAGGGAAAACAAACAAGGAAAAATGTACATGGACAGAAACAGAACTTAATATGTACAAGTCAAAAACCCTGATGTGGTAGACAAATGGGGGCTAGAAGTAAACACCATAATCCTAGATATGTCAGCAAAAGAAGGACCACCAACCTTAGAATTACGATCAAGTAGATTTGAAGCCTCTGAAACGGCTTAGTATGGATAATCCTAGGATCGGAGTCTATTGCTGGGAAGATAGAAATATAAAAGATCTTTTGTGGACCTTGCATGCCAAACCAAGACAACTAAGATAGTAACCAAGACAACTATTGCTGGGAAGATAGAAATATAAAAGATCTTTGGTGGACCTTGCATGCCAAACCAAGACAACTAACGACCCTGAAGATCATCTACATCTTCAAGGATAAGGGATCAGCAGATCTACCAACCTACCTGTTTAGGGATTTTTATAACAACAACTTTGTTATGATGACTCCCGAGGAGGTAGAACAAACCAAATACGAGGGGTATTCCATAAGGGATTGGATATTGGGCCAAGGACCAGAACCATTCCAAGAGAAAAAAACCATGAGAGATCTTCTGAGAGTAATGTGAAGAAACTAGAAACTGTTGGGGTATAAAGCCCAATGTGGTCGCCCAGGTAAGTGGGCGGGCCCCCAGGTATGTACATATATTCTTTTGTTAAAACCTAATAAGAACTCACTATGCTCTACACATTACAGTAGAGCAAGTTCACCATATCGTCGTGCTCTTCTTCTGGCACTCTCTCTCGCGTCGCACTTCCGCTCGTACTCCTTCAACTGGTATCAGAGCTCAAATCGAGGCTCGGGGCAGCACTGCAGGAGGCTAGAGTCACCATCTCAGATTGGAGTGAAATTTGACAGGCAAAGACACGGCCCCAAATCTCGTGGGAGTGCCCAAAGGGCTTGGCGTTGTCGAAATTTCATTCTGAGGTCATCTCGGTCACCGTTCGGCTTCGACAAAGTTCTGCGCAGGCCATTTTCGACTACGTGGTCTCAGCGGGTGCAGATCCGACTCTGCAAATTTGGGGTTCTTCGGCCTACGACTGCACGTGCTGAGGATATCGACACTCCCAGAGTGTTGATTTGTGGCTGTCTACACATCGAAGGGTGGCTCATAGTTCTTGGAGGCGTGTCACATACGACACGGGCGCATCTACACACAGACTGTAGGCGACATCCACTAGTTCATCAGGTAGCTTGTGTTTGCTGCTTGATATTCCAGATTTCATCTTGAAATTGCAGGTACTTCCACATGGGATGTATTGTTAGAGATGATGTATGTCTGTTGAGGGTTTGCTGGCTGTGAGTCACGCAGCAAACAACCGCCGCAGCGGTTACAGCATACATTGGGAAATTTGTGGATGTATGAATTTGTGGGAAGTCTATGTACTGTCAGATTTACTGTAGCCTTTGTTGAGGGTCGAGTGAGGTTTTATTGAGCTGGGGAATTCTCGAATGTTGAGATCCTTTCGGTGATACAGGTCTTGGAGCGATCCCTCGAGCACCCTTAGATAGGCAGCTAGGATGTATTGACTGTGAGTTAGACAGTTGGGATTGCATCTTTGCTTTACTGCCGTTGAGGCATTGTCGCAGTCTATGCTTACAGGACAGTCAGAGACAGTACAGGTGCAGGACAGGTTTACCCACAACTTATAGTGTCAGAGAGACAGTGTTTTTGACTTGTGTTTTGGTCTGTTTTTTGAGTACACCAGAGCCATTTTACAAAGGAGACTGCCAAAATTTATGCAGAATCTGAAGCTTTCTTGGTTCATTTGACAGGTTGATATTGGTTTAGAGGTCAGTTTACAGGGGAAACTCTGCCGATTTTTTTCTCAGGAAAGTAAACCACTGTGAAGCGTAGCTATGGCTGGATCACAGGACACTGCTCTTTACAATATCAAGAAGCTGGATGGAACCAATTTCCCATTGTGGAAGAAGCAGATTTGGCACATGTTGGTACAAAAGAAGCAGATAAAACCTATAAAGCTCAAGGGGATAAAACTAGAAGATATGGACGAAGATGAATGGAACGAAATGGATGAATTGCTGACTTTGGCAGAAAGCGTTTACTTCAATGTAGCAGACGAGATGTCGGCTTATCAAGCATGGTTAAAGCTGAGTGATCTTTATGAGAAGCAGAGTGCAGCTTCACAGGTATACTGGCTTAAGAAGCTTGTTGACTTGAAGATGAAAGAAGGGACACCTATGTCCAATCATCTGAATGAATTCAACACAATCTACAGTCAGTTGTTAGCTCAAGGTGTCAAGTTTGATGAACCTGTTAGAGCTATGTTCCTGTTGATCACATTGCCGGAAAGTTGGGACACTTTTCGCACAGCTTTGAGTAATTCTACACCTCCAGATGGTTTGAACATGGCAGGTGTAGAAGGAAGTCTGCTTATTGAAGAAACCAATAGAAAGACAATGGACAAAGGCATAGGAACAGCCTTAGTTGTCAGGGGAAGGACCAAAGAAAAGTACAAACGTGGAAAGAGGAATCAGTCTCGTAGCAAGTCTCGCAGTGCTAAAGGCAAGAGTGACATAGAATGCTACCATTGTGGCAAGAAGGGTCACATGAAAAGAGACTGCAGAGAATGGAAAGCAGAAAAAGGCAAAGAGAAAGCTGAAGACCATGGTGAGAAGAACAAGTCCTCAGTGAAGATTCAAGAAATAAATGTGACAAACACTGTTGCAGAGGATGAGAGTCTAGTGTCAGGAGACATCTACTTCTTGAAGAATACAATGGACTCAGCTCTTCTTACAGCATCTGATGGAAATGCACTGAGTGACTAGATTATAGACTCAGGGGCATCACTTCATGTGTCTCCAAACAAGGAGTGGTTTACCTCTTATGTGACCACTAAAGATCATGTTCGGCTAGGCAATGGGCAGACATGTGAGATCTTAGGTATTGGAGATGTTCAATTGAAGTTTCAGAATGGCTCTTCTTTCACGCTGAAGAATGTGAGACATGTTCCCGCAATTACAAAGAGCTTTATCAGCACAGGTTTACTTGATGATGCTGGCTACGTCACCACTTTTGGACAGAACATGTTAAAGATATCCAAGGGTTCTATGACAGTAGCACATGGAGTAAAGTCTCGAGGACTTTACATGATTTATGTATCAAATGTCTCTAAAAATGTAATCAATGTAACCGAGCAACCGAACGTTTCTTTGTGGAATAGCCGGTTAGGACATATGTCCAAGAAGGGAATGGAAATCTTGTCTCGTTCTGGTTATTTGCCTGGCTTTTCATTAATGATTTTGAATTCTGTGAACATTGTTTGTATGGTAAGCAAACACAGCAGCCACATAAGCATAGAAGCAGTAGAAGAGATACACAGTTGGCACTTGTTCATAGTGATTTGTGTGGACCTATGCCTAACCTATCTCTAGGGGGAGCTTCTTAATTTATGACATTTATAGATGATTACTCGAGGAAAGTATGGGTTTACTTTCTCAAGCACAAGGATGAAGCGTTTAGTGTTTTCAAAACGTTTGTGACACTTGTGGAGAATCAGAGTGGCAAGAAGCTTAAATCGTTACGCACTGACAATGGTGGAGAGTATGTTTCAAAGGCCTTTCAGGACTTTTGTGAGTCAAAAGGTATAAAACGTGAACTTACTGCTCCTTACAATCCTCCTCAAAATGGTGTTGCTGAGAGGATGAATAGGACCATACAAGAGAAGTTCAAAAGTATGTTGTGTAATGCACAGCTGCCAAATGGGTTTTGGGTTGAAGCTGTATCAACAGCTGTTCATCTTGTAAATAGATCTCCTAGCAAGGTTTTGTAGAAGGATTTAGTGCTAGAGATGGTATGGTCAGGCAAAATGCCCTCATACAAGCATCTCAGAGTCTTTGGCTGTGAGGCATATACTCACGTTCCAAAGGAATTTAGGAACAAACTTGAGCCGAAGAGTAGAAAGTGCATCTTTCTAGGCTATGGTAATTCTGGTGAGATGGGGTACAGACTTTGGGATCCCGAATCCAGAAAGGTTGTCCACAGCAATGATGTTCACTTTAATGAATCCAAATATCATTCTAAACCAGAGAGGGTTGAGGAGATTAGAAGAGTTGTCTTCCAAGAAGATGGACCTGCACGTGCAAGACAAAATGTCAGGGCTCAAGAGGAGCAAGGACAGGATAGAGTGGAACCACAGGTTGTGGCTGAGCCTGAGCCACCTATTGTGCGTAGATCTGGACGTGTCACGCGACCTCCTGATAGGTTTGTTCCATCTATGAACTATGTCATGTTGACTGATTGCAATGAGCCTTCATGTTACAAGGAAGCAGTGCAAATGAAGGACTCCGGGAATTGGCAATTGGCCATTCAGTCAGAGATGACAGCTCTGCATAAAAACAAGACATGGAAGCTAGTTAAATTACCACAGGGCAAAAAGGCTCTACCTTGTAAATGGGTTTACAGGTATAAGATCACGGCTCATGATAGTCAGCCAAAGTACAAAGCAAGGCTCCTGTGTCTGAGGAAGAACAGGCTGAAATGGATAAGATTCCATATGCGTCTGTAGTGGGTAGTTTGATGTATGCAATGATTGCTACTCGCCCAGACATTGCATTTGCAGTGGGAGTAGTAAGTCGATACATGTCAAACCCAGGCAAGAAACATTGGGAGGCAGTGAAAGGAATATTGAGATACCTGAAAGCTACAAAGAGTATGAGTATATGCTATGGGAGTCAGGAGCTAAGTGTAAAGGGTTTTACAGACTCAGATTATGCAGGTGACTTAGACAACCGAAGGTCTACGTCAGGGTATGTCTTTACATTGGCTGGTGGAGCAGTATCATGGCGTTCTAGATTACAAGATTGTGTTACTCAGTCTACTATAGAGGCTGAATATGTTGCATCATCAGAGGCATGCAAAGAATCAATTTGGCTTAATCGACTAGTAACAGATTTGGGAATCAAAGAAGAGATGCTTGTGTTATATTGTGATAGTCAAAGTGCTATACAATTGGCTCGCAATCCAGTTTATCTCTCAAACACAAAGCATGTGGATGTGAAGTATCATTTCATCAGGGAAATGCTCGAGGATAAGCAACTTCAGCTTGTCAAAGTTCACACCACAGAAAATCCTGCTGATCTACTTACAAAAGGACTTCCCTCAGAGAGCTTTGCGCATTTTTGCAAGCAGTTAGGTGTAGGGTAGTACATCACTTCTCTACATCTCTTGTATATTAGCTTGTATAGTAGCTTCTCTCACACTTAAAGTACCACATTGGACTTTAAGTGGGAGGTTGTTGGGGTATAAAGCCCAATGTGGTCGCCCAGGTAAGTGGGCGGGCCACCAGGTATGTACACATATTCTTTTGTTAAAACCTAATAAGAACTCACTATGCTCTACACATTACAGTAGAGCGAGTTCACCATATCGTCGTGCTCTTCTTCTCGCACTCTCTCTCGCATTGCACTTCCACTCGTACTCCTTCAGAAACCGCCTCATCACGTAGAAAACCGGGTGACATGAGTCACTATTTCCAACATATTGGTTTGAAGGACTAGAATAGGACCAACTGCCAGGAGACCGGGAGTTGAACCAAACAGACGTGTCAGACCAGCTGATTTTCAAAAATGGGTTAGAAAATACAGTGGATCAAGGGATCCATACGACCACTTAGCAAGCTTTAAGAAAGTGCTAAGATCAGAGCATATATTCAATTTCCATACTCAATTCGCGGGGTTAATGACATTAGAAGGAAAAGCATTGACATGGTTCCAAAACATTCCACCAAGGTCAATCATGGACTTGAACATATTAGCTCAAGGATTTGTAGCTGCTTGTTCGAAAACAGAGATCAAACACAATAGGGTAGCTCAAATCTACAACTTTAAACACAAACATGGTGAGTGTTTTTGGGATTGTGCAACTCGAATGAAACAATACATTGCTAGATGCCGAGAGCTAGAGATACCTACAGAAGAACGACTAGTATCTTTGTGTCTAGAGGGAGTGCTAAACAAAGAACTTCATGCTATACTTTATAGCAAGAAGTATACAACCTGAGAAGAGTGTGTGTCAGATGTTCTCGACTTAAGAGAAAATTGTGATATTTTCAATGCAGAAGATGTCCCTAAGAATAACCAAATCGAGAAAACAACATCAACCAAACCTGCACAAGTAGGAACGGCTGCTGCAGCACCGCTTTCAACCACAGAAGACATGCTCAAAAGGATGAACGATATGATGAACAACATGTAAAAAGCACCTATGAGGGGACCGAGACAAGAGGTGCCTCAACAGGGACAACCTATTAGGCCACAAAAATGGTGTACAATCGAGGATAAATGGACCAATCTCCCTTGTGCAATGTCATATAAAATATGCCGAATGCTGCTCACCTGTATTGAAGTTTTTCATGAGCTAGATCAAGGAGGAACCCCGTGGATGTCATTCCTTAAGGTTAATAAAGGGTTATGCTACGATCTCGGTAGTTAGCCTTCCGAAGAAATCCTCTATGGCTTCTACGCCCGGTGTATGTTCTTACCATCACATAATATGTTGGCATTCAAGGAAGCGTTCTACACGGGATTCTTCACTTTGCAAACAAAGATATTTGCGCCAGTGATCAGCAACCTCACATCCAGGTTTGTAGGCTACTCAGCGGTGGAGCTGAAGAACAGAGTAACCATGCAGTTTCTGCAAGTGCCAGATAAAGAAAGGAAAATTAGATACCAAAAGACACTGAATGCGCTTAAAGACCGCCTTACCAGCTACTAGCCCCAAGACTATTTCAACCCATAAAACTGTGTCAAGAGACAACACAGGCAAGGAGGGGGGGAATGTTAGCAGCAAGCTAACACGGATACCATTTTTGGGAGTTCTCATTGTGAAACAATTACTATTTTTTATAAATAAAAAATATTGTAACTCATATTTTCTCGGATAAACCTTGTTTCAATGAGTCGAGGCTACAAGCTTCCATATTGTATCAACATGTCATTACCTAGCTTTGGTGGAACTCCTAGATTATTAGTTTTGACCACCAAAAACCTTGGCTAAGGTATAAAAGCCAATTTTTTGTAAGTTTTTTATAATAGAAAGGTAGTGTGAGCTAACGGTGCTCACTCCTCTCCTTCTCACGGCTCCTACTCCCTCCCCAGTTTTCACATTGTAGTCGCTATTGTTGTATTGCAACCGTAGCTAAGAGCTCTACGCATTGACATAAACACTTCACGATGTTTTGCAGCTTTTGGCGTCGCTCACCCATGACCTAATTTCATCACAACTAGGAAGACAATAAACAAATAGACAAGGTCATCTATTTGTGAAGAAATTTCATTGCATGTCCACTCTAGTTTCTTGGCTACTCGTAGTGTTGGGATTAGGAATTCCATAGGCAATATAGCATTACATTTTCATATATAAATTTTGCAATAGTACTAGCATCAACTTTTTGTGTAGCTTTAGCTTCGACCCATTTAGTGAGATAATCCGTGGCCACAATGATATATTGGGAATGTGTCTTCTAGGTGGGGGGTGAGATTGGTCTCACAAAGTCTATTTGCCACTTAGCAAAAGCTCTTGCTCCTATCATTGGCCATAAGGGCATCTCATCTCGTTTTATTAGAACTATGGTGCATTGACAAGACTCACATCATCTTGTATATTTTTTCGCATCCATATGTAATGTTGGCCACCATATTCCAGAGGTGGGGATAATTTTTGTTGTCTTTTCCCTTGAGAAATGGCCTCTACTTATTCGTCCATGTGCTTGCTCCAGGATTGGAATGTACATGCTCTCCATTGTGCACAGCCTGAGCAAGTTATCCTTTCCTCTCTTATAAAGCTGATTTTCAATTAGAGTAAAATCATGAGCTTCTAATTCTATCACTCTCTACTGTGCTCTGGTGGTATTTTTAGAAAATGTTTGCTTCTCCAATAAGTCAACAATGTATTGACTCCATGACCAATTCTTATTGTCTTTGTAAAAAGTCCTCCTCCTCCACCTTAGTTCTTTTCCTAGGATTATCCTTGAGAGAGAGAGAGAGAGGCAGATAGGCTATGTGTATAAAAAGTTATATATAAGAATCGTTCAAAAATTTAGGCCTGTCTCTTGACAAGGTTATTAAGTTTATAGAGAGTGTTACATAGAAACTATTCAAAAATGTAACTCGCTTCAATTCAACCTCATTCAAAAAGATAAGCCTCTCTTGACAAGGTTATTAGGTTTATAGAGCGTATTACAACGGAACTATTTAAAAATGTAACTTGCTTCAACTCAACCTTTGATCATTTTGATCATTTTTCCCTTGGTAGTAGCTAACCTCGGCTAGTTTTTATTCAAAAATTACATTGAAATTTTTAAGATGCTAGGTTCCCATGCGCATGGAGCCCCTTGCAGCAAGACGGCATGCACGGGTTCACAGATAACCATGCTAGGAAAAATTGGAGTTTAAAGTGGATGGGTAAGTATGTGGGAAACATACAAACTTCTTATTGTGTGTTCAGGAGTTTCTAGTGAGGGGACAATAGAGAACAATGAGTGCTTGGGAGTGCCTATCGCCATGTATGCCAAATGATTTACTTTCACTAGAGCAAAACAATTTTATTCATCAGCTTCTTGTTCATGATATTTTTAGCTCACAATGAGTTGATAAACAAGAGCTCTTCAAAACCATGTCTTTCTTGGCAATGCTTATCTATCTTCTACTTATTATGGCAAGCCACTTTCAAGCTTTCCACGTGGATGAAAGTGGTGAAAGCGAGCTGTGGGGTTCTGATCCAAGAGTCGAGAGTGAGGCCAAAAGAGCGAGCACCACGTTGGGAGGCGAGGAGGCACTTGCAAGCTAAGAGATGAGCAAGTGCTTCTAGTAGCGACTTGAGGATAGGTACCCTTTGGTAGAATATTTCATCTCTAGAGGCACTTGCAAGCTATTTCTACACCGTGTAATGTAATACACCTTCTCAAGTTTTCACCCAACTCAACTACCTGCACTTTTCAAAAATTGGGTTTCTCTCTCTCTCTCTCTCTCTCTCTCTCTCCTTCGTTCTTGGCTATGTCTAATCAAATGCGTCCTTTATCTTAGTGCGTTGTCTACATCTCCACTATAGAAGAGTTATAACACTTTGATGGACAACAACCTACATGATTTCCCCAAGCTGCGACGATCATGCCTTCATGGGAGCATTTCACGATTTTTCCCTTTTATAATGATTGCAAGCATACCATGCAGATTTCTATGAGTCCTTCCATCACCTCCAATAACGCACCATAGCTTTGTGAAAGCGCACCTCCACTTACGGCTCATGATGCCTAATTGTCCTACGTAACTGCTCACTTGGTGCAAAAGGACATTGACTAGAGAGTAGAGCAAGGCTCATCATGGGGCCAGAATCTGCAACATGAAATCCAAATGGCACAAAGGTCTCTCTCTCTCTCTCTCTCTCTCTATCTCTCTCTCTCTCTCTCTCTCTCTCTCTTTGGGTATCCCTCGCAAGAGGCTTTCTTTCTCTCAAGTGCTCAGATCAGTATATGCTCTTTAGCTTCCTCACTCCACCAAGCCCGCAACCACCAATAAGTTGGTGAGGCTGGATGGTGCAACCTCTTTTTACTCTTTCCACCCCACTCTAATACTCTTTCCTATGCCATGTGGTAGGCCTAAAAAGGGTTTTGTCTTATAGAGTAGAATAGATGCTATACGCTGTACAATATGGGTCTCTAGTTTGCATGGACTGTTAATGTTGCCTGCCCCAAACACGTGTAACCGGAGTATACATGACGTCAATAATCCTTGCCCATGTTTCTTGCAATGAGTAAGATTGAGAGAGAGAGAGAGAGAGAGAGAGAGAGAGAGAGAGAGAGAGAGAGAGAGAGAGAGAGAGAGAGAGAGAGAGGTACTCTTATTGGCTTAGCTTAGTTGAAAAATATAGTTGTTGCCCATGAAGGCATGATTATCACAACTTGGGGAATCAAATAGGTGGTTTTCCATCAAAGTGTTCCGACTCTTCTATAGTGGAGATGTGAGTAACACACTACGATGAAGGAATTCATTTGATCAGACATAGCCATGAAAGAAGGAACAAAGAGAGAGAGAGAGAGTAACACACTACGATGAAGGAATTCATTTGATCAGACATAGCCAAGAAAGAAGGAACAAAGAGAGAGAGAGAGAGAGAGAGAGAGAGAGAGAGAGAGAGAGAGAGAGACCTTTGTGCCATTTGGATTTCATGTTGCAGATTCTGGCCCCATGATGAGCCTTGCTCTACTCTCTAGTCAATGTCCTTTTGCACCAAGTGAGCAGTTACGTAGGACAATTAGGCATCATGAGCCGTAAGTGGAGGTGCGCTTTCACAAAGCTATGGTGCGTTATTGGAGGTGATGGAAGGACTCATAGAAATCTGCATGGTATGCTTGCAATCATTATAAAAGGGAAAAATCGTGAAATGCTCCTATTACCGCGGAACAACAAGTTGAAAAGGAGAGAGAAAAAATTGCATTAGCGATAATAGAAGCGGCAATGGTTTATGAGGAATATGCAAGGTAATAGTAGCGGATATATACCCGTGACCTGCATAAAACAATTTAAACATAAATTTCATTTGGAAAAATGTTTAAAAAATAAATGTACCTTACCTTGACAATTTAATGTGCAAAAAACCAATAATGTTAAAAAATTATAAGTAAGATGAAAATTTTAGTTCAGTTGTATTTACATATGCTCATAGAGTTTTTCTTATGCCACATTGGGATTTTAAGAGAGGACTACAAATAATTTTCTATCTGTTCAAGTTCTTCTCTTCTTGGTCATCGTCCATAAAACTTGTGGTAAACCTAATAAAGGTAATGGTGTTGGCTAGTACTACTCAAAATTAACAACATAACAAAGAGCTGTTTGAAGAGGACAAAATCAAGAAAATCTTCACAATTTTATACGTGCAACAAATTTTAATCCCTACAGATGAGGTTATGAATTTTTATAATGTCAATTGATGAAATGAATCACAGAAAGACCATGTAGTCTCATCATCATACAAGCTGAAAAAAGTGGTCACAACCCAAGTGTACAGTAGGGGTCACAACCCAAGTGTACAGTAGGGGTGTTGAATAGCAGGAATACTTGGGCATTTGGTTGAACAGAATTTTGACAACTTAGCATAATTCAAATGATTTACCAATCTTTACTGATATGAATGATGAGGTTGCTAAACTTAGAAACAAAATAACCAAAGGCCCTACAAAATAGTGGAAACAACATACTCCAAGCCATATAACCAACAAATTTGCATACGTGGCAAATCACGTAGCACATAATCGGCAATGTACACAAATAGAGAGAGATAGATAACACGATAGAATGAGAAAAAGATTGTGCCGGCACACCTCCTTGAGCATAGTGCTATGCCGGCACGGCAAGAGAAAAGAAAGTGTGCATGTCATGGGGATATGTATACAGATAGACACATACATGCACTTGTGGTAAGAGCAAGTGAGACCAGGCGGTAGGCGGGTGGCACATGCTAGTGGTTTCAATTTTGACTAATACAATTTATCTTGAAGTGTAGGAATCGAAGCATTTGAAGAAGAAGAAGAAAAGGAGGATTTTAACGTCTTATGAAACTATCCCAAGAGACCTCAAAGATCTATCCAACAAGAGTTGAACTCAAAACCTGTTACTCAAGAGGGAAATGGCATAACCAATGTACCACACTTGATTGAATTCAACCTTTAAAGTCACTTATCATTAGAAATTGTTGTGAGCTTCGATAATCTTGCCATGCCCTTTGTTAATGATTGTGTTATTGGTCATGTATTGATCGAGAATGCGCCCTGTAACGACCTATTGACATGAGCTTGTGTGGTTGGCTGCAGTGTTCTACAATGAGCCCCATATCGACCCATTGATAAGAGCAAGTGAAATCCGCCATAGGCGGGTCGTGCAAGCTTTTGTATAGTATGGATTAAGTAAGGCATGCCACCTACCTACTTGTCCATCGGCTTACAACTACAATTCTTCCTACCATGCGTAGCAGTGAGTCCATGCACACAGTCTTGCTACAAGGGACCCCATGCCTGTGAGAACCTAGCATCTTAAAAAAAATTAGGTGGTTTTTGAATATAATTTAGCCGAGGTTCGCTACTATTAAGGAAAAATTGTTCAAAATGAAAATGGACTCAAAGGTTGAGTTGAGGCTTGTTACATTTCTGAATGATTCCTATATAATACTCTTTATACATGTTGCTTCTCTCTCTCTCTCTCTCTCTCTCTCTCTCCCCCCCCCCCCCCCCCCCCCCCCCCCCCCCCCCCCCCCCCCCAAAAAAAAAAAAACACCAAACACACCATGGACAAGGATAATCGCAAGAAAAGAATTAAAGAATCATTCATCAGAACTAAGCTAGAGGAAAAGGACTTTCTATGAAGACAAGAAAAATTGTCCATGAAGATAGCCATCAGAATACTCCAAGATCCTCTAATTTTTGAGGAGGTTTTTTGCTTTGATAAAGCTTTGTGGAACCAAGTTTTGAACAAGACAAATGGAGAAACCATAGGAACAGAAGCAAAAAAAATAGAGGTCCTATGGATGAAATCTTTACAACCAAGAGTTTTTCTTGAAGTCTAATCTTGAGGGGAACCCAAATCCTCCACAAACCACAGAGAGATCCTCTTTGTATATATATAGGTAAGATTTGTAGACGGAAGTGAGGATGGATATAAATGGGAAATCGCTTAATCAATTCAAGAAAAATCTCGTGGTGGTGTGTTGGCTCAACATAAATCAACAACAAATTACTAACTGATGAGATGGAATAGACAATGCAGAGTTTCTTAGTATACAACACTCACACGGTTAGTGAGCTAATCATGGCAACATGAATGGTTAACTCTATGAGGTGAGCTTCTCGGCCTATGGAGGAGATAAGCCGCAATGAAGGGCAATCTCCATATCCACTTCTCTTCACCTCTAATCAACCCAAACACACACACTATGATTGCAAGACGCACACAACACTAATCCTATCATGCTACACACTAATCGCAAGCACACACACATAGATCTATCAAGCACCACACTCTAATCAAGCCTACATGCACACACAAGAAAACGAGGGAAATCACACAAGATTAGACAGGGATTAACCACTAACTAGTTAATAGCTAGCTAATCTAAGCATCATAGGCAACCATAAGAAGCAAGAGAGAGGCATAGTGAAACAGAATGAATCATTAATTAGTGTTAATCAAATCTCATGAGCAAGGAGAAGCTCAAGGAATCCATAGACACACACCGCAAGAGCTATCACCAAAGAGTGCTCTCAACAAATGAGCTTGAGAACCCTAATTTCTTTTACACACTGCCTTATATACCTAGGGTAGAAATATGCAATGTCCGGGCACCCAAGGCCTTTAAGGCTCCACCACTTACTGAATCTGCTACCTAGGCACAGTCACATGTTCTTTACAACTTGGAACTCCCATTGAGCCCGTAACACATTAGAAATATTACAATGGCTTGAAATAAATTGGGAATTTACAATGCGTGACCATTTTGGGAAAACGTGGAAAATGTGTAACTCCAATCTTTACTGCTTCTTTGGATTAATCCTCAATGTGCATTCGTACATCTTTGGTCTTTATTAGCGGCTTTTGTTAACTGACATTGACGTAGTTAATAGGTAGCCTCATGCGAGGGATATTGAGAGAGAGAGAGAGAGAGAGAGAGAGAGAGAGAGAGAGAGAGAGAGAGAGAGAGAGAGAGAGAGAGAGAGAGTCCCCTTTGTGCCATTTGGCTTTCATGTTGCAGAGTGTAGCCTCGCCCCATGATGATCCTTGCTCTACTCCGTGGTCAATGTCCTTTTGCACCAGGTGAGCAGTTACGTAAAACAATAAGGCATCATGAGCCATAAGTGGAGCTCCACTTTCACAAATCAATGGTGCTCTATTGCAGGTGATGAAAGGAGTCACAAAAAGCTGAATGGTATTCTTACAGTCAATAAAAGAGGAAAAATTGTGAACTGGTCCTATTACCATGGAACAACAAATGAAAAAGGAGAGATAAATAATTATAGTGGTGGTAATCCTAGTGGCAATAGACGTGGCAATGGTTTATGAGGATATATATACGTGCTACCTACAAAAAACAATTGAAACAGAAGTTGCATTTTGGAAAAAGGCTAAAAAAGAAATAAACAAGAGTTTGAATGTACCTTACCTTGACAATTTAAATTGCAAAAGACAGATAATTAAAAAAATTACAAATAAGATGAAAATTTTAGTAGAATTGTATATACATATTCCCAAAGAGTTTTTCTTATGCCACATTGGGACTTTAAGAGAGGACTACAAATAATTTTTTATCTATTCAAGTTCTTCTCCACCTCGTCATCATCCATAGGTTCATACATTTGATCACCCTAACTCTACATTACCAAAAACCAAATTAAAAAAATTAAAAACTCATTAAAATCAATAGAATATGGTTTGTTCAAACTTACTACCTAGAGAGATTTGATTGCTGACTCAAATTGCTTGTGAGAGATGTGATGCTTCTTCAACAACCATCTGCATTGATTTATGTGTCCCGCTCTCAATACTTGACCATCTCATTGGTTGGGCAACTCACAGTGATATTTTCCTATGTTAGCAATAACAAAATCAATTTATCAACTAAAACCTTTTTTGAACAATTATGCTCCAATTTAGAAAAACTTACAGGTTTGTCCTTCCAAGCTGCTTTGCCTCTCGAACCATAGTGTGTGGGAGTTTGTCTGGCACGAGCTTCGTGTTGTTGTCTATAGGATGAATCCATTGCAGCTTGTTTTCCCTTTTCTTGCATGCCCCACTTCCACGCCGTATGTGTGATGGTTCCTTCGTGATAGCTCCTGTCTAGATTTGCAACGTGGTTGGTCGCTGCACATCGTACACTTGATTGCTAGTTTTTCAAAAATATTTTAATGTAGCCCTCCAGCCAATATGCTAAAAAACACTCATTAGAATTAAGCATGACAAGCTTTCTCGATGTAACGTGCATGACTGGGCTACTGGTCTTTGAAATTTATGAAACAATTTTTATGCGTCAAGTGTATAGAAATTTGAAGATGGCATCAAAATGCCCTATCTTGTGTTGTACCAAAGTTTACTTTTCCGCCATACTTTACTCTATAATAGCACCCCGGCGTGTTTGGCACTAGTGTGTCAGTATCCTCATCCTCTGCATTTGGGTCGGCATACCCCCCCCCACCCAGTACCAAAGCAAGCAAAGCCACAGGATCCACCCCTGCTCCGTATATCTTGGCGCTCACTGCTAAAAGAATTGCGCCAACGATTTTTGGGTGAATCATGAGTGGAAGGGAGTGGCATAGTGCTGCAAACAGAAGCGTGAAAGGCCCTACAAAATAGTAGAAACAACATATTGCAAGCCATAAAACCAAAAAATTTGCATACCTGGAAAATCCCGTAGCACATAATCGACGATGTACGTGAATAGAGAGAGACAGGAAATGAGATAGAGGGAGAGAAAGAGCGTGTAGGTACAACTCCTAGAGGGGAATGCTACGTTGTCATGGTGAGAGACAAAGGAGGAGAGGAGAGAAGAAGAATACACAAGCACTGGATGCAATCTCCCCCCATGCAAGAGTGATCAGTTCTCTCTTGCACATATTTACTAATAGATTTCTTGAATGCTAAAAAATGAGAACAAACTGGCCGGTTGGTCATAAATGACCAAAGCTCATAAAGAGCACTTGAATAATAAAATATACATTAAATGCGATAGAGGGAGAGAAAGAGCGTGTAGGTACAACTCCTAGAGCGGAATGCTACGTTGTCATGGTGAGAGAGAAAGGAGGAGAGGAGAGAAGAAGAATACACAAGCACTGGGTGCAATCTCCCCCCATGCAAGAGTGATCATTTCTCTCTTGCACATATTTACTAATAGATTTCTTGAATGCTAAAAAATGAGAACAAACTGGCCGTTTGGTCATAAATGACCAAAGCTCATAAAGAGCACTTGAATAATAAATATACATTAAATGCGATATCCTTTCACATAGTCCACTAGCTGCTAATTCTTTTTCCACATGTCAGCTGCAATAAATAGTAAAATATCAATTCCATTACATACCTCTCCGTTGAAAAGAAACTACCCTCAATTGCAAAGATAAGAACCTACAAACTATACTGGTAAAAAATAGTGATTAGTATTTTGTGTTAGGAACATCTCATAATAAAAGAATAAAATTATTAAACTAAAAAACGTTGTTTATGCTTGTTGTCATCCATATACTACCTATTCTAGTCACATACCACTAGAATAAGAAGTATATGGCATACCCTGATGAATCAAGTTATCATTGGTCACACTCATCATTCAATAAATCAATTCTCATCAATCTCAAGTTTGATTCCATAATACTACCACGAGAGGAAATCATCATATGAGAACCCAAATCCAATTCCGATTCCAAATATAATCCAAATCCAAAATATCTTTCATTTTGTATATGCGGGTAACAAAATCATTCTAAGGATAGTGGTGGCCAACCACTACAGCATCATTTTGTGATTGGCGTTGCCCGAATCGGGGAATCTACACCAATAAGATGTGATGCCTAAATTGGTAAATTTGTGTGCATGTGACCAATGGACCAAACAAGACATAAAAGAGAAAAATATTTACTATCTACTTGACACCACTTTGGAGTATAGAAAAGTACTTACAAACTGATGTACATGAATCCAAAATACCTTAGGTGATGTCAGTAGCTACAAAGATTAATGAAAAATCATTTCCACAAAAATGTCATTCAATGTAAGTAGGAGTCAACATGTGACAAGTACTTGATTTCATAGCATATAAGATAATACAGACAAACGAAATATGAAAACGAGTAGTGATGTATTGGATGTACATACATGGAGGACATAGACTATTTGAAAATACATGTACTCGTGCGTGCATATAAAGAGAGTTGTGTTGTCTCTTTGAATGGTAGAAAAATTTGGGAGTTTGGCACAATCTTGTATCAAGAGAGCTAGTATATTCACGACTAAGTAGTAAGATATAGGTTAGTTTTTTGATTGATAAGAAGCAAGGAAGGTATAATAGATGTTAGTAGAACATGGCTAATATATGATCACTCAAGCTTTAATTTTGAAATGATTTTGAAAAATAAAACAAGGAGATGACTTATCTGATTGCATCACATTATGGTTTGAATCGATTTTTGGGAATTTTATACAATAAACAAGTTAGAAATTAAAATTGAAAAAATGAAGAGCATTATCAAAATCATTTGGCGAAGTGCAATCAAGATGGAGATTGGAATTGCCTTAAACTTGTTGTAAACGTAATAAAGGTAATGATGTTGAATAGTACTACTCTAATTTACAACTAATATAGCAATGAGCTCTTTGAAGAGGACAAAATCAAGAAAAACTTCACAATTTTATAAGTGCAATAGAGCCTAGATGATATAAACGTCCGCCAATCAACTGAAAGTTCTTAGCTAGTTGAACTGTGCGTAGTTTAAGGTCTTGGTTAGTCTTGGTTAGTCTTGTTGAATTCTCCACCGTATGATAGTAGGCTTATTATGTCTTGGGACCACTTAGGTACCATTTCTAAATTAAAGAGATATGCATCTAGGAGATCATCATCCAATCCCTCTGGAGATTCTCCATTTGGCAATCTAGAAAGACGATATGCTCAAAGATGCATCTTCCACTACGGTAAAGTCAAACTCAAGAAATATGATGAAGCATCTTACAACACGTCCTCTATATGGTTTATCTTGACAAGGTATAAGAGGACATGATGATCTATGAAATACACAAACCTATTTGCGAGGAGATAATGCCAAAATTTGTTGACAGCATAAATCATTCCAAGCCCCTCTCTTTTGGTGGTGATGTATTTCTTTTCACCACTGTTAAGTTGTTGGCTCGCATAGCAGACTGGGAGATCCATAGTTCCATCTCGTGGTTGAGCCAAAACACATCCGATAGCAAATACAAATGCATCAATATGAACATGAAAGATTTTTTTCCAATCAGGTTCTTTTAACACTAGAGTGGATACAAGAGCATCTTTTAATTTCTTAAATTATTCCTCACACTGATTCGTCTATTCAAAGAACACTATAAATCTATACAGAGGTTGGTCAACAATTGCATACTTATGTATGAACCTCCTGTGATAACTAGTGTCCCATAAGACACTACACTTTCTTTGCATTGATTGGTTTAGGCATTCAATAATCACTTTTATCTTATCCAAATTCGTGGATATGTCATTTTTTGAGACAATATGTCCCAAGATTCGGCCTTGTCTGACCATAAAAAACATATGTTTTTTGGATTAAAACATTCTATATACCCTACACTTCTCAAATACTTTTTTGAGGTGTTTTGTATATTCCTCTCTCAGGACATAGTGTACTCATAGGTCATCCATATAGATTTTCGGTAATATCCTCAAGTATTCTTTAAGAGAATATGCCATCAATATTTGGAATGTTGTAGGTGCATTTTTCAAAGAAAATGGCATGACTCAATATGCAAATATGTCCCATTCTGTGGAAGATTTCATTCTATATTGGTTCTCAGGTGCAAGTGCAAGTTGATTGTAGCCAAAGAATCCATCCAAGAAGGAATACACATGCTTGGCCGCCACTCGTTCAAGGACATGATCCGTGGTTGGTATTGGATAACTATCCTTTGTCGTGGTAGCATTAACCTTTTTGAGATTGACACACAATCAAAGTGTACCATTATTTTTGGGTACCACAATGATTGGAGAAACCTAGTCGGTGTATTCTATCTCATAGATGAACTCTGCTTCCTTTAGCTTATCAATTTCTTCCTTGATACGCTTAGGAAAGGTGTCATTGTATGCGTATGGCCTTTGTATGTTAGGATTTGCATCATGTTTTAGGGATAATTTACTGGAATATTGTAGGACCCACTCCATTTAAATCCCTTTAGGACCATGCAAACACATCCTTATATTCTCAAAGAAGTCTTACAAGCTCATCTTTCTCTTCTTTCCTCAGATTGTTCACTATATAGACTAGTTGCTGTTCCTCCCCAGGTCCTACTAGGTCTACATTCTTCCATCTTTTGATCCATCGTATGACTCCTTCTCCTGCCATTTTCATTTGGGCTATGTCAATACTATCTTTTGGTCTTGAATAGTGAATTTCTTGTAGTGAGAGGGTACACTCATATGGGCTTCCCTTTTGTCTTTTTCATCTCCTCCGCTTTTTGATTCAGTTATCCATAATTCCCTTAGAGTTTTCTTGAGCTCTTGGTACTTCTTTTTGCTCTCAACTTTGGTCCATTTTGGTTCTCCTATTTTGTTCTATCCTGTTTCAGTTTTTTCTTTTTCAGTTTCCATTTTCAATTTTTGAGTTTGTTTTCTCACGTCTCTAGCTCTTTCTCGTGCCCGAGAGTCTCCATCATGAGAGAATTGGACTTAGATTTTTTTTTAATGGAGACTTTGGCTTTTACCAGAGATAAAACATATACTTTGTTTGTAACATTTAATGGCCTAAAATCTTATGTGTAGCGGAAATTAGCATGAACATAGTGGGCATTTCATTAGAATAGATTCCTAATGAGAATTACAAGAGTGCTTGGGTGGAGAGAGAGCAACAAAAAGCATAACACCTAGTTAGATAGCATCGACAATACTTTCAAAAGAGAGAGAAATTAAGCTATTGACAACAGTTGAGGACCGGATTTGCATGGAGCCGGTCCCCACTCCAAAAGGCTTTGTATTATGGTTTCTCCCATCAAGAGAGACATTGTACAATACAATTCTTTGTGTTCCTTCAAGACTAGCTAGTGCAATGAAGATGGAAGCTTCATACACCAAGCAAAACACTTAATCAAACACAACTTGAATTATCCCCGTTCTCAGACCCAAGACCTCACACACCTTCGAAGATGGTGAGAGCTAGCAGGGTATGAGAGTAGATTGAGAGGAAAAAGGAGTATCTTACGAGAAAGATGTACATCTCCTCACATAATCACTCATATTAGCATAGCTTAGCTTAGTAATTAGATTGGTAGAGGAGATGAGCATGCATTGAAGCTTGGCTCTTGGTTGGATTTGCATCCACATGCCAAGAGAGTGTTGATGTAGGCTTCTATCTCACAAGCTTGGAGTAGGTGATGAGCTCTCCATTAAAGCTTGGGAGGAGATAGAGTATTCTTCCTTCACACATGGTCAAGTGTGAGTGTGTGTGTGTCAATGCCAAGCAAAAATCAGCCCCCTCTCTCTCTTGGGCGAGCCCTAGCTGCTAATTAGGTCTGGCTTTTGCCTCATTGGACCTCCCCAGGTCAAGCCAATAGGAATTAAACAGCATAAGTGATAGCCTTCAGACATGTGTCCCCCTTTCCCCTTTTGTGAGAGCTTTAGATAATTAAATAATTAAACAAAACTCTCATTGGACCCCTTTGTCTCTTGGCCAATAGGAATCAGGCAAGCCATGAGGCTTCTGAATGCTCATTGGACCCTTTGGGAGACTGCCCAATAGTCTTCTAGGAGACTTATTTCTCATTGGTTTCTTTTATTAAATGTTTTTAACTTAATTAAACTACATTTACTCTAGCTTAATTCTCACTGGTCCACTTCAAGGGTCTTCCAATAGGAACTGGGCACACCTTGTGGGCATCTGGCCTAGGGAGCTGACATGTGTCCCTCATTCCCTTTGTGTAAAGGGAGCCTGTGTGTGTGTGTGTGTGGCTTTCTCTCTCATCCCCTAGCTTTGGGGCTCGCCCCCTCCCATGTAGGGATGTGCAAAGAATTTTAGGGCTCACACAAAGCATCCAATTTTCCCTAGGGTTGACCTTTGGACTCAACCTTTGAATTTTGGAACCTTAGCATTTTGGAAGTCTTAATGGGCTGAACCTTAGGGTCTTTTTGGCCCATTGTTTCACATGGCTCTTTTGCAGATGGCCCCCCCTTTGGATCCCTATTTTCCCTCCTTTGGATCCCTACTGTGGACGGTCTGCTAGCTTAACCAATATTCTAGCTTTTTCTCCCTTGGCACTTCCCCACATTAAATGATCAGTTTAATATGAGAAAATCATTTAGGAGAATTAGATATTGATTATTATGACATTACCTCTCTCTTGAAATCATAGTCGTCCTCGACTATGGTGTAGAGAAGATAAAGCATATGCATGAGTCCTTTTCTTTAGCGGGTAGAGGATCCCTATGTTACCCTACGACATCATTCCATAATGGATGACTAGTCCATTTGGTGCTTGAGAGCCTGAGGCTGCCGCAAGCATGTCTGCACATTAGTCCTATCAGTCTTCCATAGTAGAGTGACAAGCTCTACTTGGTGTTCGGGAGACGTCGTCTCCGCAAACTTGATCTAAGCATGCATACTACTTCATTTTTGTGCACAAATAAAGAAAAAGAGAGTCTTATAAGACAAAAATTTTGTTCATTTTGTACATTTTGTACATTTGCTTACTCTTGGGAAGCATTGTAAGCATTGACAAGGCTTAGGTTATCCTTTAATTGTATGCCTTGCATCCATCTAGCATCTTCAAAAGGATAATTCTTAAACTTAATAAGATATCGTCGGATAGTCTTACCGCCTCTTAATACCTTGTCTTCATGTCGGAGAATGGACTCGGGCTGCAGCACCTCCTCGTGGTCCTCGATCTCCGGTGGGTCTTCAATAGTTGGTTCTTGAGGTGGCTCTCCTTTGTAAGGCTTTAATAGGCTCACATGAAAAGCATTGTGTATGAGCCAATGATTGGGCAACTTAAGTTGATAGGCCATCTCATTGATTGGCCTAAGAATCTGGAAGGGACCATAATACCTTTTTGCTAGTTTAGCATAGTACTTTTGGTGGCCCGTAGGATTCTTGCCCGTCGTGTGCCTTAATCGAGCCTTGGGAAACTTTAACAAGACCCAATCGTTTTCTTTAAAGGCTTGGGCTCTTCTGTGCTTGTCAGCAGCAGCCTTTTGCCTTTGCTGTGAGATAGAGATAGCATCCTTAATCTTTTGGAAAGATTCTTGTAGGTCTCGGCTATACTCATCTGCAGCGAAGATCTTCCCATGTACCTTAAGTAGCAAGGGACTTTTTGATCTTCCCTCAATTACCTCGAAAGGTGCTTTTCTTGTGGAAGTATGTACAGTGTTATTGTAAGCATACTCTACTAAGGGTAAGTACTTCTCCCATTGGGATCTTTGATCTACTTCCGTTACATAGGCTTTTAGTAGATCAAGAATGGTTAGGTTAGCTATTTCACTTTGGCCATCAGTTTGTGGATGATAGGCTGAAGAGAAGTTTAGCCTTGTTCCTAAATTCTCAAAGAGACCCTTCCAGAAATTACTGGTCATTCTAGGATCTCTATCCGACACTATGGACATTGGCAAGCCATGGTACTTGAAAATTTGTGAAATGAAGAGGGTTGCCATTTGATGGGCTTTGATAGTCTTTTTGACAGGTATAAAATGAGCTTGTTTACTGAACCTGTCTACTATCGTCCATATTCCCGTATTCCCATGGATAGACTTAGGCAATCCAAAGATAAAATCCATGGATATGCTCTCCCACGGTGATTAGGGATTGGCAAGGGTTGAAGCAATCCAAGTTGCTTCCCTCTATCAAATTTTGTCTTTTGACATACCACACATTTGGAAACATACTCGTGTATGTTCACTTTCATGGTAGGCCAATAGAAATATGTTTCAATTCCCTTTAGGGTAGACTGAATGCCTCTATGCCCCGCATATGGGGGAGCATGAGATTCATACATTACTTTCTCACGTAGTGAGTTAGTAACGCATAGTCTATTGCCATAGAGAAGATAACCATCTTGTAAAGTAAATGGTTCTTCTTTCTTCCCTAATGCAAGGGCTGAAATCACATCTCTAAAATCGGGATCAATAGCATACTCATCTATCATTGAAGATAGATCATTGTGAGTTGCTATGGAAACCGCATTCACTCTCGGTCGTCTTGAGAGTACATCGGCTACTTGATTATGCTTGCCAGCAATGTGAGCAATATGAAAATGAAATTGCGAAAGGAAATTTGCCCACCTCATTTGTTTGTCGGAAAGCTTGGTCTGCGTCATGAAGTACTTAAGACTTTGGTGATCCGGTCGCAGAATGAAAGGAGTCCCTAATAAATAGTGCTTCCATGAGTCTAAGGCATGTAGAACTGCAAGGAGTTCTTTTTCGTATATGCCTAGAGCTTGCTCAACAGGGTCGAGCCTTCGACTCTCATAGCCTATGGCGTGCCCTTCTTGGAGCAGAACAGCCCCAAGGCAATCACCACAAGCATCACATTGGACCTCAAATGGTTTTGAGAGATTCGGTAGTGTAAGCACAGGTTGAGAGATAAGCTTTTCTTTAAGCTTTTCGAAAGCATTGTTCTCCTTAGCAGACCACGTATACCTAACATTTTTCTTTGTTGGGTCATGTAATGGTCCTACAATTCGTGAGAACTTTTCTATGAAGCGTCTATAGTATGCACACATACCTATAAAGCTTCTTAGTTCATGAAGATTCCTTGGTTTAGGCCATCCTTTTATTACCTCTAACTTGGATGGATCCATTTGGATTCCATCTTGAGAGATAATGTGACCTAAATATTGAATCTCTTGCAAGAAAAATTCACTTTTCTTTCGATTAACATAAAGTTTATTCTCTCTTAAAACTTGAAATATTACCTGGAGGTGTTGCTTGTGTTCCTCCAATGAATTAGAGTAGATGATAATATCATCAAAGAACACTCCAGTGAAGGTTCGATGAGGCCTGAACAGCTTCTCCATCAAGCGGTTGAATGTGGCTGGTGCATTGGTCAAGCCAAAAGGCATGACAATGTATTCGTAAAGACCAAATGTAGTACGAAATGCGGTCTTTACAATGTCTTGATCAACTATCCTTATTTGATGATAGCCACTTTTTAGGTCAATCCTACTGAAGTAGGTCGATCCTTGTAGCTTATCAAATAGGTCTTCTACCCTTGGAACGGGAAACCTATTCTTGATAGTGATCCTATTTAGTGCTCTATAGTCGACACACATACGATATGTGCCGTCTTTCTTTTGCACTAATAGCACAGGTGAGCAAAATGGAGATGAGCTAGGCCTAACCATACCCTTCTCAACTAACTCATGCACTTGCCGCATAATCTCCTCTTGTTGAGCTTGAGAAACTCTATAAGGAGGTTTGTTAGGCGGTGAACTTCCTGGAAGAAGTTCAATTGCATGGTCGTCATTACCTCGTTTAGGAGGTAGCTCACAAGGGATGTCGTCAATAAAAACATCTTGAAACCCCTTGAGAAAATTGGATAACTCTAATTCCTTTTGGTTGCTTTTATTTTCTTTTGCTAAAGCATTAGGTTCATTTTGAGAATCTTTAACAAAAATCATGTACACGGAAATAGAGCTCTTTATTGACTTGTTGAAAGCTGGTGTATGTACAATGGGGATGGTGTTACCCATCTCCTTAGCATCTATATACATGTCCTTTTCCCTGAACTTAAAGGAGATTCTCCTTTCAGGAAATTTAACATCGGCAGCCAGGCGGTCAAACCATGGTGCCCCTAGGATTACATCCTCATGCTTGAGAGGAGAGATAAAGAAGTCCTCTTTGTCCACATAGCCTTGGACATGAAGCCTCAATTTCCCGATTAAGGGAGTGACTGAAGCTTCTTGCCCCTTGAAGGCACTGTCTGCGGGTAGGATATCTCCCATCTCGTAGGATTGTATGCCTAGCTTGGTGGCTAACTCCATAGATATGAAATTGTGAGTAGAACCAGGGTCAAAGAGAATAAAAGCATCATGTTCTCTTACCTTTCCCCAAGCATGGCATAGAGGAGATCCTTTGTGGTGAGTTTGGTGAATCTCCTCCTCTTGGATTTCAACCAAAGAAGCTCTAGGAGGATCTTGGCGGTTGTTCTTTTGGGGACAAGCGCAGTACGCATGCCCTTGTTCGCCGCACTTGAAACACCGGTTATCTTTACGATAACGCTCAAGCTCTTCAGGAGAGAGTTTATTCTTTCCTTTGTAAACTCCCTTCTCTTTAGCTTTGTTGGAAGTGCCCTTAGGAGACTTTTGGACATTGTCCTTCCCCTTAGGCTCATTGGAACCCTTGTTTTCCGGGGGCTTATTATTTCTTTTACCCCCCGTTTGGAAATTGATTCGCGAGGCCACCATAGTATGGTGTATTACCGCCGATATGGTACGTGGCCTTTGGGAGTTGACATACTCCGCCATTTCTTCGGTTAAGCCCGCACAAAATTGTTGCTTTTGCTCTCCAAAATCCAACTTTTTGAAGACAGTGGCTTTGAGTTGTAGGTCCCAAAACTTGTCTACATATTTGTGGATGGATTCATTGGGAGAGAGCTTTAAGCTTCGCCATTCGGTGAGTACTTTGTCTTTGGCATCGGTGGCCAAAAACTGCTTCATAATGGAATCTCTTAAAGCCTTCCATGTTCGTGGAGCTTCACCGTTGGCTCGTAGGCTAGACCACCATTGTCTGGCGGACTTTTGAAAGTGCATAGCTACATGGCGTAGCTTAGAGGACTCCGTGAAGCCCTCATCTCCAAACGCCGCATCGAATTGCTGGATAAAGGCCAAAACTTTGTCTGTAGCACCGAAGGTGCCATCATAGGTAAGGAAAGAGATGCTCTTCCCTCCCTCTTTGAATTTCTTCAGCTTGGACGACCTCTTCCATGCGGCATAGGATTTCCTATGGCCTCTTCTTTTTGATGGTTCAAAAGTTGCACCATCACTTTCTTCAGAAGATGAAGAATTTGAAGAAGGTGGAGAAGAGGGTGACCTCTTTCTCGCCTTTTTCTTGTCTTGATCTTTGTCGTCTTCACCATAGCTTTCATAAGAGGAAGAGGATGAAGAAGATGGAGAAGAGGGTGTCCTCTTTCTCGCCTTTTTCTTCTCTTGCTTTTTATCATCCCTCTTTGAATTATGGCGTGGAGAAGAGTGTGATGGTCTTCTCCGCTTTGGTGGTGATGGAGAGCGTTTAGCCCGCCGTCTTCGTGGAGCCATCTCCGCCGAGGTGGCGGGAGACTCGCTTCTTTCTCGTTCCTTTGGTGGAGGCTCTTGAGTTCTCCTTTGGGAAGGAGATGCATCATCAAGAAGTAAGTTCTTGAGCCCTTCATATGGATTCTCTTCTTCTTCCCGAATCGGAGAGAGACCTCTTTTGGTAGTCTCACAAGGAGGCTTCCTAGGTGTTCTCTCGTCATGGTGATGAGCTTGGAGAATCCCGTGAGCACGGAACTGCCGTTGCACTTCACTTTGGAGAGATGGATTTCCCATGGCTTGTTGAAGCCTAGAAACAAGATAGTTAACAAGCATTGAAGCATCATTAGTAGCTTGCTCATGAGCAAAATCAAAGTTATCAACATTAATTTCACTCTCTTTACTATTGTCATCCATTCTAACAACTTTTAGGTGTAAACTTTTTAGGTGTACTTTGGCACTTCAAGCCCTAGTTGCTACTCCTCTTTACCCCTTTAGAAAAAGCACTCAAGCTACTGTACCCGCGGCTCGAATACCATTAATTGCAAGGAATAGAAGAGAGGGTCTTTCGACACCAAAACAGCACCGGCTCCTGTCAAGCTTCAAATAGCTCAATAGTGGTTAAGCCGTAGGCAAGCCCCGTAGGACTCCACTATTAAGACCATAGCTCTCGCCGGTGATGCCCCGTTAACTGCACAAAGCAGGCGCACTGCAAGGCTGAAAAATCCCTATTCTACTTACTCACAGGCAATTAATAATACCAACCATTTGTAGCTAGCTTGAGGACCTCCCTTCTTGAGCAAGAAAAGAGAAACCTTGAGCTCTGATACCAATGTAACATTTAATGGCCTAAAATCTTATGTGTAGCGGAAATTAGCATGAACATAGTGGGCATTTCATTAGAATAGATTCCTAATGAGAATTACAAGAGTTCTTGGGTGGAGAGAGAGCAACAAAAAGCATAACACCTAGTTAGATAGCATCGACAATACTTTCAAAAGAGAGAGAAATTAAGCTATTGGCAACAGTTGAGGACCGGATTTGCATGGAGCCGGTCCCCCCTCCAAAAGGCTTTGTATTATGGTTTCTCCCATCAAGAGAGACATTGTACAATACAATTCTTTGTGTTCCTTCAAGACTAGCTAGTGCAATGAAGATGGAAGCTTCATACACCAAGCAAAACACTTAATCAAACACAACTTGAATTATCCCCGTTCTCAGACCCAAGACCTCACACACCTTCAAAGATGGTGAGAGCTAGCAGGGTATGAGAGTAGATTGAGAGGAAAAAGGAGTATCTTACGAGAAAGATGTACATCTCCTCACATAATCACTCATATTAGCATAGCTTAGCTTAGTAATTAGATTGGTAGAGGAGATGAGCATGCATTGAAGCTTGGCTCTTGGTTGGATTTGCATCCACATGCCAAGAGAGTGTTGATGTAGGCTTCTATCTCACAAGCTTGGAGTAGGTGATGAGCTCTCCATTAAAGCTTGGGAGGAGATAGAGTATTCTTCCTTCACACATGGTCAAGTGTGAGTGTGTGTGTGTCAATGCCAAGCAAAAATCAGCCCCCTCTCTCTCTTGGGCGAGCCCTAGCTGCTAATTAGGTCTGGCTTTTGCCTCATTGGACCTCCCCAGGTCAAGCCAATAGGAATTAAACAGCATAAGTGATAGCCTTCAGACATGTGTCCCCCTTTCCCCTTTTGTGAGAGCTTTAGATAATTAAATAATTAAACAAAACTCTCATTGGACCCCTTTGTCTCTTGGCCAATAGGAATCAGGCAAGCCATGAGGCTTCTGAATGCTCATTGGACCCTTTGGGAGACTGCCCAATAGTCTTCTAGGAGACTTATTTCTCATTGGTTTCTTTTATTAAATGTTTTTAACTTAATTAAACTACATTTACTCTAGCTTAATTCTCATTGGTCCACTTCAAGGGTCTTCCAATAGGAACTGGGCACACCTTGTGGGCATCTGGCCTAGGGAGCTGACATGTGTCCCTCATTCCCTTTGTGTAAAGGGAGCCTGTGTGTGTGTGTGTGTGGCTTTCTCTCTCATCCCCTAGCTTTGGGGCTCGCCCCCTCCCATGTAGGGATGTGCAAAGAATTTTAGGGCTCACACAAAGCATCCAATTTTCCCTAGGGTTGACCTTTGGACTCAACCTTTGAATTTTGGAACCTTAGCATTTTGGAAGTCTTAATGGGCTGAACCTTAGGGTCTTTTTGGCCCATTGTTTCACATGGCTCTTTTGCAGATGGCCCCCCCTTTGGATCCCTATTTTCCCTCCTTTGGATCCCTACTGTGGCCGGTCTGCTAGCTTAACCAATATTCTAGCTTTTTCTCCCTTGGCACTTCCCCACATTAAATGATCAGTTTAATATGAGAAAATCATTTAGGAGAATTAGATATTGATTATTATGACATTGTTCCTTGTTTTAGGCATTATGTTATCTCTTGCTTTGTGTGCCGTCTTCTTTTTCTTATAGTGTGCTTGACGTCTAGGTTTTTTATTTGGGAAATCATAAAACCCCACGTCTGATATCATTTCCTCTTGCTCACTGGGGTTGTCAGAGCATTCATTATCTACATTGTCATCTCGTTCAAGATGCTCTAGAGAATCATAGAACAACTCCCCATTCACCTCTTCCTTGTGTTTAAATTTTCTTGGTTGTCATGAGATTCATTCACCTGCATCATTGTCTGTTAAATCAACCATGTAGTATGGAACCACATCATAACCGGCCTTGTCACAAAACCTAGTCGTCGATGACCATTCTAATGGTTCTAGGGCCTCCTCTGGGAAAGGTTCCAAAATGTATTCATTGTCCTCAATAACTCTTTCTAGAATACATTCTTCCCGCTTTAAGCTTCCAAAATTGGATTCCCCACACATCCATAACTCCTTTAGTTTCCCATTCTCTCTCTATTCGAGTACATTGCCGATTATGTGCTATGTGATTTTCCAGGTATGCAGATTTGTTGGTTTCATGGATTGCAGTATGTTGTCTTCACTAATTTGCAGGGCCTTCCGTGTTTTTTTTTCTCAATTTAGCAACCTCATCATTCATATTAGTAAATATTGGTAAATCCTTCTTAATTATGCTAAGCTGTGTAAATTCTATTTGATGAAATACCCAAGCATTCTTGCTATTCAATACCCCTATTACACACTTGGGATGTGACCACTTTTTGCAACTTGTATGATGATGACACTACATGGTATTTATGTAATTTATCTCATCAATTTACATTATAAAAAATCATAACATCATCTGTAGGGCTTAAAACCTGTTGCACTTATGAAATTGTGAAGTTTTTCTTGATTTTGTCCTATTCAAACAACTCATTGTTATATTAGTTGTAAATTACAATAGTACTAGTCAACATCATTACTTTTATTAGGTTTACAACAAGTTTAAGGCAATTCCAATCTCCATCTTGATTGCAATTGCCAAATGATTTTGATAATGCTCTTCATTTTTTTAATTTTAATTTCTACCTTGTTTATTGTCTAAAATTCCCAAAGATTGATGCAAACCATAATGTGACGCAATTAGATAAGTCATCTCTTTGTTTTATTTTTCAAAATCATTTTAAAATTAAATCTTGCGTGATCATATATTAGCCATGTTCTACTAACATCTACTATACCTTCCTTGCTTCTTATCAATCAAATATCTAAACTAACCTATACCTTACTACTTAGTCGTCAATATACTAACACTACAATACTAAATGAAGATATCGACGCGTATATATCGACGGCCATGCTTTTCCACGCGTATATCGACGTCATTAGCGTGCGTCGCTATACACGTCGCAATGTACGTCGATATATGCGTGGAAAGGCTTTATTTGCCACTCGTATTGCGACGCGTATATCGACGCAAAAAAATTTGGGGGAAAAAAGCGAAACCCGCGCGCAGGGGCCATTTTCGTCTGCTCGGATCTTGGCCGAAACCTGCTACACAGGTATTATGTCCATCTCCACCCTCCCCAACCCCCCTCTCTCTCTCTCTCTCTCTCTCTACCTCTACATCGTGTGTGTGTGTGTAGGAAAGAGAGAGAGAGAGAGAGAGAGAGAGAGAGAGAGAGAGAGAGAGAGAGAGAGAGAGAGAGAGAGAGAGAGAGAGAGTGTGTGTGTGTGAGAGAGAAGGGGGAGAGAGAGAGAGATAGAGAGAGAGAGAGAGAGAGAGAGAGAGAGAGAGAGAGAGAGATGTGTGTGTGTGTAGGTAATCAAAGAGAGAGAGAGAGAGAGAGAGAGAGAGAGAGAGAGAGAGAGAGAGAGAGAGAGAGAGAGAGAGAATTAATGTATGCTTAGAAAATTAAAATTAAAGAAAAAAAAATTAAAGAGAGAAATGAAATGAAATGTTATATTAACGTCTTCGAAAGGCCAAAGTTACCTATGAGACATGAGACAAGAAAGTTACAATGTGATGGATCTGATACAAAGTCAGAGTAAGAAGATGACAAAATAAAATATTATGGAATCCTAAACTGCTGGGTGTGGACTAAACGACTAACCGAGCTAGTTGGGATAGGTAGATCTCCTCCATGGTCAGTACTCTGACCGGGCGTTGTGCATGTCGAGCCAAAGTGACCTAGCTAGATCCTCTGATGCAGCCTTTGTCGATGTTGTGTAGTCCTCCGCAGTCGTGGGCGTCTAGATCTCCCTAGATCAGTCGTTCGTTCGATCATTAGAGAGATAGGGACGTAGAGAGCGAGAGAGAGAGAGAGAGAGAGAGAGAGGTAAGTAGAGAGAGAGAGAGAGAGAGAGAGAGAGAGAGAGAGAGAGAGAGAGAGAGACAGAGAGAGAGAGAGAGAGAGAGAGAGAGAGAGAAAGAGAGAGAAAGAGAGAGAGAGATAGGAAATAGAGAGATAGAGAAAGAGAGTTATATATATATATATATAGATCTAGAGAGAGAGAGAGAGAGAGAGAGAGAGAGAGAGAGAGAGAGAGAGAGAGAGAGAGAGAGAGAGAGAGAGAGAAATAGGGAAGTGGAGCTCCAGGAGTTATGGCAGGGAGATAGGAAAATATGGAAATAGAGAGATAGGAAAATAGGAAAATAGAGAGAGAAATAGAGATAGTGAGAGCGAGATTGAGAGAGAGAAAGAGAGATAGCGAGAGCGAGAGCGAGAGATAGGGTACGTAGACAGAGAAGAAACTATGGAACTAGAAGAGGCATAGGGGTTTTATCTGCTACATGGATTGCCATGTACACCTGGGAGTGCACGTATGTGTCTACCCATATAGGATTTGACCAATAAAGACGAGATTTTGACCCGGTGTTCGTGATCTCCGTACACCTTTGGACCGAGGTGTACGGAGATTGGGCAAGACTAGAGAATGCGAGGTAGTTTACATTGTGAGGAGTATATATATATATATTGAAACAACATTCATAATCATTGTAGATGGCAACGTCATCAACTAACATGGAGGAAAAGATTGCATGCTCGTGCACGCTCTGCAAGTATCAAATCCTACGCAAGCGTAGGATATGTAATGAGCATGTGCACAAGTATGGAGATTTTGCTAGAGAAACCGTACAGAATCTGTGATACGACTCCTACGGAACGGACATTGATTTCCGCAACATAGCACCTACATCTGAGAGAGAGAGAAAAAATATTATGCGTGAAGGTCCGACCAATATAGAGCCATGGATGGAAGCAGAAAAGGGCTTACAGATAGAAGACGATGGCATGGAGGAGATGCTGGATGCCTTCTTCCAGACAAGCGAGGAGAACGCGAACGAAGCAGCACCAGAAGCCGTGCGCCTATCTTGTGAAGACATGTTGAGGAAGTTGGCACGTCAACCAATCTATGAAGGTGCCAAAATATCTGTGCTTCGTACTTGTCTAGCGTTTTTGAATCTTCAGTCAGTGTACGGGTGGTCAGATGCAAGCGTCACTGCTTTGTTTAGGTACGTAATTTACAAAAGAGATTTTTCGATTGCAACGGTGATGTGCTCGGAGAGATTTTTAATTTAATGTGGCTTAAACAGGTTATTGCGGGAGCAACTTCTCCCGGCTGGCAATGAAATGCCCCCCTCCAGGCCAGACGCAAAGCAACTTCTGACCTCAGTTGGCTTGGACTACAACAAGATTCATGCATGTCCAAATGATTGCATTCTTTTTTGCAATGAATTCGTAGATTGTCTGTCATGTCCTAAGTGCGTAGCAATGCGCTACAAACAAGATGCAGTTGGCGAGACAGTGCCAGCTAAAGTGTTGCGGCATTTTCCTATTATTCCTAGGATAAAAAACATGTTTCGTTGTGGTTCCATTGCAAAGTTGATGCGGTGGTATTCTACTAATAGATCCACTGACGCAACATTTAGGGTGCCCGCTGATTCAAAGGCTTGGAGGCACATTGAATATACCTGGCCACATTTTAAGAGTGAACCACGCAAGTTGCGTTTGGGCATGGCAATGAATGGAGTCAATCCATTTGGCTTGAGAAGCTCGTCATGGAGCACTTGGCCTGTGTGCCTTATCAATTACAAACTCCCGCCGTGGCTTGCTATCAAGAAGGGTCATTTGATTTTAAGCTTGATTGTGCCTGGTAAATTCAAGGCAAAAAGCATGGATGTTTATCTAGCTCCACTAGTTGACAAGCTCCAGGAGTTATGGCATGGGATCAACATAGAAGATGCGGTTGAACCAGTAGTACAACAGCATGCAAGGATCCATGGAATTCTTATGTGGACTATGCATGATTGGCCAGGATACGGAGAAGCTTCTGGTAATGGTTATTGATTTACAAAATTCTCGCTATTCGCAAGCCCTTTGCCTTGGCCTGATTCATGCTTTAATATATGCAGGACTAACAACTTCGGGATACAATGCATGTCCAATTTGCGGGCAGTCTTTGGATGTGCGCTATTCTACCTCTCTGTGAAAGACAATTTATCAAGGCCACCAACAAAACTTCCAAGAGCGCCATGGGTATTGCTAAAGAATGAAGAGCGACAAGTGAAAAGGGTGATTTCAGAGTTCAAGACGCCAACAGGATATATGCGATGTCTCAAGACAGCATTCACCCGTGACGATCAACTGTCAGGGTTGAAATCACACAACTCGCATAAGTTCTTGCAATTCATTCTTCCAATTGGGATCAAGGGGTGTTTAACGGAGGAAGTGCAGACCTGCATATACAAGATTTCAGAGCTAGTGCGGTGGATCTCTTCCAAGGAGACACGGGAGGAATCTATTGCAGTCGCAAGGGCTAACTCCATTGAGGCAGTTTGCATGATTGATAAGTATCTACCTACGAGCTGCCTAACTATCCAAATGCACTTGCTCGTCCATGTAGTAGATGAGGTTGCAGTGGCAGGTACAGTCCACAGTCGTTGGATGTTCTTTCTAGAGCGGTTCATGAAAACACTTAAGGGTTTTGTTCGCCAAAAAGCGCGTCCAGAGGGGAGCGTGGCAGAAGGATGGCTGGTGCAAGAGTCTCTTGTATTGACGACCGAATTTCTATCCGTTTCTGACCCAGAAATTCCTCGACTGTGGAGCGATGAGGAGGATGCAAGTCTGGTGGGAGAGGAGCCGCAAGGGCAAGGGGTGCGAAAGAAAATGAACCTGGCCATGCGAGAAAAGATCATGAAGTTCTGTATACTAAATTCAGCGCCGATGCAAAAATGGCTTGAAAGGTACAAAGAAGAGAAAGAGAGACGCAATAGGGAGCGACAGGATTTCAGGCGAAGTCGAACGACTAGAGGCTTACCCTTGCTAGACTATCTCGCTCCTCTACCTGAATTCCCTACAATGGCATGGTTGGACAAGATAGTGAGAGCAGCTCGACAGATCGGAGAACCCATATCTCTAGAAGAGGAAGAGCTGGCTATTGGATGTGACTGGAAGTATCATACATACATAGCACTGTGGTTGCATGGAAAGCATTCCAGAACACAACAAATTGACAGTAGAAGAAACACGTTTGACAGTGGGGTAATGGTTAGTTTCATGCAAAAGAGCAGGGCCAGTGCTAGAGACACGAATGAGAGCACTAGCAACCTGGATTACTGTGGTCTGGTGTCAGATATCCTGAAAGTAAGCTTTAGGCGGTTTGAGATGTTTTTGTTGGATGTGAAGTGGTTCAAGGTGATTACTTATGGTCGCAATGCAACGATACACAGAGATGGAAACAAACTTGTGCAAATAGATTCTACAAAGATTTGGACAGATGCGAGCGACACATTTGTTCTCCCCGAACATTGCGAGCAAGTGGTCTTTGTACCGGACCCTCGAGGAGCGACAATGGTGGTTTGTGGTTCAGGTTGCTCCAAGAAATAAACAAGTATTTGAAGGGCAAGATCTCCTAGAGGAAAGTTAGTCAGACGACGTCCATACTACTATGACATTAGATGAGATGGCCAAAGGTATGGCAGAGGAAGCTGACAGATATACGAGGGATGATGCAGACGAGCCAGAATTGACACTTGTAGATGAAGATGCAATGGATGAAGACAATCTTCCAGAACGAGTTGGGGCAGAGTTATGTTTGCAATTAGAGATAGACGATGATACGGTGCAAGATCTTATCGATGATGCCTTACTCGTCGAGGCCTAGGCCTGTAAGTGTTTGTGTGAAGACTTTGATTTAAAATTAAGCTTAAAGTTAATTTAAACAACTGTGTTCTTACACTTTAGTTTACTTTCTTTGTGTAGGACTTTAGTATGGCAGACCAGATTCCAGATCCCGCTTCCATGAGTGCAGATGCATTCATGGGCTTCGTTACACGGATGACGCCTACTCAGATGGCAAAGGTTTCTCAGTACTAGGCCTCTAAAGGCACGCGTACTACCCCTCCGGACTTCACACCCCAGGGTCCGACGCCTAGGGAGGGGACATCTACGGGGTTCAGGACGCCTATGGGTACGACTCGTGCTTCTCCCATCAAGGCCGCTTTGACACCTAGGGGTGGGGCAAAGGCGGGTACGTCCTCATATCCACAGCACAGGCGCACTCGCCGATCTCGGTGATCGTCAGGTGGAGGTGGTGGTTGCTATGGAGGAGGGTCCACAGATGCTTCGACCCCTCCTCGCTCACGACCCCCGTCCTACCCAGGCACACCTCTCGCCACACCTCTTGGCACACCTCGGACACCTTTGGGGGCACACGATCCTAGTGCCTCCAAGCTCTATACTGTACGGGGAGATGGTTCTTTTGACATGGATAGAGTCGGGACTGAGATGCGACAGCAGATTTGCCAGCTCGCGGAGCTGTAGTTTTCGACCAACATTCTAACGTCTTGGGGCCATCAGGATGGGGACATAGTCAATTACATAGTGGAGACCATCATGAGAGAGTACCAGCCTGCTCCGAGTTCTTCCGTTGTTCCGAGGAGGTGGATCAAGGGTGTTGCACAGGACACCGTGAAACATCGACAAGATGCATCTCGGAAGGCTTTCAGGACCGGCTCGCCGAAGCCTTCGGGCATCCCACACGAGACGTGGCTGCAGATCAGGGAGGACGAGCGGACAGTGGCCACACGGTTCAGACAGCATCTTGAGGCCGTGCAGGTACGACAGATGACTAGGGAGACATCTTATCTTGGCAGTGGAGGCTTTGACACCTTTCTCTATGAGTTTGTGAGTTTCTAATCCAATCTTAACTATGGCGTTTTTTAAAACGCGATGAATCATGTATTCTTATTACTTTGATTTTTGTATAAACGCAGAATCTTGCGATGCATCGAGCTCCGACACGCGAGGAGGAGTCAGATGGATATCGCAGAGGTATCTATGAAGTACTGAATGATCTTGAAGCTTCAGGAGAGCCTGTAGACTGGGAGGCCTTACAGTCTCACTGATCGCTTGAGGTGAGACGTTAATATGTGTGAGTTGATTTAATTAAGTCAGTATATGTGAAGTAATATCAATACCAATTTTGTGAGTTGTCCTATGCGCAGGTTGCGACGCCTAGTCATTATTGGACCAGATTTCATATATATGCTTTGTGAGACACAGACACGCTTCTGTGTCTCTTTTTTGTACAGACAGTTAGTGTTCAGACAGTTATTGTTTCCCTTGTGGTTATGATTATTGTCATTGTCATTGTATAGACAATTATTGTTTCCCTTTCTGGTTATGCTTATGGTTATTGTTAATTTTGTTTATGGTTATGGTTATCTGCATTATGGTTTTGATCAAAGTGGTTATGGCCGGTTATGCTTTTAAGTTATGGTTATGGTTTGTTATGGTTATGCTTTTTAGTTATGGTTATGGTCGGTTATGGTTATGCTTTTCAGTTGGTACGGTTGTCTTTCATTGGCCTTAAATCTCATGTGAGATCCTACATGGATAGCATGTAGGAGGCGTATACATGATATGGTTTTTTTTTGAAAAGTTTATAAAAACAAAGGGAACTCTGCCGAAATTTTTGCGCACGGGAGCATGGTTGATTTTGGTGCTGCTCGCTTTCTTGGGCAGAGGGCAGGAAGTCTGGCTGTGGCTGTGTCCATCTTTTAACTGAGCACAGGCCAGGCTACCTGCCCTCTACCCAAGATTTTTTTTTCTGTTATGGTCGTCACTATGTGCGTGGCAATCTGCGTCGCTGTCAGCGTGGCAATCTGGGTCGCTATCTGCGTCTATACCTACGTCGCAAATAGCGACAGGTTCACAGCGACGCTAATAGTGACACTCTGCGTCGATGACACCTTTTTTTGTTGTAGTGTAACTCTCTTGATACAAGATTGTGCCAAACTCCCAGGTTTGTCTACTAATACCATTCAAAGAGACAACACAACTCTCTTTGTATGCACGCATGCGTACATGTATTTTCAAATAGTCTATGTCCTCCATGTATGTATATCCAATACATCACTAATCTTTTTCATATTTCGTTGTCTGTATTATCTTATACGGTATGAAATCAAGTACTTGTCACATGTTGGCTCCTAATTACATTCAATGACATTCTTGTGGAAATGATTTTTCATTAATCTTTGTAGCTACTGACATCACCTAAGGTATTTTGGATTCATGTACATCAGTTTGTAAGTACTTTTCTATACTCCAAAGTGGTGTCAAGTAGATAGTAAATATTTTTCTCTTTTATGTCTTGGCTGGTCCATTGGTAACATGCACACAAATTTACCAATTTAGGCATCACATCTTATTGGTGTAGATTCCCCAATTCGGGCAACGCGAATCACAAAATGATGCTACAGTGGCTGGCCACCACTGTCCTTAGAATGATTTTTTACCCGCATATACAAAATGAGAGATATTTTGGATTTGGATTATATTTGGAATTGGAATTGGATTTGGGTTCTCATATGATGATTTCCTCTCCTGATAGTATTATGGAATCGAACTTGAGATTGATGAGAATTGATTTATTGAATGATGAGTGTGACCAATGATAACTTGAATCATCAGGGGAAGCCATATACTTCTTATTCTAGTGGTATGGGACTAGAATAGGTAGTATATGGATGACAAAAACCATAAACAACGTTTGTTAGTTTAATAATCTTACTCTTTTCTTATGAGATGTTCCTAACACAAAATACTAATCACTACTTTGGACTAGTATAGTCTGTAGGTTCTTATCTTTGCAACTGAGGGCAGTTTCTTTCCAACAGAGAGGTATGTAATGGAATTGATATTTTACTATTTATTGCAGCTAACATGCGGAAAAAGAATTAGCAGCTAGTGGACTATGTGAAAAGATATCGCAATTAATGTATATTTTATTATTCAAGTGCTCTTTATGAGCTTTGGTCATTTATGACCGACCGGCCAGTTTGTTCTCATTTTTTAGCATTCAAGAAATCTATAAGTAAATATGTGCAAGAGGGAAATGATCACTCTTGCATGGGGGGAGATTGCACCCAGTGCTTGTGTATTCTTCTTCTCTACTCTCCTCCTTTGTCTCTCACCGTGCCAACGTAGCACTCCGCTCTAGGGTGCACGTGCACGCTCTTTCTCTCCCTCTATCTCATTTCTTGTCTCTCTCTATTCACGTACATCGTCGATTATGTGCTATGGGATTTTCCAGACATGCAAATTTGTCGGTTTTATGGCTTGCTCTATGTTTTTTTCACTATTTTGTAGGACCTTTCACGCTTCTGTTTGCACCACTACGCCACTCCCTTCCACTCATGATTCACCCAAACATCGTCGACGCACTTTTTCTAGCAGCCAACGCCAAGATATATGGAGCAGGGGTGGATCCTGTGGCTATGCTTGCTTTGGTATTGGGTGGGGGGGGGGGGGGTGCCGACCAGAATGCAGAGGATGAGGATACTGACACAGTCGTGCCAAACACGCATGGGTGCTACTATAGAGTAAGGTATGGCGGCAAAGTGGACTTTGGTACAACACAAGATAGGGCATTTTGATGCCATCTTCAAATTCCTATACACTTGACGCATAAAAATTGTTTCGTAAATTTCAGAGATCAATAGCCCAGTCATGCACATTACATCGAGAAATCATGTCATGCTTAATTCTAATGAGTGTTTTTTAGCATATTGGCAGGAGGGCTACATTAAAACATTTTTGAAAAACAAGCAATCAAGTGTACGACGCACAGCGACCAACCTCGTTGCAAATCCAGATAGGAGCTATCACGAAGGAACGATTGCACATACGGCATGGAAGTGGGGCATGCAGGAAAAGGGCGAACAAGTTGCAATGGATTCATCCTATAGACAACAACACGAAGCGCGTGCTAGACAAACTCCCACACACTATGGTTCGAAAGGCAAAGGAGCTTGGAAGGACAAACTTGTAAGTTCTTTTAAATTGGAGCCTGAATTGTTCAAAAAAGGTTTTAGTTGATGAATTGATTTTGTTACTAACATAGGAAAATATCACTCTGAGTTACCCAACCAATGAGATGGTCAAGTATTAAGAGCGGGACACATAAATCAATACGGATGGTTGTTGAAGAACCATCACATCTCTCACGAGCAATTTGACTCAACAATCAAATCTCTTTAGGTAGTAAGTCTGAACAAATCATATGCTATTGATTTTTATGAGTTGTTAATTTGTTTAATTTGGTTTTGGGTAATGTAGAGTTAGGGTGATCAAATATATGAACCTATGGATGATGATGAGGTGGAGAAGAACTTGAACAAATAGAAAATTATTTGTAGTCCTCTCTTAAAGTCCCAACGTGGCATAAGAAAAACTCTATGGGCATATGTATATACAATTGAACTAAAATTTTCATCGTATTTGTAATTTTTTTAAATTATTGGTCCTTTCCAATTTAAATTGTCAAGGTAAGGTACATTCAAATTCTTGTTTATTTCTTTTTTAACTTTTTTCCAAAATGCAACCTCTGTTTCAATTGTTTTATGTAGGTAGCGCGTATATATATCCACTTCTATTGTATATTCCTCATAAACCATTGCCACGTCTATTGCCATTAGGATTACCGCCACTGCAATTATTTATCTCTCCTTTTTCATTTGTTGTTCCATGGTAATAGAAGTGGTTCTTAATTTTTCCTCTTTTAAAGACTGCAAGCATACCATTTAGCTTTTTTTGACTCCTTCCATCACCTCCAATAGCGCACCATTGCTTTGCGAAAGTGGACCTCCACTTATGGCTCATGATGCCTTATTGTTTTACGTAATTGCTCACCTGGTGCAAAAGGATAGGGATCACGAAGTAGAGCAAGGATCATCATGGGGTGAGGCCACACTCTGCAACATGAAAGCCAAATGGCCAAAGGGGACTCTCTCTCTCTCTCTCTCTCTCTCTCTCTCTCTCTCTCTCTCTCTCTCTCTTTGAATATCCCTCGCATGAGGCTCGCTGTCAACTTAGTCAATGTCAGTTAACAGTAGCCGCTAAAGACCGAAGATGTACAAATGCACATTGAGGATTAATCCAAAGAAGCAGTAAATATTGGACTTACACATTTTCCACGGTTTCCCAAAATGGTCACGTATTGTAAATTCCCAATTTATTTCAAGCCATTGTAATATTTCTAATGTGTTACGGAATCAATGGGAGTTCCAAGTTGTAAAGAACAAGTCAGTTACTATGCCTAGGTAGTAGATTCAGTAATAAGTGGTGGAGCCTTAAAGGCCTTGGGTGCTCGGACATTGCATATTTTTACCCTAGGTATATAAGGCAGTGTGTAAAAGAAATTAGGGTTCTCAAGTTCATTTGTTGAGAGCACTCTTTGGTGAGAGCTCTTGAGGTGTGTGTCTATGGAGTCCTTGAGCTTCTCCTTGCTCATGAGACTTGATTAACACTAATCAATGATTCACTCTCTCTCACTATGCCTCTCTCATGCTTCTTATGGTTGCCTATGATGCTTAGATTAGCTAGATCTTAACTAATTAGTGGTTAATCCCTCTCTAATCTTGTGTGATTGCCCTCTTTTTCTTGTGTGTGCATGTAGGCTTGATTGGAGTGTGGTGCTCAATATATCTATGTGTGTTTGCTTGCGATTAGCGTGTAGCATGATAGGATTAGTGTTGTGTGCGTCTTGCAAATGTAGTATGTGTGTTTGGGTTGATTAGAGGTGAAGAGAAGTAGATATGGAGATTGCCCTTCATTGCCGCTTAGCTCCTCCATAGGCCGAGAAGCTCACCTCGTAGAGTTAACCATTCGTGTCACCATGATTAGTTCACTAACCGTGTGAGTATTTCCATGCCCTAGCCGGGTACCTCATCCCTCCGGATTGATAATTTTGTTGGTCATTGGAGCTATTGCACTGATGGGACCCCCAATATTTGGCACCGTTGCTGAGGATGATGGCGTATGCTAGTGTAATTGTGGCATAATTGAATGCGTTTCCTCACTTATTTCACTACTAATTTCACTTGTGTGTTTATGTTTTTGTGGATTTTGAATGTGTGTGCATGAAGCATTGTGTTCATAATATCCTGATGTGTCACCGTATCTTGCCAATTGTGTGTTTACACACTCTAATTTCTCACTAACCCCTTGCTAATTTGACTAATTTTTGCTATGAAGGATTGGAGCATTCGACCATTCAATTGATCTTCAATGGAAAGGTAATTAAGGTGGTATTCTTAACCTCCCTAGAATCTAAGGATGTATAGAATTGTGTAGAAATCCCATCATGATGCAATGTAATGCTATGCTATGTTGATGCAATGCAATGTTGATGCTATGGATGGAAAATTTTGCGACTATTCATTTTCACGCTGTCGTAATACCAAAATTTTTAAGAATTGGTGGCGCATGAATTTGACAAGTTTCAATTGCTAATTGGTGATTGTAGGTTGCTAATTTGGTGCCTAATTGAGTTAATTGCATGTTTGGATAGTCAATTGAAAGTGTGTGTGCACTAATATCAAGTGCGTGTGCATTCTAATTGAATGTGTGTATGCTAATTTTAGGTGTGTGTGCACTATTTTGCCCATGTTTGAGCACCTAGAAATCAACGTATGCGTTATGATTTTTTCAATTGTGATGATTGATATGCATTGTGCTCATGCCCAAATAATGAGTTTTGAAGTCACATTGCACTGATCTGACAAGTTTAACCCTTTTGTGTGTGCACCTAAAGATTAGTAAAAACTTTTAATTTTATAGTATGTATGTGCCTCAAAAGTGTTTAATTTGCAAGATTGATTCAATGTTTTGATTGCATGATTGATGTATGTAATGGTTAAATGCTACATTTTTGTGCTCAAAACAAGGATTTACACACTCTAATTGCGTCAAATTTTGACCTAATTTTGTCGTTAATTTTATCGGTTTAATTGTCTAGTCTTGATTTTATTGATAAAATTCTTTGGCAATCAAATTAATGTGATTTCTGTGATTTTATTTATCTACATTATTCCCCCATGTATGGAGAATTTGTAGAAAACTTTTGGGGTATTTTTCGGATAATTTTTGTAAATTTTTGGTAACTTTTTGGTAATTTTAGCAATAATATTTGCTTAATTTTTAAAAAAATTGATATTTTGCGATCTTTATGAGGTGTTTTCAATGTGTCTTTGTGGCTTGACTTTGAGCGCATTTGGGCTTTCATCTACCAAATTTTGAGTGTTTTACTATTTCCGGAGGTCGATTGACAATTTTGTCGAATTTGACATTTTTGGTAAAAACTCATACTTTTGGTGTCCCTTATGCGTGTCAAAATTGTTTGATTGTGATTTTGAATGATTTTCTAAGATTCCTAGAATTTTCCATGAATTTTTTGGACTTTTTTGGCTTTTTTGGATGTTTGGAAATAGTAAAACGACCTGTTCGAGTTCGATGCCTGGGCATTTCGGTGCATAAAATTCTCTATGGCGGAAAGATCTTTACTATCTGTTGGGATAATTTTTGTCTACGTTAAAATTCTCTTCTTCTTCTTCTTTTTCCGTGTGAACCCACCCACACCCACTCTCTTCTCTTACTCTCTGTCTTACCCTACAAAAGCATGATTAATTTCTCTCTCTCTAACTCCATCTCTCCCTCTCCCACAATTCATAATTATTTAGACTCTGTCACTAACTCCTTCTCTCTTCCCACTCTCCAACTCACTCTCTCTCCTCGCTACACCCCAAACCCCGCCTGCCTGTCCCGCTGTCAGCACGCGCGCACGCAAACACACATGCGCCTCTTGACACTCTCTCTCCTATGTGCACGTAACTGGGCCGCCTTCTCCGTGTACCTCCGCAATCAGCGCCAACAGATGCAGCCCACATGCAGTCTCTCTTAACCCTCTCTCTTCCGCTGTCTCCCACACACACACACATACGTGAACGCACCCATACACACACACTTCATTAACCTACAAGAACACACACAAAAGAAAAAAAAGGAACCTCTCTATTCATGTTGTCTTCTTTCTCTCTTTTTTTGAATGGCTGCCTACTCTAGCTTTTGTCTTTTTGCTTTTTTTTTTGTGTCATTGACTTTTGTATTTTATTTCTTTCATTTTGTTTTTCTTTTCAATTTCGTTTTAATCTTAAAAAATTAAAATTTTTACAAATAAATCACAAAAATTAATTTTAAAAAAATCAAAAACTGATTGGAAAAAACCAATAAACCATAAAAATTCATAGAACCTTCAAAAATTCCATAAAAATTAGAAAATTATCAAAAAAATTCTTGAAAAACAAAACTTTTCTAGAAAAATCATAAAAAGACCAAAAAATTTAGATATTCAAAATTTCACAAAAAATTAAGAAAAAATAAAAATGGAGTCGTCGAAAGAGCCACAAAAAATAAAAAAGAGTCAGAAAGAGACAGAACGAGACAGAAAAGTAAAAAACTCATCATTGGAGAATGACACTAGGCAAACCGCACAAAAGCAAACAAGTCAAAAAAGCAAAGCCGAAAAGTGTACCGCACATCGAGCAAACATCGCAAACCGAGCACATCGCACAAAGTGAAGCAGAAAAACAGTCTGAGAAAGCGAGAAAACTACCAATTCAAAGCTGATTGAGCGGTAGTCAAAATTCAAAAATTTTGCACATCACAAATTGGCTAGTGCAAGCAATTGCATTGCAATTGAGCTCCCACGAACATGCACAACTCACATGTGATTGCAGACTAGGCTAATATACGCAACAAAAATTCTGCTAATTGAAACCAAAGTCTGTTAGAAGACAGTTTTTACAGAACTAGCCGAGAATTCAAGTACAATAGAGGAAGCTAGTAGCAGTGGCAATATCTGCACAAGTGCACAAGAGCAAATTTTACAGCTTTATGTCTATAATGGAGACAAAGTCTTATATTGCAGATTCAAAAGGCCATAGATACTTGATGAGCAGTAAAAAAGCAACACAGGAGCCAAGATCCTATTCATCAAAGTAACACCAGATTCAAAGAACTCCCAGATGTCCACAGACTTCAGTGGAGCTAGGTATTGCAAACTTAAAGATGAAGTGCAGATAAAGGTTCAAAAAATCAACCCAAGTGTTTATCTGAAAATCTGCACAAGCCAGCAAAGCATCCAATTAGTGCATATGCAATCAGGGTCATTGTACATGGATTACAGTGGTCTGATCTATAGCCGAGAACTAGAATTGCAAGATTCAACAGATTAACCAATAAAAGTAAATCTAATTGGAGAACCAAGCCAAAGACGGTACAAAGGTCAAGATGGAGCAATCTACAGCTTGATGCTTAGTGTTTTAAAAGAAAATGCCGACAATTTTGCAAGCACAAAAACAGAAGCTCCTTAGGAAGAGCTTGACATGACAGAACCAATTGAAATACCATTAGTCATGGTGTATTTCATTTCTCTGAATATTGTCCAAGAAATCTTGACAACAGGCATACATCAACTGCCAAGCAAGGCCCGAGAAAATTGGAAATGCGAATCTCGATGTAAGTGCATTAAAGTCACTTTTAATGCAATTGGATGATTCTGCATTACCATTAGAAGCACCAGTGAAAACACTGCAAGTCCAAAATCATCATAAAGATGCACAGACACCTGAAAAGCTCAAATTTGATTCTCTGAACAACAAATTCCCACATGAACTTAGTCATGGTGTCCAGATATCTCCGAATGTTGAAAAGAATGTTAATTTTGCAAATGATTTTGCATCCACAGCCACAAGTGTGCAATCATTCATGAGTCTAAGGGACACATCACACAGAATGATGTTAGCTTTGTATGGTACACATAATTCATATGCACACTATGTAGACCAAAAAGGAAAACTGTACAAAAAGGATCAACCAGTGTTTGAGCGACCCACATACCAGCTCATAGAAGTGCATCTAGTGATAGATCAGAAAGGATGGTTCATTTCAGAGGAAAGAATCTATTATAGCCCATCCTCTCTAGAGCTAAAGGATATTTCTTGAGTGAAACCAGAAATCTGTTCAGAGCCAAACTCTCCTCCATCAAAAATCAAACCTTGATGTTGTGATCAAACGAGTATATACTTTGACCAAAATAGTCGTAGATGTAGACCAAAGTCTAGCATCTATGATGCCTTGGGTCCTAAAACCACTGAAGCTCATATCGTAGGAGACCCATGGGATAGACAATATCAGGGCAAAGATACTGCTAATTATAGTTTGACTTGGGGAATAATTTGTCATGTTTCAAGGAGATACATAGGAGACTATGCAGAAGGTTTACATATGCCAAAAATCAACAGTGCTATCCAAGGTGTGCCTTCACAGTCACAAATGTTGAGACTAAACCAGAGCCAAACAATTTTGAACTTTTACAATGAAGCAAGCTATAGTGATCACCCTAGAAGGGGAGAGCTTCAAATCCATTAAGCTCAACTCTAATACCAAGAAGTGCTACACCAGTTAGAAGCCCTAGAGCTTCTAACCAACAGACCCCTTCAAGGCAACAACCAATGAAATATCATATGGTTGTTGGAAGTTTTCAATTGACCTAGATTCCATTAGAATCTTTAGGCAAATGCTTCTATGAAGATCATCAAGGACAGAAGTTTTAGCTAATCTCCACAAATCAAAGTCACAAGCCAACAAAGCCCATAGTGTTCAAACAGTTACATGTGATCAAGCTCACATATGCATATCAAGGTGCACAGGGTAACGAATATTAGCAAGATCATGATCTTGTACAAACCCATACGGATGGCCCGCCGACTGAAGTCAAAGACTATCTGAAGATGATGCAAAGCCTCAAGTTCCTAGAACAGGTGATAGAAAGTTCAAAGTCAACAAAAGCTAAAATCCACAAAGCTACACAAAGGTCACCACCAAAATCTCCTCCAAAGAGACAGATTCTACCAGACAGTACAATGGATCTTCTAAGATCAAAGGTTACTCAGATGCAGGTGGACAATGCTCAATAATTGCAAAAAGATGCAACACCACAGCCAATGGAGTCCACCGAAACATGTGGTCAAAGCAAAGAAAATGCAAATAAATTTCAACCAAAGGATGTTGCCATAGCAAAAGAAGTCAAATTAGACACAACTCCTGAGACAATCAAGTGCAACATTGTTGGTGAAAACGAAGAAAGTTGTCAAGTGAAGTAAAGCTAAATTTTCACATAGATAATAATCTCATGTCTTTTTGCACTTGGAAAATATGTGGCCAGCACAGCTAGAAGATGCTCTTGAATCTGTGAGCATATCAAGAAACAAACGAGCAGAATGCTGGGGAATCATCTCCAGCACCATTGAAGTAAGCTCACAGATCATCATAGCCCAATTCCACATGATCACAGAAAAGGATATTCTAGACGACCTCATAATGGGAATACTAATGGCCCAAAAGATGTTGGAGATATAGAATGCAAACAAGATGCAGACTTCAGAGACAACCAAGAATGGAGACCAAGAGTGGTCACCTATGGACGACATCTCAAAGTCCTCAAGCACATTTAAAATGGAGACTTATATCAAAGAAAATCTTATTGAGGATGATTTATCTCCATCGAACAGAATTGCAGAAGAGCTTAAAGAAAATCAAGCAATAGCAAGTGCAGATCAAACATAACAAAAAGTAACCTTGGAAGCTATTAAGCAAAGAATGCCATCAAAGCCAGAAGTCAAGAAGAACGGGGTTGCAGACAACCAAGAAGCAATAGGAAGTCCAAAGATCAATCACTCATTGCCAGCTAAATCAGTTGATGAAATTCGGATTGGAAAACAGGGTCTCAAGTCACTCTCCATGGAGACACATTTAGATAAAGAGGAGACCATGGCAAAAGGAGGACAAAGATCTTCAGTAGAACCACAACTAAGGATAGCTGTAGTTTTCAACAGTACAATAGGAGCAAGTGTTAGATGCAATGCTCTACTAGATAAAGAAGCAAAGTGCAATATGGTTGTAGACAACAGCCAGAGTATTCTAGAGATTACTCAGGGCAAGCCAGATAATAGAGAAATCATGGTTAAGTCTACAAGTCAAGAAGAAATGGTTGCTACCCTTAGCATCCAAAATCATGAAGAGCGGGTAAAGTTTCAAGTAAATCCTTCAAAGGAAATGCTTGCAGATGTCATTCTTGGGCAATAGTGGCTAGACCAACATAAGGCCTACAAAAAAGATACAACGCTAATACTCTCTTTTCCAAGAAGTAGCAAGAAAAAATTACAAGTATCGTTAATGCTAGATTCAGAGTTGCACAAGTCACAAGAATCAAAGAAAAATCTTGCAGACAAAGGCAAAGCTAAAGTGGAACTTCCTTCGACTAGCAAAGAAGGTGTGGCAGCATATGCCTCTACATCAAAGAACCCTCACGGATCAGCTTCTTCAATGAGTCTGGCTTTCAAAACTTCAAGTCAATTGCTGACCCAACTGATACCTCTAAGGAGAAACCCAGAAAAGAAAATGCATTTGAGTGAAAGTACTCAAGCAAGAAAAGAAAGTCAAGCAAGTGTTTGTTTTGAGAAATTTAGTCAAAGTCAATGATCCAGTTTGGATTAAATATAGGAAATCAAGACATGAAGACAAACACATGGGATGGATAGCATCACAATGGAGCTTAAAAGAACAGGAGTACTATGGAGGTAACAGACAGATATGGGTGCCAAAACAGCAGATTAGAGCATATTAATTAACTTCAGATCCCTCCCAGGAAAGAAGGCCCATTAGGTATCAACCTCGATGATATCCTAGGATACCTAAGAAGAAGGTATACAATAGAACCACATTGAAAGATACTGAAGTCTACCACAACTCACAAGAGGATACAGAACCAAGATGGATCTCAAAGAATGTTCCTCTTATACAAGGATTCTATACAGGATATACAAAGATTTGGCTACCAGTCAACCACAACCCAAATGCAACTACACCAGACCTGCATGAAGATCTCAAGAGCTCAACAAGACCTAGAGCTCAACAAAGTCAACAAGGGAGATACAAAGGTCATGAAAAGATTTGGATTCCTAAATCTTCCAATGCTCCAAGTCAAAAGCCAAATGCCAACAGTGAACAAAGGCCTACAACATCATCAAAGACTCCTATCAGCATGCCTAATTGGAGAATCAAACAGATAATGGAGTCTTCACAGTCAAAGAAGGACAACCCAACCAATAAGAATGCATATTCGCAGATAATAAAACAAGTATGGCAAAAGAAACCTTCAATGCCAACTTGGTTCTTCACTAATCCTCTTTTTGTGGATTCAAGCTTACTTTTACATGAAGAAATGTTTGTACTAAGCAGAAGAATGTAAAAACTCAAGTTGCTAGGTTGCAAAAACCACTCTTTGGCATAGTCAGAGTCGGGCTGCTGAGCCATAAAATGAGCAAAGCATTAGTCCCAAATCTTCAAGTCATATTAAACTATGTGCTAAGAGTCATAGTTATTAGGCTTACGCTCAAGCTGGACGAGTTGAGCATATATAAGTCGTGTTTCTCATGTTGGATGAGATGAGCATAAGAGTCAATGTCTACTAACTTACAATTGGTGGAGTGTCGTAGAGTCCAACACTCACGCACAGTGCACAATAAGATGAGATCACATATCCTCGTCAACAAAAACCATTCTTAAAGTGGTGCCAGCTTGCAAAGCCATGTTATATGCTGTTATAGCTACACCATCTTTCTGAAGAACCCCTCAAAATCTTTCTTGCATAGCATATTGTTTTCCATGCATTTTTGTGTATGCATAAATAGGATGTCCCATTATTGGACATATGCATTAGACACTCTTTTTGCTTCCACCTATGCACCTTGAGTGGACTACAATAGGCAACAAACCAATGTCATGCTAACCAACAAGTCATGCAGTGGGGTCACTACTGAGCAACTAGGAAGCATGGGGACTGCCCAACACTCCCCATCGCTTGGTGTTGATCTTGATGCTAAAGCCATTACAAGCGACGATAAAGACCTTGGGGCATGACAATCGACAACGGTAAGGAAAAAGCTCAATGGAGTCAATACCGAGCAAAGAAGATGCTTGGGGACTGCCCAACGCTCCCCATCACTTGGTGTTGACCTTGTTGTTAAAGTCCTTACATAGGCAAGCAAAGACCTTGGGGCATGATAAGAGACAACAAAAAGACAAAATTCAGTGAAGTCAATACTGAGCAAATAGGAAGCTTGGGGATTGCCCAATGCTCCCTATCACTTAGTGCTGACCTTGGTGTAACCGGCAATGAAGACCATGGTGATGTAATTACAAAAATACACTTGACTCACTAGTGGGCAAATAGGAGGCTTGGGGTCTACCCAACATTCCCTATCGCTTGGTGTTGACCTTGCTCTTAAAGTCATTACATATGACAATTGAGTCAACACGGGGTGAATAGGATGCTTGGAAATTGCCCAATGTTCCCTATTGCTTGCTACTGACCTTGGGGTTAAAATCATCACATGCGATAGTGGAGTCAACACCAAGCAAATAGGGGGCTTGGTGACTGCCCAACGCACCCCATCGCTTGGTGTTGACCTTGGCAAATTGGCGTCGGGCCAATAAACTTCCATGGATATCACATTTTCCAATTCCATATCTATCAGTGAATAATCCCTTTAGTACTTTATTAATATTTCCCATGCTAATAAGTACTCCAATAATGCGCGTATCCCAAAGGCACTTTTTTCCCACTAGGTTTTCTTCGTTTGGTCATCCAGGTATTAGACCCTAATTTAGAACCTCATCATTCTACTTCCCTTGTACATACTTTTCATAAATAAATAGAACCTCCTCATTATGCTATTACAACGGACAAATGCAACATCACCTCTCACATCAGACATATTCAAACCAATCAAGATGTTGTATCAAATTGAGTGTCATCAACAAATTCAATGACAAATGAAGACGATCAGCCATCAACAACCAATCAAAAAGCCTTCCACAACTTCCACGGACACTTTTCAACAGTGCCCAAGGACGGGCACTAAATTCAAAAGGGGGGAATGTTAACTGAGTCATTGTCAGTTAACAGAAGCCACTAAAGACCGACTATGTACGAATGCACATAGAGGATTAATCAAGAAGCAGTAAAGATTAGAGCTACACATTTTTGACTATTTTAAATTCCCGATCTATTTCAATCCATTGTATATTTCTAATATGTTATGGGCTCAATGGGAGTTCCAAGCTGTAAAAAACAGGTCAGTTACTGTGCCTACATAGCAGATTCAGTAAGTGGTGGAGCCCTAAAGGCCTTGGGTGCCCGGACATTGCATATTTTTACCATAGGTATATAAGGTAGTGTGTAAAAGAAATTAGGGTTCTCAAGCTCATTTGTTGAGAGCACTCTTTGGTGAGAGCTCTTGAGGTGTGTGGCTATGGAGTCCGCGAGCTTCTCCTTGCTCATGAGACTTGATTAACAATAATCAATGATTCATTCTCTTTCACTATGCCTCTCTCATGCTTCTTATGGTTGCCTATGATGCTTAGATTAGCTAGATCTTAACTAATTAGTGGTTAATCCCTCTCTAATCTTGTGTAATTGCCCTCTTTTTCTTGTGTATGCATGTAGGCTTGATTGGAGTGTGGTGCTTGATAGATCTATATGTGTGTGCTTGTGATTAGTGTGTTGCATCATAGGATTAGTGTTGTGTGCGTCTTGCAATTGTAGTGTGTGTGTTTGGGTTGATTAGAGGTGAAGAGAAGTGGATATGGAGATTGCCCTTCATTGTGGCTTAGCTCCTCCATAGGTTGAGAAGCTCACTTCATAGAGATAACCATTTGTGTTGCCATGATTAGCTCACAAACCGTGTGAGTGTTTTCATGCCCTATCCGGGTAGCTCATCCCTCTAGATTAATAATTTTGTTGGTCATTGGAGCTATTGCAACAATGGGATCCCCAATAGTCGCTTTCTCTCAAGTGTTGAGGTCGATAGATGCTCTTTAGCTTCCTCACTCGCCAATTAAAAAATTGGTGCCGCCGAATGGCACAACCTCTTTTTACTCTTTCCATCCCACTCTAAGACTCTTTCATGTGCCATGTGGTAGGCCTAAAAAGGGTTTTTTCTTATGGAGTAGAATAGATGCTATATGCTCTACAATTTGGGTCTCTAGTTTGCACTGACTGTCAATGTTGCCTCCCCCAGCATGAGTAACCAGGGTATTCATGACCTCAAAATCCTTGTCCATGTTTCCTACAATGAGTAAGACACACACACACACATACACACGCACACACACATACACACACACACACACATAGAGAGAGAGAGAGAGAGAGAGAGAGAGAGAGAGAGAGAGAGAGAGAGAGAGAGAGAGAGAGAGAGAGAGAGATTTCTTAGGCTTAGCTTAGCTGGAAAATATAGGTGTCTCCCATGAAGGCATGATCATCACAGCTTGGGGAAATCAAATAGGTGGTTGTCCATCAGAGTGTTCCTACTCTTCTATAGTGGAGATGTGGGTAACACACTATGATGAAGGAATTCATTTGATCATCCATAGCAAAGGAAGAAGGAACAAAGAGAGAGAGAGAGAGAGAGAGAGAGAGAGAGAGAGAGAGAGAGAGAGAGAGAGGTGCTCTCTTAGGCTCAGCTTAGTTGGCAAACACAGGTATCTCCCATGAGGGAATGATCATTGCAACTTGGGTAAGTGAAGTAGTTAGTTGTCCATCAAAGTTTTCTAACTCTTCTATAGTGGAGATGTAGACAAGTCACTAAGATAAAGGACGCATTTGATCATGCATAGCCAAGAAAGTAGAGAGAAAGAGAGAGAGAGAGAGAGAGAGAGAGAGAGAGAGAGAGAGAGAGAGAGAGAGAGAGAGAGAGTAGCCCAATTCTTGAATAGTGCAAGTAGTTAAAGGAGCTGGGTGAAGACTCGGGAAGGTGCAAAACATTGCACAATATAGAAATAGCTTGCAACCATGAGAAAATGGGAGATTCCAGAGAGGAAATATTCTACCAAAGTGTACCGATCCTTGGGTCGCTAGGAGCACTTGTTCATCTCTCAGATTGCAAGTGGCTCCTCACCTCCCAATGTGGTGCTCGCTCTTTTGGCCTCACTCTTGACTCTTGGATCAACACCCCATTGCCTGCTTTCACCACTTTCATACACATGGCAAGCTTAAGAGTGGCTTGCCATAATAAGTAGATAGATAAGCATTACCAAGAAAGACATGATTTTGAAGAGCTCTTGTTTAGCAACTCATCATGAGCTAACAATATTATGAACAAGAAGCTCATAAATAGAATTGTTTTGCTCTAGTGACAATAAAGCATTTGGCATACACGGCGATAGGCACTCCCAAGCACACATTGTTTTGTAGTGTCCCCTCACTAGAATCTCCTAAACACACAATAAGAAGTTGGTATGTTGTCCATATACTTACCCATCCATTGAAAACTACATTTTTTTCCTAGCATGGGTAGCTGTGAACTTGTGCATGCCGTCTTGTGCAAGGGGCCCTATGAGCATGGAAACCTATCATCTTAGAAATTTCTATGTAGTTTTTGAATAAAAACTAGCTGAGGTTAGCTACTAGTAAGGGAAAAATTATCAAAATGAAAATGGACTCAAAGGTTGAGTTGACACAAGTTACATTTTTGAATAGTTTGGATGTAATACTCTCTATAAACTTAATAAGCTTGTCAAGGGAGGCTTACACCTTTGAATGAGGCCGAATTGAGGCGAGTTACATTTTTGAATAGTTCAGATGTAACACTCTCTATAAAATTAGTAACATTTTCAAGAGAGAGGCTTACATTTTTGAATGATTCTTATATATAACTTTCTATACCCATTGCCTCTCTCTCTCTCTCTCTCTCTCTCTCTCTCTCTCTCTCTCTCTCTCTCAAAGATAATAGTAGGAAAAGAATCGAAGAGTTAGCCATCAAAACTAAGCTAGAGGAGGACGACTTTTTACAAAGACAAGAAGAATTGGTCATGGAGATAGCCATCAAAACACTCCAAGATCCTCTAATTGATGAAGAGGTTTGTCGCTTTGATGAAGCTTTGTTCAACCAAGTTTTGGACGAGGCAAATGGAGAAACCTCAAGAAGAGGAAGCAAAAAAATAGAGATCCTATGGATGAGACCTTCTACCTATATTGCAACCAAGAAAGTTTTTTGAAGTCTAATTTTGAGGGGAATCCAAATTTAATTTTCCACAAGAAATAGAGAGAGACTCTTTGTAATTATGCAACCAAGCTTTAGAAATAGAAGTGAGCATGGATATAAACGAGAAATGGCTCAATTGATTGAACAAAAAGCTGGTGGTTGTGCCTTTGCTGAGCAAAATCATTCACTCATGAGATGGAGCACACTTGTATGAAAAAGGGGACTCCATATACAACACATAGTTTCTCAGCATCCATGTTGTCTTAGCATAGTTAAGCCTTTGAGCTTCACGATTTTTAAATTATTTGGGCCTCAATATTTTCTGTTGTATACGAACGTATTGCATTCCTCCAAGAAGCACTCAATACATCCTCCCCACAAACTTCTTCAAATGAGTAAGTGCGATGTTTCATCCCTTCTTCTTTAGCCTTTCAAGTTTAGGTGCAATGTTTAATCTTTTCTTCTAAATACAATTTCAAGTTTAGGCGTGTTGTTGATCTTCTCTTATTAAACCTTAAAAACTTGTTTGCGTTCATTTAGCAACGCACTCACAGAGAAGATAGACACTGCAACACTTAACCCCATAGATGTCCACGCCCTCGAATGATCAAGTGTGATGTTTGATCTCTTTTGCTTTAGCCTTTGATCTCTTCTTTCATAGCCTTTCAGAACTTGGTCGCATAATCTAGTAGAACAAGTGGACAAGCTAGGTATTGTAGCTGGTTGCAAGTGGAAAAAGCCTCCACTTGGCTTCTGTGGTATTTGTCTCAATGTAGAGAAAGCTCAGGCCCAATAAGTGTGCCACAAAAACACAACAAAAGGGGCATGGGAGGCACCAACAAGAAACTCAACAAATGTTTTGAGATTGATGAAAATGGAGTTCACATGAGGAAAGAAAAAACTCAGGAAATGTTTTGAGATTGATGAAAATGGAGTTCTCATGAGGAGAACCGACCGGAGCAGAGAGCATTTGCAAAGGCTTTGGGCATTTGTAGGCGAATTGGCCTCCATAGGGGAGCCCTCACCCTAGTATGCATGCTTCTGATCATGCTTCCATCCACACGTGGTTGTAACCCTCAAGGAAAGGAAGAAGCCAAATATATAGAGTAGCTTGCCACTGTTGTTGTAAGTTGCACATGCATGTATAAAGAACAACATTAGGTAAGCCTTCAATAAGGGAAGTCTAGTTGTTTCCCTATTTTTTTCATGCAAAACTCCAAATGTGTCCAACAAGCTTATTAGTATACATTTTATCCCTTGCATAACGATCAAGAAACCGCCTCAAAGCACGTGAAAGTATGTGGCTGCGTTGATCAAGCATAACAACAAATAAACATCCCTTTTTGTCAAGTTCCTCTTCATGTTTCCCTCATGGTGTGCCTAAAGCCTATTGGTTAGCCTCTCAAGTGTTCCAATGATAATTTAGCTGATTTAATTAGTTGAGTATGCATTTATCAAGTCCTCTCTCTCAAAGGGGAAAGGGAGACACTTTTCCCAAGGCTACCCTTGTTGCTTTGATATGCACTAAGCATGTGATTGGCCAGGCTTGAGAAGGTCCAATCAAGTTCCAGATAGTGCTAGAAGAGGGGGGAGACCAAAGCAAAAAGAATCTAGCTTGGGGCGTATACTTTCCCTCCCTCACTCACTCACACAAACACACACACACACACACACACACACACACACACACACACACACACACACACACACACACACTTATTGTGTGAAGTGCAAGGTGCAAGAGCTCCATATCCTTCTCCAAGCTAGTAGAGAAGTTGAGAGCCTACACCAACACTCTTGGCTGTGGAATGCAATTCCAACAAAGATCCATGATTCAATGCTAAATCTTTCCATCTTCTCCATAATCATTACTATGCTATTGTATGCTAGCAAGAAGAGTGAGGATAAGTGAGGAACAAAAATTTGATCCTCAACTATTGTCAAGTTCTCTAAACTCTCTCTCTTGCAAAAGTATTGCTCATGTCATGTTAATCAAGTATTATGGCTAAGTTGCTACTATTAAATAAGTTCAACCTCTATGTTCTCAAAGTAGTCTCACAAAAATGCTCACTTCTTATTCTCTTAATTCTGGCGCTATTCTCAAAGTTCATAGGCCATTTCCATTACATTGGTATGAGAGCTATGGGTTTTTATTTTCTTGCTTAAGAAGAGAGTTCCTTAGGTTGTCTATGAAAGGTTGGGGCTGTGTATTACAATAGGGTAAGTGGGAGAGGGATCTATTATCTTAGTTGAGAAGGACTTAGTTGAAGGTACACTGTTGAGAACTATAGTCTGAGCCTCTTGGGGCTTGCCTTTGGCTTAACCATTATTGAGCCACTAGCAAGCTCAACAGGAATCATAATCCACCGAGCAATGCTAGACCCTCTCCACTAGACATTAGTATCTAAAAGTAGTTGTGGCTGTTTGAAAACTGATTTTCAAAGGTAACGAAGAGTAGAAACTAAGGTTTTCGAGGGTACCAAAGCACATAGTAATCTATACTTAGCATGGTTGACAATAACCAAGAGAGTAGAATGAGCATTGATAACTTTGATTTTGCACATGAAGGTGCTAATGATGATGCCCCCATGTTTGTCAATTATCTTGTTACTAGACTGCAACAAGCTATGGGCAACCCTGCTTTGCAAGCTGAAGGTACCCAACAACTTTGTGCTTTTGGGATTTCCCTTCCTCTCCAAGAGGAGAGATAGTGTAGGAGGCCTCTTAATTGATGAGATCGCAAAAGAAGACTCTCTCCCATAAGAGAGGAGGAATCCAAAGAAAGAGAAAGAAGCGAATTCCTAAGTTCCTCTGAAGATGTGGCTCCACTAAGACGACAGTCTAGACGATCGCCAACTCCTGTCAAGAGGAAATGATCAACCCACGATCCTTCTCCTCATCGCTCCAAAAGGGAAGAGAGGAAACAAAGGAAGAAAAAGGTAAGAAAGAGGTCAGCTTCTTATCCTTCTCCTTCACCTTCCTAGTCTTTCAATGAAAGCTACAACTATTCTCCTAGAGAATACAAACGGGGAGGACATCGCAAATATTACCCTGCATGGCAAAGGTCCCAACAGCTCAAGAAGTTCAAAGAGGGAGGAAAGAGTATCTCTTTTGTCACCTATAATGGAACCTTTGGTGCTACCGACAAAGTATTTTCTTTCATCCAGCAATTTGATGCAGCCTTTGGAGAGAAGGGCTTCACGGAGTCCTCCAAGCTACGCCATGTAGCTATGCATTTCCAAAAATTGGCTCGTCAATGGTGGGCTATGCTTTGTGGCAACAAAAAAGCCCCAAAGACACGGAAAAATCTACGAGTTTCCATCATGAAGCAGTTTCTTACAAGCGATTCAAAGAGAAAAGTTCTTACCAAATGGCGGAGTTGGAAGATTCTCTCCCATGAGTCTATCCAAAAATATGTGGACAAGTTTTGGGATTTACATCTCAGGGCTACTATCTCTGAAAACATAGACTTTGTCGAGAAAAATCAACAATTTTGTGTGGGATTACCTGAAGAGATGGCTGAGTACGTCAACTCCCAATGGCTTGGTTCTATCTCCGAAGTAATCCACCATACTGTGGTTGCTTCGTGCATCAATTTCCAATAAGGGGCTAGAAGGAATGTCAAGCCCATGGAAAGCAAAGACAAAAGTGATGCAAAGGGGAAAACCAGTGCACAAAATTATTCCCAAGGCAATTTCAATAACAACAACAACAAAAATTGGTCCAAGGAGAAGGGAGTATGCAAACATAAAAATAAACTCTCTCCTGAAGAGCTTGAAGCTTTTTGCAAGGACCACAATTGTTTTAAGTGTGAGAAGCAAGGAAATGTTTATCGTTCTTATCCCAAGAGAAATGCTTGCAATGAGACTCCTAGAGCTTCAATGATCAAAGCTCCAAAACATGATGATCATTGTAGAGGATCACCTCTCTCCTATGCTTGGGGGAAGGTAAGGGATCATGATGCCTTCATCTTGTTTGACCCTGGCTCTACTCACAACTTCATATCAATTGAGTTGGCCACCAAGTTGGGCATTCATCCTTTGAATATGGGAAATACTGCTACTACGGAATCATACATCTTTCAAGGGACAACAAGCCTTTGTTATTCCCTTGATGGGAAAGTTGAGGCTTCATGTCCAAAGCTACGTCAACAAAGAAGACTTTTTTATATCTCCTCTCAAACATGAGATCTGATATCCTAGGGGAACCATGCTTCAGCCACATGACTTTGAACATGAAGCTCCTTGAAAGGAGAATCTACTTTACCTACAAGGAAAAGAGCATGTATATAGATACTAGTGAGTCTCGTCGTACTATACTACATGTAAATCCTCCTTCTTTTGATAAATCAATGAAAAGCTCAGTTTTTGCGTACATGATTTTTGTCAAAGAGTCCCTAAAAGATCCTATTGTTTCATCAAATATAAATGATAGGAATCAAGAAGATTTAGACTTATCTAATTTTCTAAAAGGATTCCAAGATGTGTTCATTGATGATATCCTTATGGACTTACCTCCAAAACAAGGGGATGATGACTATTGATTGAGCTCCTACGAAGAATCTCACCGCCTAGCAAGCCTACTTGTCGAGTTTCCCAAGCTCAACAAGAGGAGATCATGAGGAAAGTACAAGAACTAGTAGACAAAGGGATAGTGAGACCTAGCTCCTCTCACCTTAGGTTAGATTATAGGTTAGGCATAACAATTATACGCTAGGTTAGAGCTAGCATCAAATTAATAGTAGTAAAAACGCAATCGGACTTTGAAGATGACTCGTGTACTTCTAAAAACGCAAACAGATTTCGGCTAGGTTAGGTTATAGGTTATGTAGATGTTATAAGTTAGGTTACATTAAGTTAAGTTAGGTATAGGTTTTATGTTAGGTTAGATTATAGATTAGGCATAACGATTATAGGTTAGTTTAGAGCTATCGTCAAATTAATAGTAGAAAAAACGCAATCAAACTTTGAAGATGACTCGTGTACTTCTAAAAATGCAAACGAACTTTGGTTAGGTTAGCTTATAGTCAGGTTTAGGTTACAAGTTAGGTTACATTAAGTTAGGTTAGGGTTATGTTATAGGCTAGGTTAGATTATAGGCTAGGTTAGAGCTAGCGTCAAATTAATAGGAGAAAAAACCCAATCAGACTTCAAAAGTGCACACAGACTAAAAGAACCTTATTATATAGTCATTGACCAATAAAGACGAGATTATTACCCTGTGGTCCTAATCTCTGTGCACCTCTAGACCGAGGTGCGCGAGGATCGGGGCTAGCTAGAGAATGTGAGGTTATTAGAGCTAGCAAAAAATAGTTCAAAAAATGCAATCGAACTTTAAAAGTGCACACAGACTTCAAGAACTTTAATATATATTCATTGACCAATAAAGACAAGATTATTACCCTGTGGTCCTAATCTCCGTGCACCTCTAGACCTAGGTGTGCGGGGATTGGGCCTGGCTAGAGAATGTGAGGTTATTAGAGCTAGCAAAAAATAGTTGAAAAAATGCAATCGGACTTCAAAGGTGCACATAGACTTCAAGAACTTTAATATATAGTCATTGACCAATAAAGACGAGATTATTACCCTGTGGTCCTAATCTCCGTGCACCTCTAGACCGAGGTGTTCGGGGATCGGACCTGGCTAGAGAATGTGAGGTTGTTAAAGCTTGTAGTTATAACAACTAGAGTGTTTTAATTATTTGTTGCATCATTGGTAGATAAGAATCAAGACTAAGGACCACGATTTTGGGTGCGGAAAGCTGTCAAGGATAGATTAATTATGAGAAGCGGATAGAATCATTGAAGTAAGGGAAGTACCCCTTGGGTTGGCATTTGAGATAGACCGGAGTCCTGTCTGAGTGTCGGTCCGAAGTGGGAGGGATACCTATAGATAGATCTACGGCATTCCCTGCAACAGTCTGGAGGACTGAGGGAGTTGAGTAGGGTCGAGTCTGGGCATGGCCCTCATGTTGGGTTGGCGTTCGAGATAGGTCGGAGTCCTGTGTGAGTGTCGATCCCAAGTGGGAGGGATACCTACCAATATATCTACGTCATTCCCTAGAACGGTCTGGAGGACTGAGGGAGGTGAGTAAGGTCGAGTCTGGGTAGACCCTCACAGGGCCTTTCGTAATACATGATATATCACAAAGTGGTGCCATCAAGCTTGACAAAGCCCTTATCACAAAACAGGTGCTGGAAACAACACCAGTAAACATCTCCATTGGAAGGTTTCAGGAAACAGACAAAGAGATAGTGAAGACCACCATTTTTTGAAGGGAATTGTGGGCATTAGACCAGAAGTCCAAAGTGCAAGCAAGGGCCAAGTGTCTAAAATTAGAGAGTTTCATACAACTACCACCATGGGGAATAGGTTTCAGGAGAGCTCATGAACTCAACAGCTCTATTCACTACAATGGAGAAGCCACCCGTATGGACAAAGATGGAGCTACAGTCAAAGTTAAAATCATTGTGAAGATAATCAACGAAGCTCTCCATTGGCAGCAGGGAACACACAATCTATTACAAAAGACCAAAGCAATAGATAATGACAAAGCCTTTTTGAAGCAAAGAGGACACAAGTTGACCTATAAGGATTTGATACACTCAGAGACAGAATTGTCATTGTGCGTTATATCGCAACATTTCAAAGTACAAAAGCCACCGCGATACACTGAACCACTTTTGAACATGGCAGTGGTAATGGAAATGGAGTTAAGAGAAAGAAAACAATCAGCTGTGACTTTGGCAACTACCTACTTGACAACATAGTGGAAGCAAATCTTAAGGGTAGCCAAAAGAGCAAGACTTACATGAATGTTGAACTAATGCTGACTTAAATTGCCTACCAAGCATTGGGAATGATTGAAGATCTACCAACTATAGAATCACGATTAGATTTGATCCACAAATCTAAAAGAGCAGTAAAGCTGGTAGAAGTACCATCCACAAGGCCAGACTTGCCTAAAATCAAACAAACGTGGCAGAGCTCAAGGCAACATGACACTGAGAGTGAGAAGACGGAGTCAAATACACCAAACATCGAGAAAGTAGGGTCAAAAGAAAGAATTACTCCTTCTAAATATCAATCTTCAGAAGAAAAACATGGAAGTGAGTTTTCATTTAAACACACAAAACTGGAGAAAAGAACAACCCGAGCAACATATGCCATCCCGGTCACCCAAGCCCGAAGAACAATGGAAGAAGCATAGGCACAACGAGAAAAAAATCGCCAATAGAAATAAGAGGAGAAAATAAGTAAGGGGATGGAAGCAGATGATGAAAAAGAAGATGAAGAAGAATAAGAAGAAGAAGATGTGCCTCTATAGCACAGGAAATCAACCGCTTTAGAGAGAATCTAACAACGCAAACGGAAGGAAGCAGAAGAAAATTTAAACATTGCCAACAAAATGCGGCAACGGATTCAATATGAGCTTAAGTGCAAGATGGAGAAGAGAGAAAGAGAAGAAGCATTTGACAAATCTACCAAGGCAAAGGAAAAAGTAGAAGATGAAGAAGAGAAGAGTGATCAGGACACACTTGACAAGAAAGAGTATGATTTTGAATTACCAAAAGACAAAAAGTTACCTTCAGAGGCTGGAACATAAAAAAAGAAGAAGCTTTAGATCTTCCAGAACAAATGACGTATAAAGTGCTGTCACAAAAGAAGGTAGATCAAGAAAAGAGACAACACCACCAGAAACCACTACATCTTTGGCTGCTCTTGAAGTACTGAAAACAAAGAGAGAATGACAGATGAGGCTGGTACCTTGGATCAGGGCCAAAGAAGTAAGAAAAAACCAAGATCGCCTCGTTCGCAAGCTATTGTAGAGGAGGGAGCCAAAATGATCAGGTCGTTTGACATTGATGCATACTTAGACCAGATCAAGCTCCAGTTATGATGCCAAAAAGCTCTCTATAACTTGCACGAACTAGAGCTGGAAGACACCAAGAAAGAGGCAATGAAAGCAGCTAAACACACACTGCAGCTACAAAAATGTTTTAGAGGAGTTGCAAAATGTCCAGCTGCAACTCCAATCAGAGTTACAAAGGTAACAAGAGAACGTTGCTTATTACTATAAGGAAGTCTAGTAGTTCAATGAAGCCAACACTACTCTGCAAGCTAAGCAACAAAGCTCACCTAAATTGGAGAAAGTGAGCAGGCAAGTGTTGTTGACACTCACCATTATGCTTGAAAGGATGCAACTTGCTCTGATACCAATTGTTGGAATTAGGATCACAAGGAAACATATACAGCTTGGAGAAGACGAAGAAGCTCAAGGCATACAATAGATAGTATATTTATTAGTGCACAATGGAAAGGTACGTTAGCTCTAGATGGGCATATATATAATGCAGGGCGAAACAAACCTCTTAGTGAGGGAGAAAATTCCCTAGCGATCCCAAGTGTGTTCATACACATCACTACCACATATATGGACGTAGCACTCCACACACTTAAAGCAAAGAAAATAAGTGTGTAAAACTTTGTTGTCATCCATACAAACCTCTGGGCCAAAGCTTTAATGCTCTTAGGTGGTTTCTCAAAGCATATTGTTAATTAGACAAGCTACCAATAGAGTGAACTTCACATTGCACATTTGTGTGTGCACGCACACACACACAAAGTTGAATGAGACGCCAAATTGAAAACATCATGCAACTACCTAAGCCTTTCTTGTTTTGAGATGTTTCCAAAAAGCAAGATATAAACAAGCGTTTGAACAACCCTATTTTCTAATCTTCAGAGTAGCAACATGGATAGTGCACCTAGGTGGATACGCATCCTCCATCATGACTTCACCTACCTTCATATCTATCTACAAATATGTAACCCCCTCTTGGGCATTGCTTCCCACTGTGATATTCTAGATGCTAATATGGTTCATCAACTTGTAAAGTTACAACTAAGGTATTTTTTAAGAAATAGGTTGAGCGCAAGTTTTGCAATGTGATTTTACCTCTTATCTATACTATTATAAAAGGGCCACGATGTTGCATATGGTGATAAGGCAATCACATGCCGTGTGCCATCACTTTCTGGGAGGCAATCACATGCCGTGTGGTCAATAAAAATGAACACGTAGAGTTATGGAATTTGTCTTATACCTCTTTCTAAGCACATATTAATGTGCACTCTCCTATCTCAAATCAAGTCACAAATAATAGACTCTTGCCTCTTTAATGTTGTTATACAGCTCTCTCTCTCTCTCTCTCTCTCTCTCTCTCTATATATATATATATATATATATATATATTTTTTTTTTGTACTCAAGACTTTTTTACCCCAATCCCCACTTTCATGGCCAACTTGGATATTCTCTCTCTCTCTCTCTCTCTCTCTCTCTCTCTCTCTCTCTCTCTCTCTCTCTCTCTATGTGCATGCGTAAGGTGTGGTTGCACAATGACCAGAAATAAGTACATCAATGCTCTTAAGTTTTTCCCAACGCAATAGGGCATGATCTTGAGCCTATGGGCACTTGGTACAAGCTTTCAAGGGAAGTAGCGGCCATAAGCTGGGATGTATATGGGGGTGTCCAAGATGCTCAGCTATCAAAACTGGCGACAAACACAACACAGAGGGAAGCTGGAGGCAAAGCTTGAGGGATGTTGATCATCACTACAAGTTTTAGACATTTTCTCACTTTGAGAAAAAGGTCATTTTTTCACCCTAATGTGTAAAAAACCTAGGAAGTGTGAATTATTTTTCTTATTGATTCCCCCCCCCCCAATGGTTATTGTTTTAAACCATGCATCAAATTTTCTTATCCTCAAAGTGGGAATAATCTCTTGTAAAATAAAGTACTCACGTGAAAAATAATTGAGCTCATAATTATTGTTACCTTTCTGCTTTTCATAGGAGTAAACAATGTTAATGCATAATATTTGTTGGTCCTATAGAATGTAATAACCAAAACACAATATGAAAATAATTTTCACTCAAGACCTTGCACGTTCATGGTGTGAATTTTTCCCAATTGAGGCTCTTAAAGATTGTACTGCAAAGTAGGTAAAAATTAGCACCTTAGAAAAATTTTCATTCTACATTTTATAGTTCTAATGAAAATATTTTTCACTCATAGATCTTATAATGATAAATATTTTCACTCTAAATTGAGAGGATTATCAATCTGGAGTGTAAATTATTTCCACTTTTGACATCGATAAATTTTCATTCTTAAGTTGCAATTTTTTACAAGCTAATTAATACATTGGACATGTAGAAAACTAGTGGAAAAAAATTCTAGTTGGAACCTTGCCCCGATTATCTATGCAAAAGAGTGACATTAACCGTCACCATCATTGCAAAAACTTGAATAGGGTAAACCTTTTTCACTTCACAATGACAAAAGGATCTTATTCTCACATATAATCCTTTTGTAGTGATATTATTCACACTTAAAAACTTTACATGTTAGAAACATTCAACACCTCTAATGTAGTTTCATAGCTATTAATTTATCACATATTGAAAGGAATCTCTATCTTAAACGCATAAAAATATCCAAATTATGAGATAAACTCAAATCAAACATCTTTTATGGATAGTTGTTTAGTATGAAAACTATTAATAGCGGCCAATCAACTATCATACATCAAACATTCAAGACTGCAACAAGAGCAATAATGCTTTGAAATCATATCGATTTTAACTCATCCCACAAAATCTTTTAGCTTTATAATTCAAATATGCACTTGCGTATTACATGCCAAACTGTCCACATTTTTTGTCAAAATAGAGGCAATGTATATAACCAAATTTCCATAGTGAACTTGATTTAAACAAGTTCAACTTCATCTTGACCCATATGTTTAGCATTAGTGTCTTTGAGCTTAATCTTGTTTTTCCCAATGGCCCGACACTAAAACATCCAATGCTTCTGAGTCTTGGCATTCTTTCTTGAAATCAAATGATTCCTTTGGAGTAGTCTGTTGCAACTCTTTTAAAAAGTCAGCTAATTGCCTATACATGAGGTCTATGTTGTGATCTCACGTCTGTTTCAAAGATATTGCTTCTTTTGCTGTCTTCTTAAGTGCCTTATTTTGCAAAAGGTATGTTATACTCATTTTAGGACCTTCATAAAAAATCTAATGGATTTGCAATGCAACGTGCTCATTTATAAGACCAAAGATGGTAGTAGCAATACATGAGGCGATAATGTGACTTTTTTATGAAAAGGATTCAAATTCCTCTTTTAAGGCTTGCAAACTTGCAATAAATAGAAACAATTCACAACCCTCAAAATGCTTGATTAGATCAGTATACCAAGAAAAGGGCTTGTACCAGAGTAGGGGTGTTCTCTTTGTATCTAGCAGGAACTTTGGTAACTCTTTTAGATTTTCCATTTTCTCTTGCTTTACACTACAAAGACCATTCCATCTCAAAATCATTACAAAATAGAGATTTAAAGTCTCTACCAAAGAGTTGACAATGAGCAGACCCTTGAAATGACGTTGTCATTGCTAGATGATTTCCTGTTTGTGAGATCCTTCAAAGCCTGCAAAAACAAGATTTTCTTGATTTCTTTCAAGGGAGACGTCCTTTAGGTCACCAATCTCAAACCTTTTTCTTTGAGGGTATATTTCCCTTCTCTTTGTTTCCACACTATAAAGCATATAGGTATCTTTCAAACACCATTAATAGATAGAGGTTTTCTCTTCACACTTTGAGTTTAAGAAACTTACCATGAGCTCATTTAAGCACATGACCTTTGGCTTCTTTTCCGATATGTTAATAGGTGGTGTAGTGTCATCATTCTAAAACAAAATTGATATTAACATGCAAGTCACAAGATTTAGCTCAATAAGAGGAAAAATCAAAGAAGTTTACCCCTCCAGATATCTCCATATCTCTTTTGTCGCATTAAGGTCTACCAATGCATGGTTAACCACCTACATTAACTATCATCTATAAGCAAAAAGGTAGGTCTCAACCCATGACATAATTGATAATAAAAAGAAGTCCTTACAAAATCAATAATGATTGAAATGCCATGGTCTTCACCTGTTTCCACCATATCCAACATCTTCCTTGTTGACTACACACCAACATCATCAAACATAGCCAAATTTGAGGAATTTCATGTGACTGGTTTTGTGGAAAAAATCACAATCTACCTCTCTCACTTATTCATTTAAATGATCCAAGTCAATAGGTAAATTTTTTCTTAGAGGAGATTCATTTCCAAAATTCTATAAACACGGATATACAAAGTAGATAAATATTCCAAACAATCTCTTGAATACTTTAAAATTTTCTTCAAAAACTCAACGTACAAAATCTTACAACTCTAATAAGAAAACCTGATCAATTACATTGTCATGCCAAGAATCGTTCTTGCCACAAGAGGATGATAATTGGATTTTTGTGAATGATCCATTGATAGGTAGCACTTTAACCTGGGAGAGTGGAAAAGTAAAATTGTAGAGGGCATACGACTGCTAAATTGAAATCAAAGTACTAACAAATCAAAGGCTATACATTGATTGCATAGATTTTTGTGGATGTCCCAACTTATACTCAGGAAATATGCTGCTTGATTGCATGTATGTGGATGCCCCGTTTGGAGTGTTACTAGCCTTGAAATGTAAAAGATGTAGTCTTTAGGAACTTAGGAGAATTAAACAAATTTAAAATAAAACTTAGAAGAATTGAGTACCTCTATTGGTGCTTCATATCACTCCTTTGCACCTTCATTGGTGGTTGCGAGCACACTTGAGCACTGTTTCCTCCTTGGAAGGCTGAAATCACCTTATTAATAGTCCCAAAAAAGAGAGCTTAATTTAAATTCAAATCCAAATAAAATGGGAGACTTACAAGTAGTTCCAAGGAGGATTTATTTTCAAGTATTTCTAAATACACAATAGGAAATTCTATGAATTGTCCCTAAACACAAGGCATTTTTAGTGAATTTAAAGCTCTCATTTTTTAAAACAATTGCAAATTGGATATCACATTCAAAAGAGATACTTAAAACATGCAAACATGACACCTGCATAATGCTTCCAAGGATGTAACATCCATGTGTATCTTGGTTGATAGATTCTATTTCCACATTCCACATTGCATAGGTATTTCCATCGCAAGACTTTGAAAAGATTGTACCAATGAAAATCTCCTTGTTATCTCCATCTAAGAAAGGAACAAAGGCATATTGTTGTTGCAAACCTTGAGGAAAGAAGCCATATCTACAATTGATGCTCAGTGTGAGAGGATTCGAGATGAGCCCATGATGGAGACCAGCTCGTGAGATCCTGCAAGAACATAACACTCATCATCCATGGTTGCGACAATTTTAGGAGGGTTCACACTCCATTGGTATCCCTTTTGATTATTCACAAGGCTTATTGGTGCTTCCATACTATCTTGAGTTTGATTTTCATTTTCCTCCAAATCAATGGTTAGAGAACAATACCCTCTGCTATTTTCACTAGAGAATGGCATAGCTTTCAATCGCATAGAGCATCTGTGCTGATTTAGCTTTTGAAAGATCACTTTCTCCAACATGTACTCACAATCTTTGTCCCTAGTGCCTCCAAAAGATATCAATGTCTTCCTTTTGTGCCATATAAAGTCTTCAATCTACTCTCTCATCTCCTTGTCTTTACTTAGGTCAGCATTTATGAACTTTTCTATAGTGAAGAGACCCAGACCATTCTCAGCCCATTTTTGGATATTCTCTAAATTTTTGTTATATCTGCTATGTTCCCAACTATAATTCTTTCTAAGAAAGGATTTCTCATGAGCAGTCTTTTGGATCAAAATTGGTGGGGGAGGCTGAGAGAGAGTCACTTGTTTCTTGGTTGGTGGATTTCTTTGGATAAGAACCTGTTCATCTTGCAAATTTAATATTGAAGAGGATACCTTGTCATTATCATGGATATGCTTCTCTTGGGGTAAGGAAATCTTTAAGGTCAAAAATTTCTCTTGTGCCCAACTATACAATGCAACTCGGTGTCTGGGTATGTCCACTCCCAAAGCTTCCCATGAAGGCACATACATATAGAGAAGACTGCTTCTGTTGATATTACTCTTGAGTATGGTACATGTGTATTGATAGGAACCTAAGTAGCCTTTAACAAATTGAGTAAATTTCCTTTCATTTTAGCGAGTGATGCCTTCTAAGCACTCCTTCTCCATGTGTTGATGAAAGAGCACGAGATCTGTAAGAGAAAATTACCAGTTAAGCGCATAGTTGACCTCTATGGGAGGCATGTGAAAAATTGTAATAGCTATGAATTCTCTCTCTCTCTCTCTCTCTCTCTCTCTCTCTCTCTCTCTCTCTCTCTCTCTCTCTCTCTCTCATTTTCTTACTCTGACTTTGTATCGGATCCACCACATTGTAACGCTCTGGTCTCATAGGTCACTTTGGCCTTTTGAAGATGTTAATATAACATTTCATTTCATTTTCATTTCTCTCTCTCTCTCTCTCTCTCTCTCTCTCTCTCTCTCTCTCACACACACACACACACACACACACACACACACACACACACACACTTTGTGAGCAATGGAAGGCTTTGCTATAACAGCATCTCAGAACTAAAAAAACTGTCAAGACTTTGCATTTTTGTTGCTGACTTGAAGGCAATGTCAGAAAAAATTTGCAAGGTTGAAAAATCCACACTCGCCATGGAGAATTATGCAAAATCTCCAAGGAATTTGGATGCTAATCCAACCACATCGTCTACAACAACGGAAGCAATGATCATGGCTTACTTGATCTCATTACAAGAAACCATCAACAAGCACGGTGAAGAGTTGCGCACACTTGCAATGGAAAATGGTACTTTAAGAGTTCTTGTTGTGGAGAATGAGCACCTCAAGAAGGTTCTTGAAATGCAAACAACATGCTTGGTGCATCTTGAGCATGAAGTTTAAAAATGTAAGCGCTCTCTTGTGGACATGAATGTAATGAAAGAGCGCTTGAGCAAAGTTGAGAGTGATCATGTATTGAAAGAGGAAATGATAGATACAATACGACATGATGTATGTGAGATGAGAAATGTATCCAAATCATGGGCTGATATAACGGCAAAAACACTCAAAGAACATTGTCATTCGTGAAATCAAGGAGGAAAGCATGGAAACACCCAAATCTCTTGTGGTTTTTTGCTACACACTTTGGCATGTCTGGAATCATGGCTTATGGTGCACATCGAGTTGGAAAACAAGGAGTCCCTCGCTCAGGAGAAAGACCTATTGTATGTACCATGGCTGATGAGGTAAAGATAAAGATCATCCTTGACAATAGTTGGATCTACCTCAAAGGAACCGGTTGTAATGTATATGAGGATCGCACTCTTATGCAACAAAATGTACATCGCAAAGCATATGTGGAAAGAACCAAGAAGGTCAAGGTGTCATCTCAAGAAGAAAAGTCACTTGAGGAGGATGCAAGTCCACCCAACAAATAAGGACACATGATCTATGAGACCAACTCACACTTGCGAATAAGCTTTTGGAATTGTAATGGCTATCCATGGAATGCGGGTATTGGCATTGTTGAGCTTACCAATGCCTTCGATGTGATACTTCTTGTCAAAACATGGGAGCATGATGCGCAACAACTTCTTGGATTTGACAAATATGATGTGCATTCTTTGATGTGGATAAAAAATGCAAAGCAACTTAGAGGCCAAGGAGGCATAGCATGTATGATCAAAAAGGGTTTGAAAAATTTTTCCATTGTCAAAGAAGATAAGTATAAACACTACTTATGGCTGAAAATCAGCCTATCCAATGGTCAAGTCATGTTTGTGGTTGGTTGCTACATTCCTCACTACGACTCCAACTTTTATGCTCGCTTGGATATGGATAGAGATCAACCCTTTGTTGAACTAGAGGAAGACATTGCTCACTACAAGGACCAATGTGAAGTCATTGTCTTTGGAGACATGAATGATCGCACAAATACGTTACAACACGACACACAACAAGTTGACTTGCCACATGTTTCAAGAAGAATGGATGACTCATACATGTATAATCAAAGTTCTAATGATGCAAAAGAATTGGATCACTATGGAAAGTCACTTCTACATATGTGCAATAGTATCGGAATGCTCATTGAAAGTAGTGTATCTTTATGGCAAGGCACCAATGACTTTACATGTAGAAAGCACAATGGTGATAGTGCGATCGACTACATGTTGTTTTCGAAAGCCACTCTAGAATGCATACAAAGCTTTACACTTGGTGAATGAATCCGGAATCGGATCATAGGATGCTATGTATTGACCTCAAGTGTGGTAAAAGACCCGAGCATGTAGCCTCCAATCATGATGTGATTCATTTGTACCTACATCTAGACTTCAAATGAGCACTTATATATGTTGATATGGTGGACCAAATGTTAAGCATGACAGATCATCAAGAGAGCCCAACATTAGAATGCAAGTGGAAAGTTTTCAGAAAAGTAATTTCCTCTTGTTCGAAGGAATGCTTTTTGGTGAAACACATGTTTTGCAAAAGATCTAAGAAGGGTAGCACCAAGAAGAAATGGTTCGACATGGAATGTAGTCAAGCCCAAAAACACTTGCTAAGGTTGGATGCAAGCAAAGACAAGGAAAGTTACTTGGAACATTCACACACATACAAAGCACTTGTTCAAAAAAAGAGGAGAAGGTGGAAAGTTAAAAAAGAACTTCTTTTAGCACAAGAGAAAGCACCTGCATGTGGCAAGTTTTGGCAAAATCTAAAAGGCAAGCGTGTTGAGAGCTTTGGTGACTTGACTCTTGAGGATATGTATATGCATTGCAAGAACCTCTATGATCAACCCAATGTTGATAAGATGGAGTGTTGTAGCTCCCTTCCGTTTATGCCTCCCTTCTTTACCATTGAAGATGTATGTTGCGCGCTTGAGAAACTTGCTACCCGTAAGGCAGGGGACCTTCAAGGTGTCAGGGCTAAAATGATTAAATGGAAAATCAAGAAACACAATATTGGATATGCAATATGTTTAACCTTGCTCTTCAGCATGGCATGCCTCATGATTGGAGTAAAAATTGAATTAAACCTTTGCACAAAGGAGGAGATGTAAACAATGTGAACAACTATCGCACTATAATGATTGGTTCTTTGATGGAAAAGCTATTTGGATTTATCATATGAATGGGCTGAAAAGAACGACAAATGTGCTCTATGCTAAACAGGTTTTTGAAAGCATCATAGCACTATTGATCACCTTGTCACTCTTCAAGTTCTTATGGAAGCGTCTCGATTGAAAGGAAAAAAGTTGTATTGTTGCTTTGTGGATTTCAAGAAATCTTTTGACATGGTACCGCGAGCAAATCTTTGGAGACGTATGCAAAGCCTTTGAGTGCCGAGAGAATTTATGCATGTAGTCTTTCGCATCTACCAAAAAGTGATGTGTCGACTACGTATGGGAGATAGAATTTCAGAATTTTTGTGCAAGCACCATTGGTGTAAAGCAAGGATGCCCACTTTCCCCAATCCTCTTTGGGCTACTCATTGATGAATTGGAATGCATGGTTCTTGATTCTATGCAACAAGAAGGCATAGAAGAGGTTAAGATCGGAAATGCGGTGATCATGCTTTTGCTTTATGCCGATGATGTAGTGCTCTTGGCACATACCGTAGAAGATGCACAAAAGCTTATGAGTGTCTTGGAACGCTTTTGCCTACATAGCGGGCTGATCGTAAATGGATCCAAAACCAAGGTTATGCTTGTAAAGACCCTCAATGATGAAAATCCATGCATTGCATACAACAATGAGCAACTTGAAGTGGTAGATAGCTAAAGTACCTTTTGGCCTTGAGATTCCATCCAATCACATATGGAAGGATTGCACAATGCCGCTTGGAAGCTAGAAAGAGGGCTTCTTATGCATTTGAGAATATGTGCAATGCTGGAGAGATAAAGTGTTGGGCTCTCAAAAAGTAACTCTTTGACACATTGGTGACACCGGTGCTTCTTTATGGAGTGGAGGTGTGGGGTGGTAGCATCGGGAAGTCTACTTGAAAAGAGTTTGAGAATCTCCAAAAATGTTTTCTCACCAACTTTCTCCAAGTCAAGACACAAACACCCTACATGCTCTTACTTCTTGAGCGTGGATCTATTCCCATTGAGGTCTTGGACATGCAAAGGGTTGTGGAGTACATGCTTAAGACACAACGTATCCCTTTGTATCGACTTCCTAGAATCGCATATGAAGCAAGTCAAAAGGTCCAAAAGACATGCAAGAGAAAAATACTAAGTTCGGGGTGGATGCTTGACATCAAGAAATGGTTTGGAAGATGGGATGCATGTCACTTGGTCAAGGGTGCGTCGATCGACTCCCAAATTAATGAGGCCTTTTGGGAAAAATCCGAAGGTTCTCGCTTTAGTCATTACACCACACACATTGCCCGAAACTAAAAATCTCTCTTCTTCTTCGAACACAGTAACTGAAACCATCCCTACATCCTTGAGCCCATCCCATTGAGTGCAATCCGCACCATTGCCTCCTTTCGTCTTAGCGCCCATTCTCTACGCTGCAAGATAGGATGTTGGGACACTGGCAAGGAGTCTCATCGACTTTTCAACTTATGCTCTCCTCAAGTGTGAGAGAGTGAGTACCCCACACTACTTGAGTGCTCAGCTTTTGACCACATTAGTTCCTCTTTTCCCCATACATTCAATCATGAGCTCTCCCTACATACCTTCCTCTCCCAACCACGATGTGGACTCTCTATTGTGACGCTCATTTCAACCATTTTTGAGCATCGAGAGTCACTTACGACCTCCACTTACACCACAAGACATGTTCATTTGGCCCCATAGGTCATATTTGACCTCCTAGGACGATAATAGAACTCTCTCTCTCTCTCTCTCTCTCTCTCTAGCAAGCTTACTTGGCTTAGTAGATATGCATAATCTGTAAGACAGGGGTGACTAGAGCCTGAGAGTCCACCACCCAACCACCCTTTATATAGGCATGCCCCTGGCTCTTTGCCCTAGTTGGACTCCCCGTTCCACACCGCCTAGCCCGGCCCTGCCTTATCTAGTCTGGCCTTGCCGGTGTTCTGACATTACTCCCCCCTTAAGAAGAGTTTTCATCCTCGAAAACAAAAGTGGGAAACTTCCCCTTAAGAACACTAATGTTTTCCCAAGTGGCACCTTGTCAGGTCGGTCTTTCCACTTGATTAAGTCTTGTTGTTGTACGTGATGATGTGTACGCAACTCATGATAATCCAGAACACGTTCAGGTTCATGCGGTAAGGTAGGAGGTTCAATGTAATCAACCAAAACATGTTGGTCAATGACATTGTCGTCCTCATGTAACCGCTTTCATAGACGGCTTACATGAAACACCGGATGAATGCGAGAATGTGAAGGTAGTAATAGTTTCTAGGCACGATCACCTACTCGCTTGAGTATTTTGAAAGGCCCACAATATCGGGGAGGTAATTTAGGTGTCGATCCAGTTTTTAGACTTTTTGAATGTTCTGGCACACGTAAAAATACTTTCTCCTCTCCTTCAAAGGTAACTTGCCGACGTTTCTCATCAGCGTATTTCTTATACCGATCTTGTGCTCGCCAGACATTCTGAGGAGCAAGTTTCAGCATATCCATATGGTCTTGGGGAAAATCATTAATCTGTTGGAGTTTTTCGGTTGCCAACCCCACTGTAACTGGTGACCTAGGTTGAAACCCGTACATTAGCATGAAAGGACTAAAACCTGTTGTGACATGCTTAGCACTGTTGTAGGCAAACTTGAGAATAGATAAGTATTCTTCCCAGTCTGACTGTTTTTTGCTGATGTATGCTCTTAGCATATCCTTTAGCACCTAGTTAACCCCATTCTATTTGACCATCCATTTCTGGATGATCAGCTGTACTGAGATTTAGTTGTGTACCCAAACGTTTAAATACAGCTCTCCAAAAGTGGCTATTAAACTTGGGATCACGGTCACTAACAATGTTACTTGGCAAACCAGACAATTTGTATAGATTGTCCATAAATAACTTGGCTAGTTCTGGTGGCTTAACTGTTGATTTGGTCAGAATAAACTTACATAATTTAGTCAATCTGTCTACGACTACCCATACCGAGTCATGACCTCGTATAGTGGTTGGTAAACCTACAGAAAATCCATAGAGATACTTTCCTATTTTCCATTGGGAATCTCCAAAGGATGTAAGAGTCCTCCTGCTTTCAGGAGCTCTGCCTTGTTAACTTGACATTTTTGGTAGTGCAAGACATAAGCTTGAACAAAGCCATGTATACCTGGCCAGTAAAATTGTCTTCGTACGAGAGCATAAGTTTTTCTAATCCCCAGGTGCCCTGCACTTGGACTATCATGACATTCATAAAGAATTTGGCATCGAATGTCCGTGTCCATTGGTACACAAACTCTCCCCTTGTGGAGTAGGTACCCATTTTCGATGGTAAAATGCTGCCATCGTTGTAGTTCATCACTTGATAAAGGAGAACTAGGAGTGGAGGTTAACTGTACACTACCGTCGTTGGAGTGAGAAGGATCCCTATTTTGAACATGGCTCCACACTTTGGAATATGCTTCATCATGCTCATATTTGCCCTTGAGAGAATCTAAAAATTCACTACGAGGTTCCCTGAACAAGAGAGAATTAATCTTTGGCATTCTACTTAGAGCGTCTGCCACTACATTGTATCCGCCTTTGCGATACCTTAACTTGGCATCATATTCCTGAAGGATCTTGGCCCACCTAGCTTTTCGACCCTTTAAATCTATTTGTTGTGTAAACCATTTGATGCTTTCATGGTCAAACATGATCTCGAACTGAGAACCATACAGATAATGCTGCCATATCTTTATGGCAGACACTATTGCATAGAGTTTGCGTTCGTAAGCAGAATAGTTATGCTGAGCTGCATCAAGCTTCTTACTTTCAAATGCAATCGATCGTCCGTCTTGTAACAGGACTTCTCCAATAGCACGATCACTGGCATCCATTTCCAAAACTAATGGTTACAAAGGATCTACAATAGCTAGCATAGGAGCTGTAGCTAATGCATCCTTGAGTGTATCAAAACAGTGTTGTTGAGCGGATCCCCACATAAAAGCTTTTCCTTTGCCATTAAGTTGATCCGTCATAGGAACAACAGTTTGAGCATAGTTTTTAACGAACCTTCAAAAAAACCTGCAAATCCTAAAAATATCTGTAATTCTTTCAGATTTTTAGGAGGAGGCCATTTTCTAATGGTATCCACTTTGGATTGATCCATGTATAGGCCATGAGCTGAAATAACATGCCCTAAATAATGAATTTCATCTTTTAGAAAATCACATTTAGATTCCTTGGCATATAACTTGTTTGTACGTAACAACTCAAACACCTGCCTGAGATGTTGTAAGTGCTCTTCTTCAAAAGCACTATAGACTAGAATGTCATCGAGGAAAACAATGACAAATTTTCCCAAATATGGCTTCAAGACACTATCCATAATTGTCATGAATGTTGCGGGCGCATTGGTTAACCCAAAGGGCATCACCAAAAACTCGCAGTCTTAGGTATATAGGCAAGCCGAATACGGACTTGGTGATATCCTGACCGCAAGTCAATTTTTGTAAAAATGTGAGCATGAGTTAGCTTATCAAATAACTCATCTACTCTTGGCAATGGGTATTTGTTCTTAATCTTAATCGCATTTAAGCCCCAATAGTCTACGCACATGTGCATACTGTCGTCCTTTTTCTTCACTAACAGGATAGGTGAAACCCAAGGTGAAGAACTAGGTTGTATAAACCCTTTGCTAAGGTAGTCAGCAAGCTGACGTTCCACCTCAGCAGCCTCTGAGTAACTCATACGGTAAGGTGGTTTACTAACAGGTTTATAGCTTGCAACCACGTCAATGCTATGTTGTATTGATCGTGTCGGCGATAATCCTGATGGAAAATCATTAGGAAATACATCTTGAAATTCCTTTAATAATTTTTGTAATTGACTAGCAACGGTTGCTTGTTTAGAATTACCAATTGGTGGAATAGAGGAGAGAGAAGCGTGCGGCGTTGAGAAATGTTCAACAGACTCAATGTTAGAAAGAAAATGAGACAGTGAGTAACACAAGAAAACCTGATCTATTTCATTATCAGAAACGAGATGCATAAGCTCAGTGGTACAAATTAGTGGTGATGAAGGTATATCCTTTTCTCCTAATAACAACACATGTGCGCCATGGGATTCAAACATCAAGCTGTTATGCTCATAGCTACGCTTCAGTAACGGTTCTAGGCTATGCAACCACTACCTACCAAGAACCACATCAGTCCTTTCCATGTTCATAACCGGAAAATCCAAACAAGTAGAGTACCCTTGTACTTCCAATGGAACAGCTCGGCATTGAGTATCCCATATTTTAGTATCATGTCCATTCATCATTGCTACCTTGTAACGGTGGGTACTCGGAGTTTGAGGCAGTTTGAGATTTTTTACCAATCCATAATTGATGAAATTGTGAGTAGCACCATCATCTACCAAGATGTGCACCTTGTGCCCTTGCAGATATCCATGCATACGTACTAACTCATGTGGTCTAAAGGTTTGTTGCTACATGGAAGCTATGAGACAGCATTCATGCACCACCTCAGTGTGTGTTACTTCCACTGTGGAGAATTTCGAGGAAGACTCAAGAGGCAGTAGTTGCACCATGTGCACTGCTTTCTCCTTCCCCTGAGCAGCAGATTACCCTTTGGGACAATCCTTTTTGCCATGACCTCTCTCTAAACATTGAAAACATAACTTCTCTTTCTTGGCTTTATCAAAATCCTCAAGAGAAAGAGGACCCTGGACCCCTTGGGTTTCTTAGATGCATCTGAATTAGAAAATAGAAATTTTCTTTTATTGTGCCCATAGTGAGTGCGGTTATTACCATGTATACTAGCAGGCATGTTACTATTATGTATTTTCTTCTCATAAGGGTCATCATGAATATGTGCTTTCACTACGGCTTCCTCAAGTGTTTTAGGGTCTTGGGTCTTGACATACTTCTTAAGCTCAGGTGTCAGACCTCGTATGAACCCTCGTACTTGTTGAAAGGTATCCAAGCCTTCCAACTTGAGGATAACATCCCGATAGTGAGAGATATATTCAAGGAGTGATGGGTATTGGCGCATGGAACATGTGTCCCAAAGCGTCCAATTCCGATCGGCCTTGTTTGTAGGCAAAAACTCCTTGCTAAACATTGCTTCAAAGGCTACCCAACTCTATGGTATGATGTTCTTCTCCTTGAGAGACATCCATCATTTGTAGGCCTTGCCTTCCAGATTTAAGCTCGTTTGCAGAGCTTTGACTGCATCCGGAGTACACCGTAAGGCGTGAATTCCATCCCATTTGCTGAGAAATATGCTCACTGTATCCTTATTGCGGTCTCAGTCTTCGCCTTTAAAGACTCATGGTTTAAAGTTCTTTAACAAGTCATCCACCTCTTTGGTAGTGAGAGTATGCCACATATTATTAGTTGGGCCTTGCCCTAGTGTGTCAACGTGCTCATGCATGTGGATGTCAGCAGGACTCTTGGAGTGCTGATTCATTAATTGAATTACTAATGTGGAGACTTTAGTAGCATTTTCATTTAAAGCTTTAAAATTCTCATCCATGACTGTCATGCGTGTTTGAAGTGCACAAAATTCTTGAATATCAAGCAACTCATAAGTATCTTCTCCTACCATAGTGTCATGATTACTCTCCTTGAGAGGATCCGGCCGTGGACCATTATTGGTAGGATCACGAGTACTTTGCTCAAAATCAAATGTCATATTGATATCCAAATACATGGCTACACAGTGTGGTGAAAGAAGTACTCAAAAAATATACCTGATATTGGGAGCACTCGCAAAGTACAGTAGCCATGCTAACTCCGTCAAAATTGATAGTAGTCTGCCGTATATGGAACTCCGCAAGCTCTTGATAGTTGAATCAACTATGCTTGATGATGCCAACAAAAATTTTTACTGCTTGAAACGTCGTTGACAACTGGATCTTCCCAAATGAAGAAATTGCAATAGATATTCTTTCAAAACTTCAACTCCGTCAAACTTTAGTTTCTATCAAATTCTGCAATTGCTGTAATTCTGACAGTTTGCCTAGAATTCGGTGGCCCCTTGCCTATACTTGTGTCAGATCTCGGCCGACAACCGTCGAACACCCTAGCTTGTATATGGGGTGTGTGCCCAGATGGGCACGCACCCTAGCTTGAGATTTTTTGATGAATTGCCCAAGGCCAAAGGACTTTGGGCTATGGCAACCACAGCAGTGCCGCGAGGATGAGGGAGAGAGAGAACTACCCGTCGGTTGCGTTCTGGGGGTCGCTCCAATGACGTAAACCCCTCCCCTCTGCAGCATGCATCCACCGGGCTAAGCCACGCAACATATGGTGGAGGTCGAGGCTGCCTCCCTCCCAGCACAAGCGGTGTTTTTTACACAGTGGGACTTCGTCATCCCCCTTAGTAGGCGGGCTCTTCACGCTCTCAAAGAGAGGAGCATGAAAAATCTCCACACCCTCCTGTCCAAAATTAGACCTTTCTCTGATACGAATGTAAGACAGGGGTGACTAGAGCCTGAGAGTCCACCACCCAACCACCCTTTATATAGGAATGCCCCTGGCACTTTGCCCTAGTTGGACTCCCCGTTCCACACCGCCTAGGCCGCCGGCCCTGCCTTATCTAGTCCAGCCTTGCCGGTGTCCTGACATAATCAAGATGGAGTCGAAGAAATTTGTCCAAGATTATAATCTCTTAATGAATTCCTTTATCATAGTGTGTTACCCACATCTCCACTATAGAAGAGATGGAACACTCTGGTGGACAACCACCTATTTGATTTCCCCAAGTTGTGATGATCATGCCTTCATGGGAGACACCTATATTTTCCAGCTAATCTAAGCTTAAGAAAGATCTCTCTCTCTCTCTCTCTCTCTCTCTCTCTCTCTCTCTCTCTCTCTCTCTCTCTCTCTCTCTCTCTCTCTCTCTCTCTCTCTCTCTCTCTCTCTCTCTCTCGGTCCTACTCATTGCAAGAAACATGGACAAGGATTTTTGAGGTCATGAATACTCCGGTTACACATGCTGGGGGAAGGCAACATAGACAATCAGTGTAAACTAGAGACCCATATTGTAGTGCGTATAGCACCTATTCTACTCTATAAGATTAAACCCTTTTTAGGCATACCACATGCACACGAAAGAGTCTTAGAATGGAGTGGAAAGAGTAAAAAGAGGTTGTGCCATCCGGTGGCACCAATTTGTTGGTGGTTGATAGTAGTCGGGCTTGGGGAGTGAGGAAACTAAAGAGCATATGATGACCTAAACACTCAAGAGAAAGCGAGCCTCATGCGAGGGATACCTAGAGAGAGAGAGAGAGAGAGAGAGAGAGAGAGAGAGAGAGAGGTCCCTTTCTGCCGTTTGGCTTCATGTTGCAGAGTCTGGCCCCACCCCACAATGATACTTGCTCTACTTTGTGGTCAATGTCCTTTTGCACCAGGTGAGCAGTTACGTAGGACAATTAGGCATTATGTTCCATAAGTGGAGGTGCGCTTTCACAAAGCAATGGTGTGCTATTGGAGGTGATGGAAGGACTCACAGAAAGATGCATGATATGCTTGCAATCACTACAAGAGGAGAAATCAAGAACCGCTCCCATTACGATGGAACAACAAATGAAAATGGAGAGAGAAAAAATTGCATTGGCAGTAATCCTAGCGGCAATAGACGCGGCAATGGTTTATGATTAATATGCAATGTAATAGTAGTGGGTATATACCCGCTACCTACATAAAACAATTGAAACATAAATTGCATTTTCAAAAAATATAAAAAATAAATAAACAAGAGAGTTTGAATGTACCTTAGCTTGAAAATTTAAAGTGCAAAAGACCAATTTTTTCAAGAAAAATACAAATAAGATGAAAATTTTAGTGCAATTGTATATACATATGCTCATAAAGTTTTCTTATGCCACATTGGGACTTTAAGAGAGGACTACAAATAATTTTCTATTTGTTCAAATTCTTCTCCACCTCGTCATCGTCCATAGGTTCATACGTCTGATCACCCTAACTCTACATTAAGCAAGACCAAATTAAACAAATTAACAACTCAAAAAAATCAAAACAATACGATTTGTTTAGAATTACTGCCTATAGAGATTTGATTGCTAAGTTAAATTGCTCGTGAGAGATGTGATGGTTCTTCAATAACCATCTATATTGACTTATGTATCCCGCTCTTGATACTTGACCATCTCTTTGGTTGGGCAACGTCTCGGAGTGATATTTTTCTATGTTAGCAATAACAAAATCAATTCATCAACTAAAACCTTTTTTGAACAATTTAGGCTCCAATAAAAAAAAAACTTACATGTTTGTCTTTTCCAAGCTGCTTTGCCTCTCGAACCATAGTGTGTGGGAGTTTGTCTGGCACGAGCTTCGTGTTGTTGTCTATAGGATGAATCCATTGCATCTTGTTCCCCCTTTTCTTGCATGCCCCACTTCCATGTCGTACGTGCGATGTTGCCTCCGTGATAGCTCTTGTTTGGATTTGTGACGTGGTTGGCCACTGCGCATCATACACTGGATTGCTTATTATTTAAAGATGTTTTAATGTAGCCCTCCAACCAATATGCTAAAAACCACTCATTACAATTGAGCAAGACATGCTTTCTCAATGTAATGTGCATGATTGGGCTACTAATCTTTGAAATTTACGAAACAATTCTTGTACGTTGAGTGTATAGAAATCTGAAGATGGATTCAAAACGCCCCATCTTGTGTTGTACCAAAGTCCAACTCGCCGCAGTACTTAAATCTATAGTAGCACCCATGCGTGTTTGGCACGGGTGTGTCAGTATCCTCAGCCTCTACATTTGGGTCAGCATAACACCCCCCCCAGTACCAAAGCAAGCAAAGCCATAGGATCCCCGTTGCTCCGCATATCTCGGCACTCGCTGCCTTTCTTGAGAGGAACGTCTGTGAATGCTACTAGAAGAAGTGCGCAAACGATGTTCGGGTGAATCATGAGTGGAAGGGAGTGGCGTAGTGCTACAAACAAAATCATGAAAGGCCCTGCAAAATAGTGAAAGCAACATATTGCAAGCCATAAAATCGATAAATTTGCATACCTGGAAAATCCCGTTGTCATAACAAGGTGTCTCATAACAACGTTGTCTCAAAAATTATTAAACTAAACAACATTGTTTATGTCTGTCTTCATCCATAAACTACATATTCTAGTATCCTAGACCACTAGAATAAGAATTATATGTCATACCCTAATGAATCAGGTTATCATTGGTCACACTCATTATTCAATAAATCAATCCTCATCAATCTCAAGTTCGATTCCATAAGTACTATCGCGATGTAAAATCATCATATGAGAACCCAAATCCAATTCCAATTCCAAATATAATCCAAATCCCAAATATCTTTCATTTCGTATATGCGGGTAAGAAAATCATACTAAGGACAGTGGTGGCCAGTCACTGCAGCATGATTTTGTGATTGGCGTTGCCGGAATCGGAGATTCTACACCAATAAGATGTGATGCCTAAATCAGTAAATTTGTGAATTTGATTCTGTTACATTAGTAGTATCTAAACTTTGAGCATGGCTAGGTAAACCAAAGGAGTTATGGATGTGTGGGGAATCCAATTGTGGAAGCTTAAAGTGGGAAGAATGTATCCTAGAAAGAGTTATTGAGGACAAGGAATACATTTGGGAACCTTTCCTAGAGGACGCCCTAGAACCCTTAGAATGGTTTCATATTCTATATTCATTAGATGTATGTGCTATTATGGAGGAACTGACGACTAAGTTTTGACAAGGACGGTTATGATGTGGTTCCATACTACATGGTTGATTTAATAGATGATGATGAAGGTGAACGAATATCAGAACAACCAAGAAAAATTAAGCACGAGGAAGAGGTGAATGGGGAGTTGTTCTACGATTCTCTAGCGCATCTTGAATGAGATGATGATGTAGATAACGAATGCTCTGACAACCCTAGTGAGCAAGAGGAAATGATATCGGATGTGGGGTTTTACGATTTTCCAAATCAAAAACCTAGATTTCAAGCACACTACAAGAAAAAGAAGACAACACACAAAGCAAGAGATAACTTAATGCCTAAAACGAGGAACAAAATAGAATTTCTAGCTCTGGTCGAAGACTGCATTAAAAACAAAATCTATGGCCAATTCTCTCGGGATCGAGATCGCTCTGGGACACGAGATAGAGCTAGAGACGTGAGAAAACAAACTCAAAAGTTGAAAACAAAAACTAAACAAAAAGAAACAGAAATAGCACCGATCAAAATAGGAGAGCCAAAATGGACCAAAGTTGAGCATAGAAAGAAGTACCAAGAGCTTAAGAAAACTCTAAGGGAAGTATGCACAACTGAATCAAAAAGCGGAGGAGATGAAAAAGACAAAAAGGACAACCATATGAGTGTACCCTCCCACTATAAGAAATTCACTTTTCAAGACTGGAAGATAGTATTGACATAGCCCGAACGAGAATGATGGGAGAAGGAGTCATATGACGGACTAGAGGATGCAAGGAAGTAGACCTAGAAGGACCTGGGGAGCAACCACAACCAATCTAAGTAAAGAAGAGGAAGATGAGCTTGTAAGACTTCTTCAAGAATATAAAGAAGTGTTTGCATGGTTGTAAACATCTCACTTTTTAAGTTGACTAGTAGAGCTTAATAGGGCACAAGCACAAAACACCCTAAGCCATCAAACTCACTTTTTATCAAGGAAGACATCATACGTGTATGATGTCTCATAGTAAGATTTTGCACAAAAATCACTCATTTGATTTCACAAACACATTGTGCATACTCTAAATATGAAGCACCTAAATTTCATAAGATTTGGAGCCAATAAGGGTACTCAAGACCTAAAAATAAACGAAAAGTCTCGGCCTAATCCCATAATTTGGCTTTGGAATTAGCAAAGGTGCTTCAAAGGAAGTGTAATTTTACACAAAGCAACCACATAACCTATACATCATGTTCCAATGCTCAAATATCCAGTTTACAAAAGCAGACATCATGCGTGTATGATGTCTAGACATGTCACAGAGGAGTTCAACATTTTGAACATCTAGAATTATAAAGCATGGTACATATAGCCTGTACACCAAGTTTGGGCACCTTTGGGCATGTTTTGAACACTACCCTCATCATTTTAAAATCAAAGTGTCCTTGTTATAAAATCAAATATCCAGCCACCCCAAATGATTTTCTCATATTAAACTGATCATTTAATGTGGGAGAATAATCGGGAACAAGGGCTAGAATATAGACATGTGCTTACGGGTATATCTCAACATGGGGCCAATAGAAAAGGGGTCCAAATGAGAAATGACATGTCAAAGAGCAAGGCTAGCTAATAGAGCTTCAAGACCTTAGGGTTAGATTCATTAAAGACCTCCAATGCCATGGCCTGGAGGATTTTGTGTTGTTTTTCCATAGAAACCTTTTTACTGGTTTTAAGAAAATCTTTCCAATGACATTTAGCCATCTTGAGCAGTGGGCTAGTGAAGCCAATATAAGGGATCATAAAGGCATTAATCACTTTTATCCGACGTGGGAATGGGAAACGAGCATACTCCCACCTATTCATTTTTTATTTGATTTTTTGAATCACCCACTCAAATCTTTGCTTGTGAGTTACGTCCACCCCCAAGGGGGCTCCCAAATGTTTGAAGATATTTCCTTTTGTGACAATCTCCTCCGACCAGTCAGAAGGGTCAAATGCATCATTTTTTGATAGAGAGACCAGCCTTGACTTCTCTATATTACACTGGGACCCCGAAGCTATTGAAAATATTTGCACAATCTCTAGAAATTTCCTGATGACCTGGGGGCACGCCTTCAAAAAGAGGAGAGAACCATCTGCAAAAAGTTTTGCTAGTAGTTGGGGATATTTCCTGGTAAAGCCAGGCCTTGCAACTCCCCTTGTTCCACACTAGCTTCGAGGGTCATGATTAAAGGATGTGATACTATGGCGAAAATCAAGGGGGTCAGAGGGCATCCTTGGCTTAGTGGACCTTTTGACCTCAAAAGCGCCCACAATTCTATCGTTAAATAGGAGCTCTAGCTAGCTTCTAGCACCCAGTACACATACCAGACGACATAGGGTAGGCCCAAAGCCCAGATCTTTCATGACAACTTCTATATATGTCCATGTTACTCTTTCATAAGCCTTATCAAGGTCCAACTGAAGCACAATGCACTCTTGCTTTGTGAAAGTTGCATATTTGATGCCCACTATTGCTGCCAAGATGTTATCGTAAATGGACCTTCCTTTGATGAACCCATGTTGATGGGGAGAGATGATATTGGATAGTGAGGGGGGCTAGTATGAGGGCTACTGCTTTAGCAATAATTTTGTAGGCCACCGACGTCATCACTATAGGGAACCAATGCTTTAGTTGGGAACAAAAAATCTGTTTTCGGATGGGTTTGATAAGCCCTCTCTTAACACTTATCTCCAACGACCCTTTGACAATGGCTTTATTGGACAACCTTGTGACTAGGACCTTGAGATCATCCCAAAATTCTCTAAATAATTCCACCATCATCCCATCCCAACCATGGGACTTTTCCTTGCCAAGGGCTTGCAATGCTAGTGAACATTTTTCTTTGAAAAATGCCCCTTCCAATCAATTAGCTTCTGAGTGGGAAATCTTCTTCTTGACACTCTAAAGTAAGGTCCCTCTAGCTTCTTCCACTTCCTGGGAGTGGGTCTTTTTCCATCCAAGTATTGGACTAAGATAGCTCAACATCAAACCAACCATGTCATCTTGGTTATGAACTTCTATCCCTTTCTCATCATAGAGCGAGCGGACGTGGCCAAGCAAGGGAGTCTTGGTCAAGAAGACTTTACATTGAAATGGGATGATGGCAAGGAAGCCATCCTTATTACAAATATAAGCTCAAAGAGCTTGCCCACCATATATACCACAAGACGTTTTGGACATTTTCTCACAATAATCCCCACATGGTGACTTACCTCAACATCATGAGCTTCTGTGAGAGAGGCCTCACATACCTAGCTAGGTACGATTGGGGGTAGGGGACCGTTGGCCCGGTGAGGTGGCCGGTGGTCCCTTGCACCCAATTGTACCTAGCTAGGTATGCGGTGCCTCCAAGCAAAAGCTCATGATGTTATGCATTGTATGAAAGACACTAAAAAAGGACTCTGTTTTCCTACATGAGAAAATTTCTAAATCTTCTTGTGTACGCACAAATATTCCTTTTTCTTTAAAAAATAAAAAATATATACTCACAAACGTGAGGCCAGAGAATTTATATTAGGAGCATCCTCCAATACATACCAAGCTCCATTTGAGCAAGGTCTATGATGGCCTGGCTAGGCTGCGAACCTTCGGTGGCTAACTTAACATGGATAAGTGTCACATTGGTGAAAGCAAGGTCACCTTCTTGGCCATGTAATTTTAGCAAAAGGGATTGAGGCTAACCCTAGCAAGGTTCAAACTTTCGTATCTCTGTCGTCGCCCACCACAGCCAAGAAATTGGTCTCTTTCCTTCAGAAGGTAAGCTATTTGAGCAGGTTCATTCACAAGGTCTCTTAGGTGGTTCTCCCTCTACAACAAGTCACCCATAGAGATGTCTTCTCATGGAGTGAAGAAAATGAACAATAGTTCACCGAGTTGAAATAGATCCTGGATACACTTTCCACCATTGCACCCCCTAGATGGGACAAACCATTTTATGTGAACCCCAGTGTAAGAAGTGATACGCTTGGAGCCGTACTAATGCAAAAGGACCCCCAAACCTCTTTCATGCATCCTATCTACTTCTCTAGTCATGTCATGACCCCATCAGAAAAAGGATTCACCACGGTAGAGTGCATAATGCTTGCATTGATGTTTCCCACTACAAAGTTCCGCTCTTAGCTATTGCCTAGACCCTTTGTAATTCTGAGAATGAAAGAAGTTTTTCCGTATGTGATGCAGCACATGGATGTCTCATCTAGAATCTCTAAGTGGCTTGTTAGATTACTAGAGTTTGATAACACCATGCAGGTAGAAAAATCCATCAGGGCTAGTCTAGAAAGTATTCTTACTCATCGTCATTATGAGAAGAAGCTAAAGGTCAATACAGAAGGTAAAGAAGTGACACCAATGGTAGAAATTCCTAAGCTAGAAAGAGCTCATTCTCTTTTCTTTGATGGAGCATACAAAAGAACAACGGACCAGGCTGCAGTTGGCGTCATCATTTTTAATGAGCAAAAGGAGAAGGTAATCTCTATTGGGCAGCACTTACACTCCCACTCCAGCAATGAAGTAGAGTACACGGATTTAATTCTTGGCTCAGAACAATGTATTTTGCAAGGGATTCAACACCTAAATGTGTTTGGCAATGCCATGCTTTTGATAAAGCAGATAAATGGCACTTGGATTTGTGAAATTGAGGTTTTACTTGGCCAATTGCGCCAAGTTAAGGCTCTTTTAAGAAATTTTGAAGTAGTGCAATTATTTCATGTCCCTAGGGTAGAAAATCAAGAGGCAGATGCTCTAGCCAAGGAGATAATACAAGATGTTCCCATAGGAGCAATCAAACTGAAACTACCCCTCTTTCATGTCTTGAAGGGTACACCAAGGGCCATAACCAATGGCTTGTCAAGAAATCTACAAGATACGCCTTGTAAATATCAACTTATATTGCAAGGGCAAAGACCAGATTCTCAGGCAAGTGCCAATCTCTAGTGAGATCACGGAGGTAATCTCAAGTTGCCATGATGGTGTCTGCGACGGCCATTTTTCTCTAGATATTACCAGTAGGAAGATTCTACAGGCATGATTCTCTTGGCCTAGTCTTACATGGATGTGCATCATTGGTGTGAAACATTCAAGGCTTGTCAAGTGTCTAGTGATCATACACTAACCTATGAGCCACACACTCCTATCGTCTCATATGGTCCGTTTGAAAAGTGGGGAATAGATGTAGTTGGTCCTCTTCCAAGGGCCCAATTAGGTAAACTATACATTTTAGCTGGTGTAGACTACATGACCCGATGGGCTGAAGCAGTAGCCACCACGCGCATTACAACCCAAGAAGTGGCAAAGTTCATATTTGAGCACATTTGTTGTCGTTTTGGAACACCTCTAGAGATAATATCTGATAGAGGACCAGGTTTTAGAGGCGATTTGGTGGGAGAACTGATGAAAAAGTTAGGCAATACACATCGACATTCCATCCCATAGTAGCCACAATGTAATGGTCTAGTGGACAAAGTAAACAGGATGATCTGTAAGATTATCACAAAGCATGTGAATAACCACACATATGATTGGGATAAGCATCTCATGGCCGCTCGTTAAGCCTACCGCATGACATTTCAAACATCACTAGCCAGCTTGCGAGTCATGGCTAGCCAATTACAATGCCCAATTGTCCATATCCACAACCACATCCTGGATCTAGATAGGCTTCAACTACATAGGGAAAAAGTGAAATTGATTTTCCCGAACACTATAAATTCTCTCCCTTGCAAGGCTTGCTTTAGAACATTATGACAATGGTAATATTTGTGGACTTGCCTATTATGTGGCACCAAGTAGCGTGTTCGTCCGCAACCAACAATTGTACTCTTTTAGACACGCTCAAGAGAAATCTGATTGTTTGCACTTGTGGATGACCAGTGACCTCCACACAGTGGTGGCCGGTGACAATATATAATTGAAGGTTCATCCACAACTAAAGTTAGCACAGCAATATGGAGCTGAGGGAGATGAAGTGATGCTACTATGATGAGGATGGAATTGACACTTGGAGGAAAGGGAGAAGATGTGTCAAGGAATCCATGTGCTTTGGTCATTGTGTATGCCAAATGTGGTGTCCTATAGGAAGCGTGAGCAGTCCTTGAAGGGCATTCTATCATTGTGGGACATGTTGAACATGGCTTAGCAAGGAAGCTCAAAGTTGTCTAGTTAAGGGAAGACCTTTCCCTAACTACAAAGAGAGTGCACCAAGACCGACAAAATATTTGCAACACGTACTCAAAAGCAGCCTAATCATCCGTGCGTGCACGGATGACTAGCAAGCTCCACAATGGTGGGTTACTCTCATGACTTTCTGCCTAGAACGCCATCACCTATAATCACTATAATGCATTGATTATAGGATATTCCAAACATGGCTTTGGCAAGGAAACTCTAGGATCGTTCAACTAGATGCAACCTGCAAAGGCAACATGTGGTCTACAATGGTTGGCCGCTTCAAAAATATGCATATTTAAGAAGTACATTATTGAGTCAAAGGCAATACCCTCGTGAAATTCTTGGAATGTCATTACTTGGAATGTGTTGATTGCAAGGTATACCCAACATGGCTGTGGAAGGGAAGCCTTGTGTTATTTTCACTAGATGTGAAAAGGAGGTCTTACACCTTGAGTTCTTGTGTCCTTATAATGGCTCAACATTGATTTGGTTGATATGTATGCTAAGTGTGGTGCCTATCTAAAGCATCAAGAATAGTTCTTGATGGGCATCTTCTCCAAGTTGTCATCTCAATGATTGTAGGATATGCCCAACATGGCTGTGACATGGAAGCTCAAGGTTTTTTAAACTACATGCAAAGGGAAGGCCTTTCTCCAAATGGAAAGGGAATGAGTGAAAATGACCAGAAAAAGGGCTAGAGCATATGCTCAAAAGAAGCTTGATCATCCACGTGTGCAGATGACCAACGAGCTCCACAACAACGGGTTACCTATGAAAGATACATATTTAGGGAGTACCTTGTTGATTTTATATATCAAATGTGGTATCCTCATGAAAGCCAGTTCTTATCGGGAATTTCATCACTTGGAATGTGTTGATTTCTGGATATACCCAACGTGGATATGGCAAGGAAGTTTTTTGTTGTTTTCATCGGATGTGAGGAGGGATTGCACCTTGAAGGCTTGTGGTTTGTGCAAGATATTGTATCAATGATGATCTAGTCCATATGTATGCCAAACATGATGCCCTATCAGAATCATGAATTGTTCTTGATGAGAATCCTCTCCAAGACACCATCATTGATTGTAGGATATACTCATTATGGATCTGGCAGGGAATTTCTAGGATGTTTCAAGTAGATGCAAAGGAAAGGCCTTTCTCAAAAAAAAAAAATCCCATGCTTGCACCTTGAAGAGATATGGCCTTATGAAAGACCTTCATAGCTATGGGAGGTTCATAGTGAGACTACTGTTCAAGGTCCATCAGCCATTGACTTCCAAGCACCGGCCATTGGCCATTAACTACCGGCCACCGGCGAACTAGCTAAACAACCAGCCATTTTCCAACCAACTTAGTCCACCGGTCAACCATAATATTCCGATAAAAAAGGAATATTCTGGCAAGTGGTTTTTTCATCACACACGATGGCTTCTCCTCGTAATGGGAGCCTTGCAAATGTGTATTTTTAATACAAAAAGTTACAAGGGGTAAATCAGGCTCCATACTTAAGAAGTAAGACCCAATCATTTTCTTTAAATGTTAAGGCCCTTCTATGCTTGTCAACATCATCTTTTTGCATTCTTTTAGTGATGGACATAGACTCCCTAATATTTTGAAAATATTCTTGTAGATCACAGCTATACTCATTGACAACGAAGATATTTCCATGTACTCTGAGTAGCAAGGGACTTTTAGGTCTTCCTTCAATGATTTCAAAAGGTGCTTTTCCGGTAGAAGTATGGAGAGTATTATTGTACGCATTGTCTACAAGAGGTAAGTAATTTTCCCATTGTGAGCATTGATCTACTTGTGGAACACAAGTTTCTAGTAGATCAAGTATCGTAAGATTGGCTATCTCGCTTTGGCCATCCATTTGTGAGTGATAGGCCAAAGAGAAGTTCAACCTTGTACCTAGATTTTCAAAGAGATCTTTCTAAAAATTATTGGTCATTCTAGGATCTCTATCGGACATGATGGATGTTCATAATCCATGGTATTTGAAAATATGAGATATGAAGAGAGTTTCCATTTGGTGTTCCTCAATAGTCTTTTTGACAGGAGTAAAGTGTGCTTCTTTGATAAACCTGTCAAGTATTGTTCATATTCCTGTATTACCATGGATAGACTTGGGTAATCCAAAGATAAAATCCATGGATATACTCTCCCGTGGTGAATTAGGATTGGAAAATGGATGGAGTAATCCAGGTTTCTTCCCTCTACTAGACTTAGTCTTTTGGCATACCACATATTTTGAAACATACTCTTGTCTATCCACTTTGATGGTAGGCCAATAGAAGTATGTCTCTACTCCCTCAAGAATAGGTTAAATGCCTGTATGCCTCACATAGGGAGGAGCATGGGATTCATACATGACTTTCTCACAAGGGGAGTGGGTAACGCATAGCCTAGTGCCATGGAGAAGATAACCATCCTGCAAGGTGAATGGTTCCTCTTTCTTACCCAAAGCAAGGGCTGACATTATGTCTTTAAAGTCAGGGTGAGTAGCATACTCATATATCATAGAAGATAAATCATTGTGAGTTGCTATAAACATCACATTAACTTTTGGTCATTGTGAAACTGCATCAGCCACTTGATTGTGCTTATAAGCAATGTGAGCAATGTTTAAAAAAATTTGCAAAAGGAAATTTTCCACCTCATTTGTTTGCCAAAACGCTTGGTTTGTGTCATGAATTATTTGAGACTTTGGTGATCTGTTTGCAAAATAAATGGAGTCCTCAATAGATAGTGCTTCCATGTGTCTAGGGCATGTAGAACAACTAAAATCTCTTTCTCATAAATGCCCAAGACCCGTTCATCCGTATTGAGCCTTCGGCTCTCATATGCTATGGCATGCCCTTTTTGAAACAAAACTGCTCGAAGGCAATCACCACAAGAATCACATTGGACCTCAAATGGATTTGAGAGATATGGAAGCATAAGGACTGATTGGGAGGTAAGCTTCTCTTTGAGTTTATCGGCTCTCATATTCTATGGCATGCCCTTCTTGAAGCAATATTGCACCAAAGAAGTCACCACAAGCATCACATTGGACCTCAAATGGCTTTGAGAGATCTGGAAGCATAAGGACTGGTTGGGAGGTAAGCTTCTCTTTGATCTTGTCATAAAAATTTTCCTCCTTAGTGGTCCATGATAACTTAACACTAGGTTGGTAACCTAACAGGACATAAAAGTGTCCTTTCAGGGTTTTGAAAAAAACCTCCAAAACCATAGTAGATCCACTCATTTTGTAAAATCCTTTCATGAGTTTACAGTTCAAGGCCTACTACACATGGAAAAAATAAGAAACTTGTAAAATTTCTCATCTTTTGGTCACACCAAGCCTCCAAAGTTGATGGACCAGTGCATTTTCATCAAAACAGTAATTTCTTACGTTTTGTTGCATAAAAATAAGATTAGGGATTTTTGTAGGACTTGAGATAAATTCCCTAGTTAACTTCAATGGGTTGGTGATCAGAACATATGATTGCTTCTCACTCACTATTTTTTGTTTTTCCAAAATAAATAGGTACAAAAAAGTTGAATTTTTACCATTCTGCAAACCTATCATCAAAGTTTCTATAGCCACGCTCAATACAAATAATATATGCATGTTTTCTTAGTTCCCTATTGTTCTTTATGTTCATAAGGATTCATGGAGCATGTCAAAAGAATAATACATCTCTTACCAAGGGGAATCTTGGGGACAAAGATGAAGTGCTAAATACAGCAAACATGAAAAAACTGGGTTCAACATTATGAGTTGTAGAATCCCATAGAAACTATTCAATATCTAGAAAAATTTGATCCTTATGACTAGATATGGTTACTACCTACAAAATACATGTAGTTGTCACAAGAAACTAACAATATTGAAAAAGCTATACTTGATATACTAGAATGTTTAGTTTTCTTCTATAATTGAAAAAATCAACCATCGTTGTATACTATGCAAAATAGGGTATTAGGTGCCCCAAAACTCAAGGAATATTAGCTTTATGTTACAATATGCGACATAGAAAATAAAAAATGCATTTGGATATCATGAAATCCACCAAAAAAATCATAGAAGGGCTAAAATTGGCTAAAAAACAGGATTTGACAATTTTTGTAATTTGGTCATAACTTACAACTTTAATATTTATTTCTCCCTAGAAGCATCAGGACATGTTGAGGACTACTAAAGATAGTTCTCTAGCATTATAGACCTCACAAAAATGAATTCTAGAGTGGTATAGTTGCAAAAAGTTGAAAAAAGCCAAAAACAGGACCCGTTTTTTCACACAGTTTAGGTTGTGAAATGTGGTGCAAGGACAAGGTTAAAGATGGAATTGATATTCCAAAAAAATGTCGAGTTTTTTTCAGCTCATGAGACAACTTTCTAGATAGATAGCACCTCAAAATCCATTTTGAAACTCTTGACATAATTCAAGGAAAATGGTCACTTAACAGGACATAAAAGTGTCCCATTACCAACCTAGTGTTAACGTTCTTCTTTGTTAAGTCATGTAATGTTCCCGCTATTTGAGATAAGTTTTATATGAAGCATCTATAGTATGCACACATACTAATAAAGCTTCTTAGTTCATGTAGATTCCTTGGATTAGGCAATGCTTTTATTACCTCAAAATTTGATGGATCCATACGCATACCATCTTGAGAGATAATATGAACTAAGTATTAAATCTCTTGAGGGAAAAAATCACCTTTCTTTTGATTGAGAGAAAGATTATTCTCCCTCGATGCTTGAAAAATCACCTAGAGATTTTTCTTGTGTTCCTCCAAGGATTTAGAGTAGATGATGATATCCCAGTGAATTTGCAATAGGGTCTAGAGATTTTCTCCATTAAACGGTTGAACGTGATTGGTGCATTAGTCAAGCCAAAATGCATGACTAGATATTTGCAAAGACCAAACGTTGTACGGAACACGGTCTTTAGGATATCTTCATTCACTATCCTTATTTAATGCTAGCCACTTTTAAGGTCAATCCTACTAAAGTAGGTAGAGCCTTGTAGCTTATCAAACAAATCTTCTACCCAAGGTTAAAAAAAAATTGGTTTTGATACTTATATCGTTTAGTGCTCTATAGTCCACACACATGCGGTATGTACCATCTTTCTTTTGCACTAAAGGACTAGAGAAATACCTAACCTAACTTATAACATCTACCTAGCCTATAGCCTAGCCTAACCAAAGTCAGTTTGCGTTTTTAGAAGTACACGAGTCATCTTAGAAGTCCGATTGTGTTTTTAGAAGTACAGGAATCATACTCGAAGTCTGTTTGTATTTTCTCGACTATTATGCCGTCGATAGCTCTAACCTAACCTATAATCTCACCTAACAAATAACATAAACCTAACCTAACCTAGCCTAACATAAAAACAACACAATGGTGAGGCGTTTAGCAAAACGACAAGCCATACAGTTTGCCCACAATGCATATGCGATGTGGGCAAGCTCTATGGCTTGCCAATTTGGCAAACGACTCACCATTGTGTTGTTTTTAGAGTTGCGAAGTGATTTTATGACAACACAATGGAGAGCCGTTGGCAATATGGCAAGCCAAAGAGCTTTCCCACAATGCATACGCCTTGTGGGCAAGATTTATGGCTTGTTGTATTGCCAAACGGATCGCCATTGTGTTGTTTTTAGGGGCACGAGGTAATTTTAGCGCTTGAAAATCGCTCGCAAACATATAGACAACACCATGGCGAGCCATTTGGCAATACGGCAAGCCATAAAGCTTTCCCACAATGCATATGAATTGTAAGCAAGATCTATGGCTTGCCGTCTTGCCAAACGGCTCGCCATGGATTTTAGGACTTGAAATCCACTCACAGACATATAAACAACACAATGGAGAGCCGTTGGCAATACAAAAAGCCATAGAGCTTTCCCACAATGCATATGTGTTGTGGATAAGCTTTATGGCTTGCCGTATTGACGAGCGGATCGCCATTGTGTTGTTTTTAATATGTGTTGTGGGTAAGCTCTATAGCTTGCCGTATTGTCGAAAGTAGTTTGTTTGTTTGTCCAGGTGAAAAGCAAGATTTTGTGTTTGTTTGTCCTGTTGGTTCCCTACTTTTGGTTGAACCCAATTCTCACCCCCTTTTTGAATTTGGACAAATAAAGTTTAGTTTCCCCAAATTTTCTTACTTTTCACAGCTTTTGCTCTGCTTAACCCAATTTCTTGATTTGGATGTTCTTTTAGCACCCTGTTTCTGGCCAAACTCAAGATTTTGATGTCGGAAAGTAAGTTCAAAGTAGAGGAAAAAATTTCTACTCACTTGACCTAAAAGGTACATGGATCGCAATCCATGTTGGACAAGCAAGCTTGAAGAAATCTGCAGAGTGTGTCTCCTACAAGCTTGTATGTCCCCTTTTGCCAAGTTTTGTTGAGTTTAGTTCAGCTTTGAAGCTATGACCATCAATTTTCCAACTTTTCAGAGTTATGGTCTTCGGTACCAAAATAAGGTTTTGGATGGTTTTTACCCTGATCCTTTTGGCCCCAATTGATGGTGGAATTTATTACTTAGCCTACTCCTATAAATTTAAATAGATGCACAATCATAAATGAATTTAACAAATCAAAAACAATAACAAAGTGTATGGTGAAATATTCCTTTCCAAGCATAGGAAAATCAAAGAACGTAACACTCTTTTGTACTTCACTCACAACAAGGAGTAGCATTGGTTGGTCCTTGACTCTAGTCTCTACTAAGCACTAAACCTACGTCTAGTTGCTTTACTATCTCTGTGTAAGTGAAAAGGGTGTCAAAATCTTTAGAAGGGATTTTTTGTACAACTAAGTCAATCACCACCTAAGGATCAACTTCCCTGGCCATGGTGCCGATGCCAGCGGTTTGCCGTGATGGACGTTGGTGCAGCCAAAGTTGGTCCAAGCTAGAAAGTGGTCTATGCCAGGCAAAGGCAGCAAGCAGGTGTAGTGCAGAAGGCTAGGGTAGGTGCCAAGGTCCTGGGTAGCCAAAGGGTAGCAAGAATGTATGTCTAAAGTGGTTTTTTAGGCCAAGAGAGGTAAAGGACATGTATAGGTGTGGTAGCAGGTGAAGGTGTCTGAAGTGTTGACACATGGCAGGGCTTAACCCACATGCACATGGAGGGTACCATAGTGTGGGGTATATAAGCTAAGGCGTGCCATCCACTTGGAGTATCTCCGTGGAGAGCAAGCTCCTAGGAGTGCTAGCGATGGTGTGGTTCTGCGGGGCGTTCCATTGGCAGTCTTGGTCGCGTGTGGTGGCGCGAGGGGGCTATAATAGCTAGTTTTGGTGGTGAAAGTCGGCGGCCAGTGGTGAATTGTGTAGGTGGTGTTGTCCATAGCTGATGGCGTGGCCATGCACCCGAAAAAGGTCCGTTCCCGCAACTGGCCCTTGGAGGCCCCATTTTTTGAAGACTAGGGGGGAGGCAATGTCAACCTCGCTAATGCCCCCTCCCCCATGCATGGTAAGAGGACAATCCCGAGAGAGAGAGAGAGAGAGAGAGAGAGAGAGAGAGAGAGAGAGAGAGAGAGAGAGAGAGAGAGAGAGAGAGAGGCCTAGGAGGGCCGCCAGGTGTACAAGACAAAGGCAAGGGGCCATTTCAAGGCCGACAAAGCAAAGGCAAGAGGGTAAGTCTAAAGGGGCGCCAAGTGCAAATCGAGCAAGCCTTTCCAAGGCAGGGTATGGTAGGACAAAGGGTCAAAACGAGGAGCAATGCAAGCTAAGCCCCCCCAAAGGATAAAAATAAAGAAAAAAAAATTAATTTTTTTAAAAAGCCTAGGGGCAATAGCGACATCGCTAATGCCCCCCCCCGCCAAGTGCAAGAGAGCAGATAAAAAATGAAGCGGCTACCTCCTCCCAAAAAATGCTAAATTAAGGTGCTAGATGGGCCAATGAAAGGGAAGTTTTTAAAGTTGAAGCCCCCCCCCCCCCCCCCCCCCCCCCCCCCCCCCCCCCCCCCCCCCCCCCCCCCCCCCAATAAAAGTCATATTTTAATCAAACTAGGGGCTTTTTTTTTGCCGTTTGAAGCCTGCAAAAGTGGATCTCTCTGACAAAGCTAATCCCTTTGTACTTTTTTCTTGAAAATGGCCATGGTTATGGCATTACAAACCTTTGTATATGGCTTTTGAAGTGCAATCAAACCACTATCACCCCGCTTTGCTGTAGTTTCCCCTTCCCCCTTCTCTTTCTACTACTTTCATGTCTCCCCTTGATGCCGGCAGAGTGGAAGTGTGTGCCCCCCGGACCGACGGTGTTTTGTGTGAGAGTGTGAGATTGAGTAGCTGCGTGTGTGTGGAAGGGCTGAAATGGAATGTGGCAATAGGTGTGTATTAGGTGGTGGATTCATGGAGTGTGTGAGCGGTGGAAATTGAGCAGGCTGTGGTCTGCTAGTGAGAAGTGTCTTTTTGAAGGTGTTTTCTAAGAGGATAGGGGTGTTGTGGATACCATGAGCTATAGAGAGGCCCCTATGTTTGTGCTAGGTGTGTTCCCCTAGCCCCCCTCTCCATTTTCTGGTGCCTCCACTGAGGAGAACATTGATTGCTCCAAGTTCATCGCAAAGAAGCAGTTTTTCTCGTTGGAAATCATGGAAGCAAGAAGCTATCGACCAATTTTCACAGGCGTGGAGGGCCCTGACAAGTGGATGTCGAATTTCGAGCTGTATATGCCATTGCTGCATATGTTTAATGAGGATAGCAAGATGCAAACATTTCCTTTGGTGATGCGTGGAAAAGCTAAAGTTTGGTATGAAGCTCTGGAAGGCGAGTTGAGGCAAGCGTGGCCGGCTGTACGGGCCAGATTTGTTCACGAATTTCGCAAGGAGGCGTCCCTAGTTGAGATGGATGCGAAGCTGAAGGTGCTTAAACAAGATATAAGTGAAGAGTTCAATCTATTTTTGGGTCTTTTTGAAGAGTTTTGGGTAGAATTAGCGACAGCCATGCAATTGGCTAATGGAGACTACTTTAAGCTAGACAAATTCATGGCGTGTCTGCACCCCAAGGTGAGAGATAAAGTCGATTTTGAGAGCCCAAAAAATTACAATGGTGCGGTAGCGATTGCACGGTCAAAGAGCAGAAAGATAAAGAAGAAGATAGAGCAGGGTGTGTCTGGCTACGAGACGATGGGCCCCCTTCAACTACAAAGTCCAAGAGAGGCTACGCACGAAGAAAATCATGAAAACTGAGGTGTAGCTATTGTGCCGCAAAATTGGGTACGCACGGTGCAAGATTTGTTCGAGAAAATGCAAGAGTTTCGTCTCAGCGTGATGGATAGAGGATAGCCAAGAGGAGCAAGGGGAAGGGCAAGGCTGCTGCCAGGTAGGTGCTACAATTGTGGAGAGAGGGCACAATGCACCTGATTGTCCTCAGCCACAGAGGGAGAGAGAAGACATTTACCCGTTGTTTGGTAGAGGTGGAGGCTAGGGGTGTTTCAATGGTCTAAGAGAGAAAGCAGTGGAGAATCTTGTACAGCGAGCTCCGCCAAATGGAGGCAGAGTCCCAAAAGTGAATATTATTGGGGTGGATAAACAAAACATTGAGATTTTGGTTGATAAGAGGGCAAGAGCTGAGATAGATACAGAGACAGAGCGGGAAACTAGAGCTCGCAAGGGCAAAGAGAAGGTGTACAAAGGTAGAGAGTAGCCCGAGCCTGGCAAAAGACGAAGACACCACAAAATCAAACAAGCGGATTTCCAATTAGGGCGTGGCTATCTTGAGTACAACCTGGTAAGTGATGTTCAAAAACATAAAGCAAACATTACTTTTGGTTAGTTGTTAGCTTTAAATCCAAAATTAAGGTGGCAGTGGTCCACAAGTGTTAGCACCAGGGTGCCAAGAGCCAAGGGGAATGTGCAAGTGGTGCAAAACATGGCTTTGAGGGTAGGTAACCCCACTGATGTTCTTCCACTGGTTGATGCTGTTATAGAGAAGAGGATGCAGGTACATGCCTATATAGATGGTGGAGCGTAGGTTTGTGTCATGACGGAAGCAACAATGAGAGAGACAGGTGTCAAGGCAGTAGCCAAGGCGAATGTGCACATGAGGATGGACAACCATAATAAATCCAGGTGTCTGGGTGTGGCTCAGGATGTGAAGGTCAAGATGATGGGCATAGAGTGCCTTTTTTGTGATAAAGGCAAGAGATAATGCTTATCCAATCATTCTTGGTAGGCCATGGATTTTGGTGATAGGTGCTAAGCAGGATTGGGAGAGAAAAGTGTTCACCTTGCCTGACAAAGAGAAGGGGAGACACATTGTGTTAGATTTGAAGACCAAGGTGAGCAGTTCTCGTCCTATGGCAGTTAAAGATGAGGGTGACATGACGAGCTACGAGTACGAGACAGAGACGGCCTATGATGAAGGCTACAATAGCACAGAGTAAGAGGAGAGCAAGGACGACATGTTGAAGATAGACGCAGACTTATGCGGAGTCACCATAGATGACTCCCCTCCTAAAGGGAAAGGTATGTAGCCTCAAGCTCCTGGTTTAAGTATAGAGGAGGTTTCAAGCATGTTGAGTGAAGATTTGACCAAGGTGAAAGGAGGGTTATGTTCAACTATGTGATTCCTATCCAAACCTATTTGCAATGAAATACAAGCATTTGTGAGGTGCAAGAGGGTAGAGCACAAGATTGTTCTCAAGGAGGGACATAGACCTAAAGCACAGAAGCTGAGAAGACTAGGGGAAATCCAAAAGGAGGCCCTTTGGCATGAGATCAATAAGTTGATGGATGCAAGCATCATATACCATGTGAAAGAGTCAGAGTGGATCTCACCAGTCGTTATAGCCCCTAAGAAGAATGGCAAATGGAGGGTGTGTGTTGACTACAAGCCACTGAATGCAGCAACCAAGAGAAATCACTATCCGTTCTCGTTTCAAGACAAAATCCTAAACTAGATGGTTGGGCATGAGAGATACCCAATTATGGGTGCCTTTTTGGGGTATTTTCAGATAGGAATTGCACTCAAAGACCAGTTGAAGACCACATTCATATCTCCATGGGGTTGTTTTGCTTACCCTGCAGGATGCAGTTTGGATTGGTGAATGCATATGCCACCTTCCAAGATTGGATGAACATGGTATTTGGTCCAAACTTGGGCCACTTTATCACGGTCTTCATGGATGATATAGGCTGCTATAGTTCAAGATTGAAGCACCTATCAAAGTTGCAGTTATTCTTTCAAAGGCTTGATGAAGAAGGAGGTCAATTGAACCCCAATAAGTGCAAGCTAGCACAGCCTCAAGTGCAGCTGTTGGGTCATGTGGTATTGGAGAATGGTACAGAGTTTGATCTCAAGAAGGTGAATGCGTTGGTGTTGATGGAGCCGCCATCAAACACTCAAGATTTGGCTTCGTTTGTTCATAAGCTAAAGTAACTATCACGTTTCTTTTGGAAGTTATTGCAATACGTGCATCCTCTTCAAAAGAGAGCTCAGCAGGTGCATGGTTATGAGTGGGATGAGAAGGCTCAACAGGCTTTTGATAGGGTTAAGGAAATTTTGTGTCAGTTGCTAGTGGTGTGTCCTCCCAATCGAGAGGACGACTTCTATGTGTCTATGACCATGGGCACAGTTTCTATTGGAGCGGTTCTACTGCAAAAGGTAGGGAGAAGCTACAAGCCGATATACTTTGAGAGCAGGGTGATTAGCCCAGGAGAGGCTACCTAGACCGAGGCATAGCAATGGGTGATGGATCTGGTCTTCACTTTAGGAAGTTCAAGGTGAATTTAATTGTGTGCAATTTTTTTGTGTTAAGAGCTAACAATCTATTATCAGAGGTAGTACTACATCTAAAGCCAGGAAGTGGGTGTTGGAGCTACAAGAGTTCAAGTTCAAGTTCAAGGTGGATCACACGAGTCGGTCTCACTTGGCAGACATTCTTGTCAACACGGCCATTGATTTGCCAGCCTATCCAAGGGTGGTGCGAGATGAAACTAAGGAGGATCCTGATTTAGAGAATTCTTTTACAATGTGGCTCTATGGAGCATATCAAAGAATGGTACAGAAGGCAGGAGCTATATTCTTGAAAGCATGTGATTTGGAGGATGTCCACACCAATAATGAGGCGGAGTATCTCACTCTGCATTTGGGTTTGAAGTAGTGTATAGATTTTGGCATTTCCAGATTGGTGGTGAAGGGAGATGCATTGCTAATCATCAAGAAACTGCTAGGCCAATGGTAGGTAAAGTGGGACTCTTTGAAGCATTGGTTCTTTTCCATCAAGAAGATGATAAATTCTTTTGAAGAGGTTCATTTCAAACACATAAGAAGAGAGCAGAACCAAGAGGAAGATCAGTTAGCAAGTAGCAGAGTGCAAGTGCATGTTGCAGGTCTATATGTGGCCCCAATCACTTATGCAGGTAGGGAGACTCTAAAGGAGATGGAAGGGTTTTTGCGTACAGGGCAGTGTCCAGAAGGTTTGTCCAAGTTGTAGAAGAGCAGAGTGGTGCATAAGGCTCGCAAATTTACACTCGTAGGTGAAGATCTCATGAACTATGGACGTGACGGAGTGCTAATAAGGGTGATGTACAAAGAAGAGATAGGTATGGTGTTGGAGCAATGCCACAAAGAAAGTGGACACCAAGGCAAAAACCAAGTTCTATTTTGAGTGCTTAGAACAGGCTTTTGGTGGCCTTCCATAGTGAAGGACATGCATTATTGGTGCAAGACGTGCCATGATTGTCAGACTATATGTGAAAGACGACTTGTAGTGGAGTCACAAAGTGCCTTCATTGCACAAAGTGCTTTTGAGAAGTGGGGTCTAGATGTCATAGACCCTCTCCCAAAGTCTACAAGCAGTAAGAAGTATGTGGTGGTAGCCATTGACTACCTTACAAGGTGGGTCGAGGCCAAGGCTGTGAGGAAGTGAATGCTGATGTGGTGGCTCAGTTCGTGTTCAGTAACATCTATTGCTATTTTGGGATTCCATGGGTGTTAGCTTTTGATAGGGATCAGGGGTTTAGAAGCGAACTCATGAGGGCATTAGTGGAAAAGGCTAAAGATTCAGCACCGGTTTTTCTAACCCTATCACCCACAATGCAATGATCTAGTCGAGAGTGCTAATGGAAAAATCGTTAAAATGTTGACAAAGTACGTGTACAAGCAGGAAGCTGAGTGGGAAACAAATCTAGAGACGTGTTTGTGGGCGTATAGAACATCCTATAAAGTAGCGACAATTTTCACTCCATTTCGAGCTAGTCTATGGTAAGGAGGTTGTGTTGCCACTGCATGCACATTTAGGTGCTTTAAAGGGTACGTGGTGTGTCAATGCCACTCACCAAGGAGTTCTACAGGATTGGATAGCCACTTTGGAGGCTTTACAGATGGACAGAGAGGAAGAAGCAGACTACTATGTGAAGTAGATAGAGGAGCGGGTTGCCAAGTTTAATCAGAACCTGTCTGACTAGAGGACATAAGAAGAAGACCTGGTCATGAAGTACAAAAGCTACCTGTATTTCACATTCTAGAAGAAGTTCAAGAAGAAGTGGACGGGTCTGTATAAAGTGAAAAAGACCTTTTGAAATGGCAGCTATCAGCTGGTAAGGGCGAATGGCAAGCTTCTTAGGAGCAGGGTGAGCGGGGTGGGGCTCAAGTTGTATTTTGAAAGAGATCTAGTGCCTGAAGTGCATCAAATTATAGTCAAGGGGGGTGGGTAGCCCACCTAAAGCATGTGGCATGCAAGAGAAGGTGAAACTTTTGTACATAGCCTTTACATAGGGTTGCAATTTTTGCAAGTGCTTTCAATTGTCAGTTTGGTGTGCCAGTTTTAAAGTTCTGTACATATGCTTTTGGTCAAACATAAATGTTCGGCGAGGGGGCTAGGCAATGATGGTGCAGCCAAAGTTGGTCCAAGCTAGAAAATGGCCTATGCTAGGCAAAGGCAGCAGGCATGTGCAATGCAAAAGGCTAGGGCAGGTGCCAAGGTCCTGGGTAGCCAAAGCGTAGCAGGAATGTATGTCTAAAGCAATTTTTTAGGCCAAGAGAGCTAAAGGACAGGTCCAAGTGGGGTAGCATGTGAAGGTGTCCAAAGTGTCGAGTCGGTGCCGTGGAATGTAGTGCTTGATGTGCTCTAGAAACCGGTTCATACGGCTCGTCAAACGGATCCGTGGTGCTCAAGATATAGTAGTTCAAAGTTAGAAGGTGTTGCAGATCCCCGACGGGCAGGGCAGCTGGGGACAAGTGGCCCAGGCAGATGTCAGCAGATAGATGCATAGAGATCAAATTATGGAGCATGCATGTCTTCTCGAATTGCGAATCAAAGCTCTGGATAGTAAGTTATGATCAGTTGAAGGTTTTTTGGGGGTCTGGTCTGTGCCCACTTCCTCATATTGGAGGATGCGCCATATGGCATCTTTTTGGCCACACCAAGGTTCTTGGTGATAGTATGCATCATGTGGATCTAGCACAAATCAATAGTTAGTCAATTGGATGCTTGGTCAATAAGATATGGCGAGTCGAAATTGGCGGCATGTGCTAGAGAGGACAATGCAGGTAATTTTCTTGGTTTTTTGGCGGCCTCATATAGCGATCTCAAAAAGAGTCAGAAGGCGGTAAGATTTTCCCCGTTTGGGACCGACACAGTGGGAATCCTGTAGGCTTTGTGGCTTGGAAATTTGACCCCGGACCGGAAGGTTGCAAGTTTATGAAGTGGGGGGAAATTTTAGAAGGAGGGTTTCTTCAAAGGGATTTTTTGAGGCATTGGAGGCTATCCTAAGGAGGGGAGCCCTATCGTTCTGACACGTGGCAGGGCTTAACCCACATGCACATGGAGGGTACCACATGAGCCTTTTCCCACAGCCGGCCCTTGGAGGCCCCATTTTTTGAAGATTAGGGGGGTCCGGAGGCAATAGCGACCTCGCTAATTTCCCCCTTCCCGGTGCATGGTAAGGGGGACAATCGAGAGAGAGAGAGAGAGAGAGAGAGAGAGAGAGAGAGAGAGAGAGAGAGAGAGAGAGAGAGAGAGAGAGGGAGAGAGAGAGAGAGAGAGATGAAGAGAGAGCCAGAGTCCTAGGAGGGCTGCCAGGTGTACAAGACAAAGGCAAGGGGCCATTTTACGACCGACCAAGCAAAGGCAAAAGGGTAAGCCTAAAGGGTGCCGAGTGCAAAATCAAGAAAGCCTTTCCAAGGCTGGGTATGGCAGGACAAAGGGTTAAAAAGAGGAGCAGTGCAAGCTGAGACCCCCCAAAAGGTAAAAATAAAGAAAAGAAAAAAAAAAAGCCTAGGGGCAATGGCGACATTGCTAATGCCGCCCCCCCCCCCCCCCCCCCCCCCAAAAGTGCAAGAGAGCAAAAGAGAGTAGATAAAAAATGAATCGGCTACCTCCTCCCAACAAATGCTAAATTAAGCTGCTAGATGGGCCAATGAAAGGGAAGTTTCCAAAGTTGAAGCCTGCCCCCCCCCCCCCATAAAAGTCAAATTTTAATCAAATTAGGGGCTTTTTTGTGCCATTTGAAGCCTGCAAAAGTGGAGATCTCTAACAAAGCTAATCCCTTTGTTTTTTTTTTTGAAAATGGCCATGGTGATGGCATTACAAGACTTTGTATATGCCTTTTGAAGTGCAATCAAAACACTATTGCCCCGCTTTGCTGTAGTTTCCTCTTCCCCCTCCTCTTTCTCCTACTTTCATGTCTCCCCTTGGTGCCGGCAATGTGGAAGTGTGTTTCCCCTCGGACCGACGGTGTTTTGTGTGAGAGAGTGAGATGGAGTGGTTGTGTGTGTGTGTGTGTGTGTGTGTGTGTAAGAGCAGAAATGGACCATGGCAGTAGGTGTGTGTTGGGTGGTGGATTCATGGAGTGTGTGAGTAGTGGAAATTGAGCAGGCAGTGGTCTTCTAGTGAGAAGTGTGTTTCTGAGGTGTTTTCTGAGAGGATAGGGGTTTTGTGGATACCCTGACCTATAGAGAGTCCCTTGTGTTTGTGCCGGGTGTGTTCCCCCATTCCCCCTCTCCAACGTCTGTAGCATAGCTTTTTGTTACTAGCATAATGTCAATATGCAAGGAAGCAACTCGGGATGGGGCACAGAAACTTAATGAGAGTGTCAATCCCACCAAAGTGAACTTAGAGGACTATTCATACTACTCCAAAAGAAAATCAAACACTTCCTAGTCAAAAATTTAGACTACGTCCAATGTCATCGCTCTAGGTTATCTCACCTTTTCAGCATCGAAACGAATTCGGAATGCCACGAAACTTAATGAGAGGTATTGCAACTTATCTTCTCTACCTCATAGGCTAAGAAACATAGAATAATGACTAAGGCTTTATATTCTCTACCTCATAGTTGAAGACGACTATAATTTCAAATGAGAGGTAATGTGATAAAATCTAATATCTAACTTTACCAAATGATTTTCTCATATTAAACTGATCATTTAATATGGGAAGATAAAAGAGGAACAAGAGTTAGGATATAGATATGTGCTTCTAGATCTATCTCAACAGGGGACCAAAAGGAGAGATGGTTGCATCTCGATAGGGGTCCAAAAGGAGATGGACTACCAAAGAGAAATGTGCAATAAGTGCTTCTAGACTTATCTCAGTAGGGGACCAAGAGGAGAGATGGCTACATCTCAATAGGGATCCGAAACGAGATAGTCTATAAAAGAGCAATGTGCATCTAATTGATCTTAAAAGACCATAGGGTTAGCTTCATTACAGCCTCCAAAGGTTACTGTTAAAAGTCCTTAGACCTAGGGCCTTTAGGTACTTTAGGCATGTGCTGGAGGTGCTTGTCGTGCTTAATGACTAAGGTGCTTGTCTTGCTTGATGACTAAAGTATTTGAGGTGCTTGTTGTTCTTGATTACCCAGGTTCCTGAGGTTTTCAAGTCAAATATGAGCCCTAAAGATAGGGGCAAGAGAGACACACTCAAAGCAAGCTCAAGACCCAAAAGTCATAAAGGATGCATGTCAAGCCCCTAGCAATATTTCCCTCATAATGTGCTTGAATCCTATTGGATGGCCTATAGAGAGGTCCAATGAGAATTTAGATTCAAATAAATAATTAAGATCTTTATCCTAAAGGGGGAAAGAAGAACACATGTCCAAATGCTACAATTTAATAATTAAGATCTTTCTCTCAAAGGGGGAAAGGAGGACACTTGTCCAAATCCTACAGTTAAATAATTAATATCTTTCTCTCAAAGGGGGGAAGGGGGACACTTTACCAAATGCTACACCCCTTTCTTGTTATGACTAGAGACATTCATTGACTAGCCCAAGGCTTGAGCCAATAGGTTTGTAGCAAGAGTAAAGTAGAAAAATCTATTCTTCTCTCTCTTTCATATACTCCACAAGCCACACACACACACTCCCCCATTGTGTGTTTGCACACAAGTCATCTCCTTCTCCAAGCTTGAGAAGTGGACAGTCTACACCAACACCCCTTGTCGATGGAATGCAAATCCAACCAAGAGTTATGCTCAAAGCAATGCTTATTAATCTCTCCATCTTCATTATCACTATGCTAAGTGTTTCTCTAAGAGTTATTATATGTGAGGAGACTACTTCTTTCTCGTAGAGATTCATCCTCCTCACTCCTTGCTAGCTCTCTCCACCTTTGAAGGTGTTTGAGGTCTTGGGATTGAATCCGGGGACAAGTGAATGTTTTTGCAAGTTAGTTATGGGCATAATATTGGTGCATGAATCTTACCATCTTCATGGCATCAACAAGGTCTCAAGGAACACAAAGCATGCATTATACCAAGCCTCTCTTCAAGGGAGAATCTATAATACAAAATCCTTTTGGAGGGGGGACCGGCTCCAAGTAAATCCGATCCTCAATTGTTGTCAATTTCTTTCATTCTCTCTCTAGCACCATATTGGTGAATTTGGGAATTTTTCATTGAACCACATGGCCAAAGCTTAGCCAAAGTTTTGAGAGCATGGCTTGAAAGAGATTTCAATTACTATCTTGTGGACGAATTTGGCCTCAAAAAATAGTTTGAGATTTGTCCATATGGCCAAATATTTAAGACATTGGTGATTCCCAAATTGTCTCTAAAGTCTCAAAATCTCTAATATTGTGTTCTCTTTCTTTTGCAAGTATTGTTCATGCCAAGCTAGCTAGGTATAATGTTTATTTTTCTACCTTCAATCAAGTACTCTCCTTATGTTCATCAAGAATCCTCTTAAGGAAATGCTCACTATTGTTACTTTAATTCCGCTACAATCCATGTTATTAGCCATATTTTGTTTCATTTGTAGATCAAGGATATTGATGAGTAACTCATTTTTGTAAGTGAAGTCATTTTTAAGAGTTCTCTTGTGCAGCTATTCTCGATGCATTGCGATGTTCTTACCAAAATTTTGCTAGTACATGGAGACTTATGACCCAAGAAAACCCTCAAGCTATCAAGTTTGATGGATTATGCACATTACTATTGCAAGAGTCACTTTCAAGGAAGAACATAGCTAAACAAAGTGCAATAGAACATGCCTTTGTTATTGCTCAAAGAAAAGGTGGTAACAATAATGTAGCCACTGACGGGAGCAAAGTGAACCCCGAACCCCCGACGGCCTCTAAAACACTGGGGACCGAATGGAGCGCCTCGAGCCTGTCATGGTAAAGCAAACAGGGGGCACCACCTAGCTTCAGCGGCTAGGACGCAAACAACACACCACCATAACAAAGTTTTCATCCAAGAGAGATGGATGCTTGGGAGTAATGATGAAGAGGAAAGGGAATGAGATCAAGTGAGAGAGAGAGAGAGAGAGAGAGAGAGAGAGAGAGTGAGGGAGGGGGTATAGTGGCTTAATACTTAGGCACCACAAAAGGATGGCGAATCCGCACACCCTTCACACATACACAAGCTCACTCCAAACACAAGATTAGGTGGCAATTCCGCACACCTCACATGGGCAAAACATTGCAAGAAAACATACTCACAAAACCTCAAGCTTTATTTAGAGAATAAGGCGATGAAATGGGGAGCATAGGGTAGGGGAATGAGAAGGGAGAGAGTGGTAGAGCACATGGCCGATAGGTGGGAGTTGATGGCGAAGACTCGCATGAGGGTTATGGCCATCATCCTTCATTTAGTTGCCCTTCATCTTCCATAGCCAAGGGTGTAGAGGTCATGCTCAAGACAAGCATGGTGATGGCGGTGATGGTGATGGTGTGGGTGTGTGTGTGTGCACTAGGCACACACAGTGCATAGTGTGTTCTTTGGTGATGTTGTGTGTGTGTAGTGTGATGGTGAACCCTCTTTATATAGGGTAGGAGGGGGGAGAAATTCTAGAATTTAGAAATGAAGAAATCATTATCTACACAGGCCATGTGACTGTGGGCCCCACTTGTCTGGCTGTGTGTATATGTGCCAGAACAGCAGTCTCATGAGAGAGAGACTAAGAGAGAGAGATGGGTGAATGGAAAAAAGAGAGGTGACATGGAGAATAAAGTAACTACAAGAGGGGAGAGAGGGGAGTGTGTTCAGAGGTGAATCTGTGTGCAGATGTGTGTGAACACAAGAAAATCAGGTAACCACTGGGTGGGGATGGGTCTGTGGGCACCTTTTTCAGTGAAACTGAGTGTGTGTGAGTGTGGGGGAGGCCATTTGGCTACAAGACAAGAGAGATTTCGAATTTTAGAGAGAGAGGGGGGTATTTGGATCATGGGAGAGTGTAGGAGAGAGAAAAGGGGGGGTGGGGTATACTGTTTTGGAAGATAGGAGAGGTGGCATGTGAGTTAGGGTGCATTATTGGTAAGGACAGGGGGTGGGGTAGCTTCAAGGGAGAGAGAAAGGAGAAAGGACAAGGGGAAGAGAGAGGGGATTGACCTTTTGAGTGGAGGAGAGGAAAAGGGACACCCGGCGGGGCAACAGTGAAGAAAAAGGAGGCAAGGTTTGGATGGGCTACCCCGCAGGCATGAGGTGGCCTATTTTACCTTTCTTATATATTTACATAATCATACTTTATTTTTTTCTTACTTTTTCCAATGCCTTTTATCACTCCCTCCCTAAGAGGGGGTTTTCATGGGGTGGGGACGAGAGGAGAGGGGTATGGGAGCTTGGCTTGTGAAAAGCCCCCATCACCACTTCTCATGGTGCTTTGATGAGTAGAAAATTACCTATTTCTCACAATTCTTCTGGTAGCATCTTGTCTGGGAATTCTAGTGAAAAGGGCAAGAAGAAGATGCAATGCCATTATTGCAAGGCTACTAACCACTTGATAAAGCAGTGTCCTAAGTTGAAGACAAAAGCAGCCAAGAAGAAATAATCTCTAGGGATAGGAGATTATGATGCTAATGTAGATGTAGAGTGGGCATTTAGTGTAGACTGTACTTATGATTCTTCTGCCCATGGTGCATGTATGTTAGTTAGTGCAAATTCCCATGTGTGATACTTTGATAGTGTTGCTACAAAGCACATTACTTCACATCATGGCTGTGTTTATCTCTCTCAAGTCTGTCCCTCTTTGAAATATGGTCACTTGTGCAAGCATTGCCTCTTATCCGATCAAGGGAGTTGGAAAGATTTTTCTAACTACTGCAAATGATAATTCTTTTACACTTGTTGATGCACTTTATGTACTAAGGATTAAAAAAACATTTTGTCTGTACATTTGCTAGACTTGGTCTTATTGTCAGATTTTGTTGATGATATATTTATAGTTCATGATCTCAATTTTTGTGATGAAATAGTTGCATTTGACATTTTATGCCATGTGTTGTATAAGCTCATTCTGAATGACAAGTGTGGGATGAATTTCGCAAATGCAGTTGTGGATTCAAAGGATTTTTCAAATGCAAAACGTTGGGATGCATGTTTTGGGCATCAGAATATTTACCATTTTGCTATGTTTGCAAAAATGTGATATGGCTGCTTCTTTGCCGCCTCTTGAAGCACCTTTGAAGCATGTTTTTGAAGGTTGTATTTTTGGGTAAGATGTATCATTACAAATTTCCAAAGGATGGCTACATACAGGTTGCAACTTGTGCATAGTGATGTTTGTGGGCCTATGCAAACTCCACCTTAGGCAATTACCTATACTTCGTGACTTTCATTGATGATTAATCCAGGCATGAATGGGTGTATCTGCTTAAAGCTAAGTCCGAAGTGTTCATGTGCTCCAAGCAATTTATAGCTATGGCTAAAAATGTCTCTAAATGTTCTATAGACACCATCCGTTCAAATTGAGGGGGGAGAGTATATGTCTCATGAGTTTAATGCATTTTTTTTTAATCATGGGATAAAACACCAATGTAAAGTGCCATACACACCTCAACAAAATGGTGTTTCTAAAAGAAAATATAGGTTGCTTACTAAGATGGCACGATGTATGGTCAAGCATCAAGGTTTGCCACATTTGTTTTGGCTCGAGGCTATCACATATGCTACTTATGTACTTAATAGGTGTCCTACCAAAGCCATGCAGCCTATGACTCCTTATGAATCTTGGCATGATAAAAAGCCATCTATTGATCACAAGCGTTTTTTATTGTTTAGCTTATGCTTTGGTTCCACAAATGCAACACAAAAAATTGGCTGATAAGTCTACTAAATGCATTTTTATTGGTTACATTACTAAAAGCAAAGGTTACAGTGTCAAGCCAAGGGCCATCCTTGAGGTCAAGGACCTGGCTAAGGGCCCAGTGGAGAAGGGACCTAGGTCCAAGAGGCTATAAAAGGGAGGTTGGGTGGAGGATTCGGACACGGAAGTTCCCAGGGTTTCACATTGGTATTAGAGCAAGGTGGAGAGGAGGGAGAAGCACGGAGCTATGGAGGAGGGATGCATGGCGATCTCTCTCTCTCTCTCTCTCTCTCTCTCTCTCTCTCTCTCTCTCTCTCTCTCTCTCTCTCTCTCTCTCTCTCTCTCTCTCTCTCTCTCTCTCTCTCTCTTTGGAGAACCATGGGCAAGCTCCTTGAGGACAACTTCTTCTCCATGATGCAGGGCAGGCATGGACCCTTGTATAGAGGCAGGGTACTCGTGTGAGAGAGACTGCTTGATAGGGAGGTCCCGTGGTAAGGCCGCTTGTAGTGGGGAGGGAGCAAAGCTCAACCTCCACCAAAATGCTCGCAGGCAGATTCGATGGCGGCGCAAGGCTTAGATCACCAACTCCTGACAATAGGGTCGCGGTTTGTTTCGAGCACCACAATGGGCGATACTACCTCCGTGACTCTTGCGCAATTGGCCGCCATCGCTCATAGTAAGTTGCCATACTTTTTTAACTATTTCATTATGTTTTTTTTTACTAGGGCATCCAATTTTTGGGCACCCTCCCCTACTAAGAGGCACACTCCATGCGGAGTGTTGGCAGGCAGCAATCCGTTTGTGAGCATTCAAAGCATCACTATTGCCCTTGATCCATCCGGAACTTCATCTTCATACTCTACAGATTATCATTACCTTTTGCATGCAGTTCCAAATCAACGTTTGCTAAGGGCAGCAGCCCATGCTATGCATGCAAGGCTACATCCCATGGATGAGCGGCAAATGTGCTCCTACATGTTGCATGTCATCATGCACCAAATGCCACCATCACGGGCTATGCAAGGCATCCAAGGTGTAGGGTTTTGCCATGGTGGGCCTGAACACAAGCGCCTTGTAGTGTTGGTTCCCTTTGGTTTCTCGCGTGGTGGCCTTCGAGCATATCAGGGGGACTTACCATGAGCACTGTCTTCATCATCGGTCTGCTGTGAAATTGTACACATCTTTACCACTTTATCAAAGACAACGGGACTCTCGGATTTCAAAGAATGATGTCGTGACCAAGGAGGATAAAAGCCATGCTAGCATTCGCATTTGGGAAGCCAATGGCAAGGCCATGTCTTCCAACATGGAGCAATCCCGACAAAGAGATTACGACCACGATGATGTTATTGATTGATTCAAGACATGTTGATTGAGGTAAATTAAGAGTGTTGTTATCAAAATTTCATGTGAGCAAGGCTTACTATAGATATACAAAACCAAGCAAGGCTGCCATCGGAAAGGATACAACCTACAACAGGTTGAGGCATGTGATTAATAAGACGTGCATAATTTTTTTTTTCAGTTTGTTTGACAAAATGTTCCAAACCATGCTGTATATTTCTATCAAGCAACAAAGGTGAGTGCACTTTAAGCACTCCAAGCGCAAGCACGGCTTGTGACAATTCTCATAAGCACTCAAATTTTATTGCATACATTGATGGCAAGGGCCAATTTTTTAGTATCTCAAGGAGACAAGCATGGCCTATTATTGGACTTGTTGAAGGCAGGAAGTGCTCGGCATGGCCAACTCCTTGTCACTATTTCTACACGTTGCTAGAGGATGCTTACCACACAGTACTGGTTAATTTCAATTGAAATTGCTCGAGACGGTTGATTATTTTGGTCATGATATCTGCAGCCACATCCGTTGGATCTTAGCACAAACATATTTATGTGAATCAAGGCTTCAATTTACAAATCTTGCATTGAAATTTTCTCGTTTGGGGTCTGCTATGAGCACAGGCCTTTGGGGAATTTCTCCATATGCCTGTAGGATATTTCAGGCCAACTTTCTCTCATAGAATCCCTACCAGTACATCTATGCAAGGCACTTATGGTTTTGGCTCTCACGTTTGGAGCCATCATTTTTGCCAATGGCTTAAAATTATGCATGCATGGCATGCTAGCTAGACATTTTTTCACGGACAAGATATGTTCCTGATTTTTTAACATGATTTTTGGGTTACCGTCAACGTATAATAGCAATAAAAGGAAGCCAAATCTAAGACTTAATTCACCGGCAAAGTGCCATATTTCAGTCATTTTCGTACAATCACGATCCCTTACATGGTAGCTGGGACAAGATGTGACTTGTGTTTTGTGTTACCTCTCTCGATGAGAGCGTTCTACAGCCAACTTGTTGCATGCTTATAGAATAAGCTGCACGCTACACATAAGATGCACACGAGCATGGGTGAAGTATACCAGTTAGTAGCTTGAGGAAAGTTATTCAGCCCAGCATTCTCTCTCTCTCTTTCTTATTTCTCTCAAAGAATAATGAAAACTTTCTAAGAAGCTTTTGAGCATATTTGTTTGTTGGGAGTCAGACTAAGCCAGTCAGACTGAGCCAATCAGCCTGAGCCAAGGTGCTCTAACTCTCAGCTAGAAATAGGGCAAGACACCATCTAAATTAGTCTTCGTCGGTTCGTTGATTGAACATTAACTGCTATAACGGCTATGAGCCACACATGTTGGCTAAGAGTCATTGTGAGATCTCGAGTACTACCCAATTTTTGGCATTCCTTGGGTAATTGTTCGTAAGATCGAACAGATTTTCCCAGTGGAGTACACATCAAACACATTGACATTAATGGAAAATCAAGAGTCTTGTCATTACGGATGTTTAGAGTGTCATTTCTGCAATACATGTTTTTGGTGTGATGCTCAAGTTGAGCTTTTGATTATCTTAAACTCACATCAGCTGATCTATACCACGGAGTCTAGAGGCAGAAAACACTTGCGACAACATGGCTATTCATACAAGGTAGGCATCTCACTTGTGTGGATCTCTTGCTCTCTCTATAGCACTACAAGTGTCTATGGCATCACAGTTTTGGGGTAAGACCCAGCGGGTGTGCCCCATAGGCATTGAGGATCCTAGTTTGATCTATCCTAGTCGTACTTTCAAGGGAAGAAGTCTGCAATCTACAAGGGGGAAGTGGACAAATTCAACTTTTCAAGTTGATTCCAATCATTTTTATACATGGTCAACTATGTTGGTCACCGTTACCTACTAGTTGAGTAGATTCTATAAAGGGTCTTACCAAGTGTTTTGACTACGTAGATTATAACCAAAGGGTTTATATTGCGAAGGCAACACCCAGGGTACCCAGTGCAATGTTGCTTGTTTTTTTTTCATAGGTGGGAGACGTGCTCTTGTGCATTTGAATACGGGTAAGTGAACATATAGTTCAATCCCCAGGTATGCATCTATTGTTTTTGTGCTATTCCATTTTTATGTATGTTTTGTTTGATTTTTTCAAGTCGTATAAATACGCTTGAATGTTTCAGATCCATTCCAAGTTCATGTTGTAACAAAGTATTTTGGGTTGTGGTGTCCAATATACATTTTTGCATTATGCTATTATGAACCCACTTGTAGGATTCGCTTTGGCACATGTTGTCTCATGGGATACAACATGGTCTAGGAGCTCCAGGAGTTTGGTTTAGCCAGTGTGGAGCAATGATCATGAGGGTCCCTCTCACTCTTGTCGCGGAGTGTTTTGCAGTTACCTCCACACACAAGTACATCTTGCACTTGATGGATGTCGCTTTTTCGGCCATCCTTATTTGAGACATATTCCACATGTGGTGAATATGAGTCTCTGGGACTGACACTGGCGCCTAATTCCTAATAATGTGTCACGTCGATGTCCCTACGTGCTGCCCGCAACCGTTTATTAGATAATTTGGAGCACGTCGTATTAGGAACAATTTCAATGGAAAATAATTGTTAGGTACTAAGTACAGACTTGTTCTGATTACAAGTGTTGAAGAAACCACCTTAGCGAAGGGTCGTTTCTACATATAGCCAAGTATGCTATGTTCATGAGAATGTCTCATGGTTGGTACCTAGGTGTGACTGGGTTGTCACATTCTGTTATGGTCTAACTTTTGTTGCCTGGCTTTCCCATATGTACCGTGGAAAGTCTCGTCATGGAATTGCGGTTTGGATAAGTTTGTGTAGGTGTTATGGGCCCTAGTGTTTAACACTGATTTATTTGGAGCGGCATGCAAATTCATGGACTTTATTCTTTCTGCACCTTTTTGCACTACAAGTGCAATCTCTACTGCTGATTTATTATGAGTTTACACCCTGCCCAGTACTGGCTCAGGATGGGTGTCTGTAGTTGGATGGTCTAAACTCTATGAGCTTACTCTAGTCTAACCCTCTTTCAACCTAGTTAATTGTCTCCACTCCATATTAAATATATGGCTGGATACTCAACGATTGAGTCATAGTTTATCATCAGTCATGGAAGACTATCTGTAAGTGGTTGGGGGAAAGCACCTCACTCTTATTTCTACTATTCATCCCGTGTTGGATGGTCAGCTTAGAAGAATTTTTTGCAAAAGGATCTGCTAAGAGCATACATTAGCACAACGCATTTTGAATGGATGATTCTCTCCCTATTCTAGAATTTTCTTAAGTAAGGTTTTCAACTTTGAACACCTATTGTGGTGGGGTTGGATACCATTTCAATAGTTTCATAAGTCAATGACTTAATAGGTGTGATGACAAAGTATGTCGGCAGGTGGTAACCTTCATTAGGGGTGAACATGTAGTTCTGTGTGTTCCAAAATGTTCAGCAGTCTGAAATGAGGAAACTCCCTATTCTGTCCCTCAGTAGCTATGAGCTTTTCAAGATACTCATGTGAGTTGGAAATCTGGCTCACAACTTCATGGAAAGTTGCACCAAGGTTTTCTTGCATTTTTCCAGCATCTTTCAAAAAGTCTAAAAATTGGTTATTCCTTTAGACACCTTTTGGTTGTGGTTACTCCTTTAAAGTACTCAAGTGATTTATAAATTGCGCTACCATTTAGATACACGTGATGTTGAAAATCAAGATGTTGCTCTTGATTTCATTGAACCTCCTCACTACCCCAAGTATCATATGCACAATTGGCTCGCGTATGGGATGCCAATAAGGAAAACATCAGTGTTCTTATGAAGATACTACCACTTGTGTTTTCAAGGACAAAAACACTTCTCCAAGGGGGAGTAATGTCAGGCCAAGGGCCACCCTGGAGGTCAAGGACGGGCCGGCTGCCCAGTGGAGAAGGGATCTTAGGGCCAGGAGGCTATAAAATGGAGGTTGGGTGGAGGATTTGGACACAGCAATTCCCAGGGTTTCACATACAGGTTATACCATCCGCAACCAAAATGTATATTGGTTTCACGAGATTTTGTTCAACCTTTGTTTTCATGTACCAGAGACAGTAAAGTAAGTTCACAGGACATTCAGGAAAATATTTTGTCTCTTTTTAATGTTGGAAACTTGAATGTAAATTCTAATGAAGTAAATGTATAGCCTATGGGGATTTCTAAAAATGTTATAAGTCAACCTATTACTGATGCAAATGTACATGAATGTACTTGATGTGGAAAGGGCTAAGAATGAGGAGGCTAGGAGGTATGCCAAAATGGTTGGTGCATGCTTTGAGTGACAATAAGTTGGATGCACCTATGAATAGTTGTACTCGTTGAGGTTCTTTCCATGCATCTTATGCGTCAGATTATTATGCTTTGGTTGTTTCTAGTTTGAGTGATGAGGAGGAGCCTCTTTCTTTTGATTGAAGAAAAAAATTCAAACAATTGGGTGGATGCCATGTAATCAGAATATAATGCACTTATAGAAAATGACACATAGACTTTATGTGATTTTCCTCCTAGAAAAAAGGGCATTTGTATGAAATGAGTTTACAAGTTGAAATGTAAGACGCATGGTGAGATTGATCACTACAAAACTGGACTTTTTGCAAAAGGTTATGCACATTAGAAATGCATTGAATATGAGAAGATTTTTTCTCCCGCTTGTCATATGACTACTGTTCCTTTTCTACATGCATTGGAAGCTCAATTTGGATGGAATGTACATCAATTAGGCATTGTTACTCCATTGTCTTGAATGGTGGTATATTTGAGGAAGGTTATGTAAGGCAGCCTCACGGTTTGGTCAAGAAAGGACAAGAAGATAAAGGGTGAAAATCTAAGAAAGATTTGTATGGGTGAAGCAACCTCCTCGTGCTTGGTATGAGAAAGTTGGCACTCATTCAATTAACCGAGGCTTTTGTAGCAGTCGAGCTGAAATCACTTTGTATGTCAAGCATAAAGGTGATTTATATCTCATCGTTGTTCTATATGTAGATTATTTGCTAATTATTGGAACAAATGAAACACACATTGCTAGTTTCAGACCTGGGTATTTTGCATCATTACTTGGGCATAAAGTTTAAGTAGTGTGATAAAGGTATTGCCTTGTGTTAAGCAAGCTACATACTGAAATTACTATGTGAGTTTGGCCTTGAGGACTGCAAACCTATTGCTACTCCAATGGAAACAGGTTTGAAATTAAGTCTTCATGATGCTGGTGATCTTGTTGATGTCACTCTTTATCAAAATGCTAGCGGATGCCTTAATTATACTTGAGTGGCACTTTACATCTTGGGTTGTTTTATCCAAGGGGGATCATTGTTGCTAGATGTGCATGCTTTTTTGGACTCAAATTTGGCTGGCTGTTATGAATTGCGAGTGTCCACAAGTGGTTTTTACTTCATGCTCAACAATTAATGCATATCATGGTTGAATAAGAAGCAACCTATTGTGGCCACTTTTATGTGAAGCTGAGTACATGGTAGTCTTCACAACTACGATTGAGTGTGTATGGCTCAGACGACTTATGTGTGATTTGGGTGTTTGACACAACACTGCCAACATCATCTACACTAACAATTAGAGCACATTGGTAGTTGGGAGGAGCCCATTTTATCATGCTCACACAAAGCACATTGAGGTGCATTATCACTATGTCAGAGAGAGACTCTCATAAGGAGATATTAACTTGGCTTATGTACCAACACAAGACAATCTGTAGATCTATTCATAGGCATTGCCTCAAGAGAAGTTTGAAGCTTTCCCCAAATATTTGGTCTTGCTTCCCTTTGTGAACTGATCATGTCCTTATGGCATGGCACTTCCCTATACACTATGTGACAACTCTCCTTCACTACATCACTCCCGAGAGGGATTTGTTACCATATATGTGGTAGTGATGTGTGTGAACACACTTAGGACCATTGGGGTATTTTTTCCCTCACTAGGAGGTTTTTCCTCCCATGCATTGTATATACGCCCATCATTCTAAGGCTAACTTATCTTTCCATGTGTACTAAGCAATACACTATGTTTTGTGGCTTGAACTTCTTCATCTTCTCTAAGTTTTTTGTGTCTCCTTGCAACCCTAACTTCAACATGGAAGTCATTCCATGTACATGGTAGTGAACATTCATGACAAGTTTTCAAGCATTTTTTGGATGAAGATAAAGTCCCTAATCCATGCTAGAAAGCTTGCCCACTAGCCTCGAGTACATAGATGTACATAATGCTTTGAGTTTTTAGAGTGCTCTTGTAAAACTTATGTATAAAGGTTTAGTTCTGCTTAGTCATTTTCAAGACTTTTGGGTTGGTCAAACTTCTAAAAGGTGGCTTTCAATGAGTATTTTTAGTCATGCTTGATAGCCGGTGAATCAGACTCATACATCATGAGTTACATGCATTTGAAATGGGCGGTTCTTTACTTTAAAAGTGGGTGAGGATGCATGTGAGGAAAGGAAAGTGGTCTAATTTGATAGATTTATTTAGGACAGGTGTGGTTGAAGAATTCTAGAAATGGCTAAAGTGATAAGCTCTGAGCCGGGCGTTACAGTGTTGCATTCGGTGCTCGGAGTCACCCGCCATGCCTTCATCAAGATTGCTCGATGTGGGGAGCAAAACAGGAAATTTTGTGTGTTGAGGTGGGGAGGTGGGAGGATGGTGCCAAGTGGCAATGGAGTAATCCCACATGGGGGGGAGCAAGTGGAAATTGGACGGTATAAGGGGGGGAGTGGGTACCCCCTAAGGTTGTATCAAAGGGGAAAATGGAGCTTCGTTGCCTTGCTAATGGGGACTCGTGGGTGTTCGGGGAGAGAGAGGGCACCCATTCTCAATTCATGCATGCTACCCAAGCGCCTGGCCAAGATTTTGGTCCTTTGGACACTTCCCTTCCATGCCAAAAAGTGGCCGACATGCCATTTTCCACCCAAATTAAGCCCAAAATGGACCAATTAAAAGGTGCCCAAGGAGAGAACCATGTTGGCTAAGAGCAGAGAGAAAATCCCTTGGGATAAGAGCCAAAAAAATCCCCTTTTTAATATCTGCAATTCTCTGCACATCTTTTTTGCTTACAGAGACAAGCCTTTTTGGAGCTTTTGAGAGATACCACATCTTCGAAAGTTGTAAGTCTCTTGTCTGTTGTCAAAATAAAGCATGTGGATACTCTATGGAGGTCTACACGACACAAGCTTCATGTTATGGTCTCGGTTTTTAGCAATTTTAATCATGGTTTGGGTTAGGGCCGTGTCCCACCCGACTTTACAGGTGTTCAATATAGGTGTTTTCCGTAGCTTTATGGTGTTTCCTTCTAACGGTGTGGTGTGTGCAAGGCTATAAGGGTTCTTGTTTGCACGCTAACACCATTTTGGTGTCCCCCACATGGAGGAGCAAGTGCTCCTATGCTCCAATTCCTGTGAAATATGTCTATTCTGCAGGCAGTGAATGTAAAAGGGATGTGGGTCCTTATGGACAACAGCCTATGTATGTGAAAATTGTGGACAACACTTGAGGCGGTCGTATAATTGGATTGCAGCCTTTGGAGGATCGTGAGGTTTTGTGAAGCCAAGCACTGGGGGCCGGGTTACCCAGTGTGAGGTGGATTAGGTACTGGAGTGATCCATCGACACCCCTTGAGTTTTCGACGTCACATGTAAGTGTTTTTGTGGCAATCAAACATGGCAAACGAGTTCCCACAGTTTCATAAATTGCATAATGAAATTTCACAAATGTTTATTGAAAAGTTGGAAGTCAATTGCTTACCGTGCAATATACTAGACCAAGCTATATTGTTGCAATATAGTTTACAAGATGAGGCAAATGTTTGGTTACACAATTTTGAGGAGTTGATGCAGGCACAAAATCCAGGGGGTGGTTTTGGACTACAATTGTGTGAAGAAAGCTTTCCTAGCACAATACCGATCCATCAAAGTACCTTATGGAGTTTTGCGTGAAATTTTGGGGTACACTCAAAGGGCTAATCAAAGTGTTGATGATTTTGTCATGCAATTCACCCGTTTATGGGATAAATGGGCTCGGGATTTGGGAAACAAGATCCCTCCATCCATGTTAAAGAAGGACCATTTTGTGGCAAACCTAAAAGAAAGTCTGAAGTTCAAAGTTGAGCTAAATAGACCCCTCAGCTTTGAGGAGGCAGTCGCCATTGTCAGAGAGAAAGAATGGAAAGCTTAAAGGCTTAATGAATATGGGAAAGCGGTCCTTGACCAAAATAATGGTAGCCAAAAGGAGGAGAATCAAGCAGAATGTTGAAGGCCAACCTATTCAAAGGTCTTCTAACACCGAACAATTACAAAAAAATATGCAAGACATGATGACCATGATGCAAGAATTACGACTTAGTGTTCTAGGTGGTGGAGGTGGTCGTGGTCGTTGACATGGTAGAGGAATGGATGAGGCATGTGAAGCTCAGCCTAATGCAAATACTGGTCATGGACAAGGTGGTTTTGAGCTTGGTCATATTAGCACTTATTGTTCGAAGCCAGCAAGGATGGAAGGGGATATGTTTCCATGTCCTCAGCAGATTCCTAACAAAGCTAATGATTATGCATTGGATATATGAGGAGATCAAGGTACAGGATAGGAATATCAAGCCTCAACCTCTGGTGGTCATGTGGGTATTGTGTGAGTCAAAAAGAAAGAAGCAAATGTGCTGCCAGTAGGCAAAAGAGAGAAGGAAGGTTATGTAGCACCAGGGCATAGCAGAAAGAAAGGGAAGGAGAAAGAGGGTGAAGATGTGAAAGCCAAGAGAAAGAGAAAGCCTCATAGACGATTTGAAGTGGTAGATTTTCCTTTGGGAGAAGGCCAAACAGCTTACAGTTTAAGGAAGACCTCATTGGGAGGAAATTAGATTGTACTTTTGGACAATTGATGAATATGGTGCCCAAACTTAAAAGGTAGTGGAAATCATTAATGAATCTAGAAAGAGAGCCAAAGCATGGACAAGTCAGAGTGTTTTTTGTGGGAGAGTTACTCGACATATGTTCTGTGGTGAACGCTTGGCACAAAGGTGTGGGCATGGGAGAAGCCTACATTGATGGAGGTGCTCAAGTTTGTGTGATCACACAATCTTGTTTCAAGAGACTGAGTCTCATTACATGCGGAAGCTCTGGGTTTTGGATTTGACTAGCAGACCATGCCAAATGAAATGTTTGGGAATGATCAAGAATTTGGAAGTCGTTGTCTTTAACGTGAAGGTTATGGTAAAATTTCATGTTATGCTAGCTGGTCTGGGAGCCTTTCCTCTCATTTTGGGACGACCTTGGTTGCGAGCTATTGGTGCCGTGCAAGATTGGTGCAAGGGCACAATCAGTGCGTTTTGCAAAAGGGTGAAAAGAGAGTGTTTGATATGACTACTAAACAGCCTATGGCACTTGAAGATGTGAGTGAGAATGATGAGTCTAAAACTACCAGTGATGATAGTCTTGAAGACTCAAAAATTAGCACTACTTTGAGTTCTAGTGATGAGAGTGAAGTTTCATTCTTGTTGCTAGATGAGGAGCAGAAATAAATTAGTGAAGTGTTGCAAATATCAAGGAATATAAATGCTTCAAGCCGTTTAGAGAAACTTGAAGTGTTGATGCACAACCTAAAAAGGAAGTTCTAGTGAAGAAAGAGTTAATTCAAAATATATTGAGTACTGATTTGACACAAGGAGAAAGAAGGGAGTACTTAGCAATGCTAGACATGCTTCCAAATCTTTTTATTACCTCATATCAAGAAATAAGGGGTTTTGTCGGGGATCCTGTGAAGATTGAGGTAGTTGAAGGGGCAAAGCCAATATGACAGAAAATAAGAAGGATGGGCAAGGAACAGATGAATGCTTTAAAGGAAGAAGTGGATAAGCTTCTGGATGCAGGGTTCATTGTGCCAGTGGATAATGCTGAATGGGTGAGCCCTGTAGTAGTCACCCCAAAGAAAGATGGGTGTTGGAGAGTTTGTGTTGATTACAAGCTAGTAAATGCAATGACCAAGAAATATCCTTACCCTTTGCCTTTTATTGATCAATTGTTAGATGCAGTGGCTGGTTTTGAAAGATGCAGTGTTTGTGATGGGTATTCAGGATACTTTCAGCTTATCCTTACTCTTGAAGACCAGAAAAGGACTACTTTTATCACGCCATGGGGTTGTTTTTGCTTTTGTTGCCTTCTTTTTGGGTTGACAAATGGGCCAAGAGCCTTTGAAAGAAAAGTAGATTGGGTCCTTACCCGTTCCTTGGGAAGTTTGTCAAAGGATTCATAGATGATTTCTGTGTATACAGTTCAAGGAAAGAGCATGTTCAAAAGCTTGAAATGAATTTTGCCAGGTATGATGAATGCGGGGATCAGCTAAATCCTAAAAAATGTCATTTGGCATAGCCACATGTGAAGCTTCTTGGGCATGTTATTTCAGAAAATGGAATTCAAGTAGATCCAGAGAAAGTGGAGGCTTTGTTGTTACTGTCATCTCCAAAAGATACCAGACAGTTGGCCACTTTCATACAGCAAGTTAAGTATCTACCGCGCTTCGTACCTTTGGCATCACAGCTATTGTATCCATTCAGTTAAAGAATGATCCCTTGGAGTGGTCTCATGATTGTGACGATGTTTTGGACAAAGTTAAAGAGGTTTTGAGTGCGTTACCTATTATGCAAGCTCCTAACTGGGAAAAGGAGTTTTATGTTAACCCATCAGTGGGAGATGATGCCGTTGGGGCCATGTTATTACAAAAGTGGAAGGAATCTCAGTATATGAAGCCTGTTCATTATGCTAGCAGAGTGAAGACTCCTCATGAAAGATATTTTTCTAAAATTGAATTGGTGATGACCAGTATGGTTTATGCTTGCAGATAATTTAGACGCTACTTGTTGCAAAAGTCATTCACCTTTCTCACCAATTATTCATTGCTTCCCCAACTGTTCCATAATTTAAATATATCAAAAATAGTGATGAAATGGGTTATTGAGCTTCAGGAGTTTCAGTTCACCTTTCTGGTGGAGGAAAGTACTCGAGCTACCCTAGCAGATCTTCTCACTTATAAGGATACGCTGGTTTTGGTTAAAGAAGAGGTGGTGAAAAAGAAGGAAGTTGGGACTCTTGCCATCCCTAATGCTTCATTGTTATACTTTGATGGTTCTTATTGAAGAAGTCATGATGCTGCTTTAGGAGGCATTGTTATTTATGATGCACGAGGAAAGCTTATGAGGAAGCAAGGGCTGAAACTTGATGCCAAAAGTAACAATGAAGCAAAATACATGGCTCTTGAAGGTGGTTTGCATATTTGCTTACAACTGGGAATTAGACGCTTGAAAATTAAAGGAGATGCTTTGTTGGTTGTGAAGTAAGTGTTGGGAATATGGAAGAATAAGAACCCTAAATCAAAGAATTTATGCTTCAAAGTGAAAGTGTTGCTCAAAAATCTTGAAGCATGGAGTTTACAGCATATTGAGAGGTCTCAAAATGAGGAAGCTCATGATGCTGCCCAAGAAATTATCACTTGTGTGTTTGTGGTAAAGGCAGATGCCCCTTTATATCATGGGAGGGAAATCTTATCAAAGGAAGTGGATTTTCTATTGACAGGTGTTCTACCTGAAGGTTTGTCGTCTTCTAAAAAGTATGCATTCATAAGGAAAGCCAAAAAATACAAAATGCTTGATGACGTGCTTTACATGAAAGGAGGTGAATTAGTTTTGCGTCGTGTACCTTGGAAAGAGGAAATTTAAAAAATCCTGAAAAAAAATCATGAGGGATCTTGTGGAGGCCATTTTGCCATGAAGGTCATGTTGCATAAAATTTTGCAAGAGGGCTATGTACGGCCAAGCATTCACCGGGATGTTAATCATTGATGCAAGTCGTGTTTGCCTTGTCAGAAGATGGGAAAGAGAATTCTAAAGCCCAAATTGTGACGCTATTGAACCCTTACCTATGACCAAGAAAAGAAATGTTTACATTTTTATAGTAGTGGATTACTTATCACGATGGGAAGAAGCCAAGGTTATCAAATAGATTACTAGTAAGGAGACAGGAAAATTTGTTTTTGAGCAAATATGCTGCAAATTTGGTGTACCCCTAGAACTACATTCTGATAGAGGACCAGGATTTAGAGGAGAGCTGTTTGATTTCTTATGGGAGAAGCTCAATATACAACATAGGTACAACTCTCCTTATTATTCACAATGCAATGGTCTCAATGAGAGGTTCAATGGAGAGTTGGTAAATATCTTGACAAAGATGACTCAGAGAAATTGGAAGACTTGGGATTCAAAGTTTCCTTGCGTGTTATGGGCCTACAAAACTGCTATCAAAACGAGCACAAGATTTTCCCCTTACCACTTGGTTTATGGCAAGAAAGCTTTATTGCCAATTGAAGCTGCTCTCAAGTTGTTGTCATTGGAAGATGAGGAGCAAAAAAATGTATGGCAGAAAAGGTTATTGGATTTACAGTGATGGCAATTGGATAGAGTTTCCTCTTTGAGTTACTATGAGGAAGTGTCAAGAAAGGCTCAGCTAAAAGCCAATGAATGCATAGAGGATAAGAAAATTGAAAAGGGTGATTTGGTGTTGTGATACAATAGTAAGTTGGACAATACCTTTCAGAAGAAGTTTCAAATCAAATGTGAAGGTCCTTTTACTGTTGTAGACAAATTTGAAAATGGCACATATCAGTTGGAAAACTTAAATGGTGTACAACATAAATACCGTGTCAATGGTTATAGATTGAAGAAATATCTGGCACGTTTGATGACAATTGTGACTGATGAAATGCTATCAATAGAAGGAGACAATGTGGATACATTTGAAAATGTGGATGAGGTTTCTGGGGATGAACTGCAGTAGTTGCTCACCCTAGACACCTCTTCTTGTCATGAATGATCAAGTAGGCTGGGGCGGCTGGCAAGCTGTGTCAGTCATTTTTTGGATGAAGATAAAGTCCCTAATCCATGCTAGAAAGCTTGCCCACTAGCCTCGAGTACATAGAGTACATAATGCTTTGAGTTTTCAGAGTGATCTTGTAAAATTTATGTATAGAGGCTTGGTTCTGATTAGTCATTTGCAAGAGTTTCGGGTTGGTCAAACTTCTAAAAGGTTGTTTTCAATGAGTATTTTTAGTCGTGCTTGATAGCCGGTGAATCGGACTCATACATCATGAGCTACACGCATTTGAAATGGGCGGTTCTTTACTTAGAAAGCGGGTGAGGATGCATGCAAGGAAAGGAAAGTGGTCTGATTTGATAGATTTAATTAGAAAAGGTGTGGTCAAAGATTTCTGAAAATGGCCGAAGCGATAAGCTCTGAGCCACGGGCTTCACAACATCGCATTCGGTGCTTGGAATCACCCGCCACGCCTCCGTCAAGATTGCTCGATGTGGGGAGCAAAATAGAAACTTTGTGTGTTGAGGTGGGGAGGTGGGAGATGGTGCCAACTGGCAATGGAGTAATCTCACATGGGGGGGAGCAAGTGGAAATTGGGGGGTATAAGGGGGGAAATGGATACCCCCTAAGGTTGTATCAAAGGGGAAAATGGAGCTTCCTTGCCTTGCTAATGGAGACTCGTGGGTGTTGGGGGAGAGAGAGAACACCCATTCTCAGTTCATACATGCTGCCCAAGCGCCTGGCCAAGCTTTTGGTCCTCTGGACACTTCCCTTCCCCACTTTCCTTTGTCAAAAAGTGGCCGACATGCCATTTTAAAAAGGTGCCCAAGGAGAGAACCATGTTGGCTAAGAGGAGAGAAAAAATCCCTTGGGATAAGAGCCAACAAAATCCCCTTTTTAATAGCTGCAACTCTCTGCACATCTTTTTTGCTTACAGAGACTAGCCTTTTTGGAGCTTTTGAGAGATACCCCATCTTTGAAAGCTTGTAACTCTCTCTTCTGTTGTTAGAATCAAGCATATGGATACTCTACGGAGGTCTATACAACACTAGTTTCATGTTTATGGTCTTGGTTCTCAGCAATTTTAATCATGGTTCGGGTTAGGACTGTTTCCCACCCGACTTTACAAGTGTTCCGACATAGGTGTTTTTCGAAGCTTTATGATGTTTTCTTCCGACGGTGTGGTGTGTGCAAGGCTATAAGGGTTCTTGTGTTCCTTCTTGTTTGCATGCTAAAAACCTTTTTCTTTTTTGAGCATAGCTTATAGCATTAGGTAAGTGCCCAAAACTGACAATGGTTTGTGGTACACATATTCAACTTGTAGGGAGTCTTGGGAACCTACACACAGAGGCAAATACTTCTCTCTCTCTCTCTCTCTCTCTCTCACACACACACACACACACACACAGATACCAAAACAGGTAGTGTTGCAACAACCACATAGATAGGGCTCAAAGGGAATGAAGGTACAACTAAGGTCTGAGGGACTACTACATGGCCAAGTATGACTTAATTATAGTAGTTAGAGATGTGATTCAAACATAATAAGTTATAGCCACATCATTGTATTGTAGCTTAGTACAAGATTACAAGTTCTAGGTAAACCACCTCCAATGTGGGAAGTATGCTATTAGTTTTGGACTCAAGCACTCCAAATACCTGAAGCTAGACTTAGGTTGGGTTTAGGCTAGGGTGGTGGAAGAATGCTATGTGAACTCGCATTTCCATGTAGAAGTGTGAGACAATTGTTGCTTCCACCAAGCTATAGTTTAGACTAGGGTGGTGAAATTATGCTTTCCAGATTGCATGGATCCATGAGCGTGCTTGCATGGAAGGTGCTGATTGGCCGAAGCGAAGGTTGTCAGGGCGAAAGTGTTTCGGGCAACGGGGGAGGGGTCCGAAGAAGGAATTGGGGGGGAAGGGTGGAAGAGAGTTTTCTTTTCTCTTACATGACATGGAGGGATTGTGCATAACTTCGGCCACAATGTGTGAAGCCATGAATTTAGGTGTCCTAAAATAGTTGGCTCCTGCCTTCCACCGCCACGTTGTGGGAACCTAGCTTTATCAGCCCATGGTTACCAAGCTTGTGTAGATTGCACATGCATATATAAAAAAAAACACTAGGTAAGGCATGCTCCCTACGTACTTGCCCATCCGCTTTCAAGTACAATTTTTCCTAACATGCATAGCTATGAATGGGTGCACACCCTCTTGCTGCAAGGGGCCCATGCATGTGAGAACCTAGCATCTTAAAAACTTCTAGGTAGTTTTTGAATAAAATGGACTCAAAGGTTAAGTTGAAGTGAGCTACATTTTCAAAGCTAAAAGAAAAGAGGCTTTTTTCTCAGGTTTTGCAAGCAAGAAATCCTTGATGGTCGAAGCATTTACTGGAAGGAGGATAAGCACTCTAGAGAAGCTATGGCGACCACAATATAGATCTGCTAAAATTGCACTATATTTTTTGGCAAGCTATGAAGGCGAGATACTACATGACCGGTAAAGCTAATGTCAAGCCTTGTGCATGAAATGAGGTACCTTTTCTAGCCAATCAAGCGAGCATAAGGAAAGCTTGACATAGAATAAGTATCATCATCAGATGGTGGCAGAGATGTGAATAGTTTGTGCTTGACAAGGAGTGGGGTGGAGAGGTGTGCATTAGCAGAGAGAAGACCATACTCACCCAATATGTCTTCAATGTATTTCCACTATGAGAGCTTGATGAATTTTCCATTTGGATCCCTGTTGACCTCTATGCCCAAGAAGTAGGTCATAGGGCCGTTGTCATGGACTGGGAACTCTTCCTTGAACATTTTCGCAACATGTGAGACATATGTCTCATCACTAGCAATGATAGGGATGTCATCGACATAGACACCAATGATTGCCCATCCAGGAAAGAGAGTATGATAGAATAAATTGGGGTCATAAGTGCATTGTACCCATCCCCATTTGATAAGAAAAGCATGAAAGTGCTTGAATCATTGTCGTGCAGACTACTTAAGATCCTATATAGGCTTATTTAGCTTGCATACATAGATAGTGGGATCATCACAATAGAAGTAGGGCGGTTGAGCCATACGAATGACTTCATCTAGCCATCCATGTAGAAAGGTAGTGCGAATGTCAATGTGATGAAGAGGAATGTCAAAGAATGCAGATAATGCAACAAGTATGAAAAATGATGTGATACCCATGATGGGAGAGTAAGTATTAGTGAAATCTGTACCATGTTGTTGCATATAGCCCTTCGCGACAAGCCTTGCTTTGTAGCATTTGACAGAACCGCTGGGTTGATGCTTCTTCTTGAGAATCCATTGGAAATCGATGACATTGGCATTGTTGGGCCTTGGCGTGATAGTCCAATTTTGAGCTTCTTCATGTGCTTGAAGCTCTTCCTTCATGGCTTCAATCCAATGTTCTCCTTTGAGAGAGGCAACGGCCTCTTCCACTGAGAGCGTGTTCTCCTCGAGCAGGTTGGGGATATGGATTGAGAGGTCTTCTTCTTCTTCTTGAATCAAGAATGTGGAGAAGGAAGTTTCTTTGTAGATGGCTTTGAGAGAGTGGTGTTGAGGACAAAGGGGAGGCGAGATCCCTTCATCATCCATTGGGGCTGATTCGGAGGGTCAAGTAGAGTGTTGATTAGATGCGTTGAGGTCTGAGGCTGAAGAGGAAATGCTGATGAGAGTGATGGTGTTTCTATGAATAGTAGAAGTAGGTGGGGTTGAGTATGAGGACGAGAATACAATAGGTGTGTGTGCCATGCTTAGAGAAAATGAAGGAGAAGTTGAGGGGCTGAAATGAGGGATTTTTAGGGGCATTTTTGAATGAGGTAGGGGGCTGTTTATGTGTGGAGCAGGAGATGGTGCAATAGAGCTTGAGAAGTGGCGCTCATGAGATGTCGATTGGCATGATATAGAGGGTTGAGCATGTGTGTGGGCATTGTTTATCATGTTTTGCTGTTGTTCAAGGAGCATGGGAGTGCCCATGAATGGTGTTGGTGGATAGGGTGTCGTGATGAGCGCATGTGATTGGGGGTGTGTGCGTTTAGTTGTAGCTGGCGCTATCTGGAGTATTTATGCATCATGCATTTTTAAGCTTGTATGCCTTAAAGGATTGATTAATTGGTTCAGGGTGGTGTTCACATGAGAGACCAAAGGGTAATTTGAATGGATTTCAGGATGGTCATGGCCATGGAGAGCCGGGGTAGGGAAGAAGGGATCAATGGTTGATGAAGGTGGGGCTTCACCGGATGATTAAATAGAAGAAACTCGCAAAACATTACTGACCTTGAGAACAAAAAATTATGGGTTGTCGAATCGTAAAGGCGATATGCCTTAACGCCACGAGTGTTGCCGTATCCTCATAAGATAGTGTGGATGCTCTTAGGGTAAATTTTGGGTTGAGGATTGGTGAGTGGAGGATATGCCGGGACACCAAAGATTTTGAGATGGGTTATGTTGGGCGGGTGATTGTACCATAACTGGTAAGGGGTTCTGTGTGGATTTGCTGATGAGAGGACTCAATTCTAAATGTATGTTGTAGTAGCTATTGCTTCTTCCCACCAGTAATTGAGTGGTAGTCGAGCAAGGGCTAGCATTAAGCGGGCAGCTTTGACCAATGTGCAATTATTGCGCTCAACGACTCCATTTTGCTGAGGGTGATCCGGAATTGTAAATTCCCGTCAAATACTATTTGATACACAATATTGTTGAAACTCATTGCTTTTGTATCCACCATTACCTACTCGTAATGATTTAATATTTCAATCCAGTTGTGTCTCCACTACAACTTTGAATGCCTGAAACTTGATTAATGTTTGCAGCTTTATTTGCCAAGAAATAGACATGAGTGTACCTTGTATAGTCAGCAATGAAGATTAGGAAGTATTTGTTGCCGGTGAGTGATTGTGTTTGCATTGGGCCGCACAAATCTGAGTGGATTAGCTCAAGAGGTTGAGTTGTTCGGACTTTGACCTTGGAAACTTGAAATGCTTAGCTTTGCCCAATACACATGCTTCACAAAATGTTATTGGTCTAATTGTGGTTGGTAGACCCACCACTAGCTCCTTCTGCTGCATATCCTTGAGCAATTGTTGTGAGACATGACCTAGCCTATAGTTCCAAGTGAGTGTCTACTCTTGCTTTGAAGAGTTGATGAGTGATGAAAGTGCTTTGGCTTGGACCTTGCTGGAACCGAGAGGATATAAGCATCCTTCATTCGGGCAAGATATAGATAAAGGCTTGTGATTTGTGTCAAGTGTATATAGGATGCACTTATCATGTTTGAAAGAAAATGTTATGCTCTTGGAGGTGAGCTCTCCTACTGAGATGAGATTCTTCTTTAGATCAGGTACATATTATACCTTGTCTAACTGAGCTATAGTGCCATTTGGTAGGGTAATGGCAATAGTGCCATGTCCTTGAGCATGTTGAATGTTGTTATCTCCCATGAGAACTTCAAGTGGGTGTTGAAGAGGAGTGTAGTGTGCAAGCCAATCAAATAATATGTCATGTGATGTGTAGCTCTAGTGTCTAGATACCAGATAGAAGAGTTGTGATGTGGCTTAGAGGAGCTGAAGCTTGCAGCAAAAAGTTGTATAGAAGTAGGGTGTGAATCACCATCATAGCTTGAAATATTGGTGAAATGAGCATGAGCTTTGTGATGATAGCCTCCATTTGCTTTATGTCCATTGAATCCATGATTACGACCATGATGCTTGGTTTTGGACCTGCAGTCCTTGGCAATGTGTCCGAACTTCTTGTAGTTGTGACATTGAACTTGACCATAAGGTGTACTTCTAGGGAGGTTAGAACCACCTTTATGTAGCTACCTTGAATTGTCGTAATGATGGTTAGGACCACCTTTTCTGAAATTAATATGAGTGGCTAGAGCCACTATAGTAGATCCATTAGACTGGTCTCTTAAAGCTTCTTCCTGATGGATTTTGGATACAAGGCCTTGCATTTGGGACATAGCTTTAACAAAGGCTCTCCAGCTTGCGAGTAAAGCCGCCAATAGAATCATACACTGATTCTAGAGATGAGAACTTCATCTAACAATGGCTGCCAATTGTCAAGGAACTTGACTGCAGATTGGCCTTCTTGCATAATATTGTTTACAAGTCCCTTGATCAAGGAGACTTGATAAACAAGAAAAGTGTGCTCATAACTGTTGTTGAAGAACTCCAAATAGCCTTAGAGGTGGATAGACTCCGCACCATTTGGACTTGCCTATCCTCACAATGGAGTATAATATCCATTTGAGCCGTAATGTCCCTTGAATCCCATGCCAAGTGTAGCTCTGTGTCGGAGGGCGTACTCATCTTCACTTGGTCTTATTTCATCTCCAGAAACAATCTTCCAAAGGCCAAGTTTCTTCAAATATAGCTCCATTCTCAGCGTCCACACATTGTAATTGTTCCCATTGAGCTTATCAATGGTGAAATACCTTGACTTTGTGGTTGCAACCATAGGTGACGAGGTGCTAGTCATGCTAGCCGAGTAATCCTTGGAAGTGAGAGATGGGTATAAAAATAGGCCGTTGCTTTGAGAGAAGAGTACTTAGGAGCTCAAGGTCTTGAGCTTTGATACCATGTGAACTTGAGCGATAATGAGAATATAGAGTGAGAGAGGAGAGGACGAGAGAGCTGACAGAGAGATAAGACATAGAGAAGTGTATGAGAGAAGGGAAGGGGGAGCTGACACCAAGTAGAGGGGGAAATCCCAATTTGAATCACACTCAACTGCACTAGAACAATACAAGGGGGAGTTCCTTTTGTAGGCATGGATAAGGCATATAGCTGTTGTAGGGATAAGATATCTGTGGTGAGGTTTGAACTCCAACTACTTAGGTGTAAAGTGCAATGCACTTTCCACAACTTTCCCAAAATTTGGCCAACTAGGATCCCCTACCCATTATCAAGCCGGAACTCCTGCTCGTGTGCTCTTGATAGGAAAAATCAATAGGATACAAGCAATAGCTTAGATTACATTGGTTTCATAATATAAGGCATTGCTAGTGTATCCTGATCACCCATCCCTAAAAGTGACAGGCAAGAAAAAATTTTGAGTACTCCCTCCTCAACGAGAAAAATGCTAAACCGTTCTTACTTGCCTCCCTTTATCTCTACATGCCTTTAGTATGTAGTTAAATCAATTTCAATAAATTATCTCTCTCTCTCTCTCTCTCTCTCTCTCTCTCTCTCTCTCTCTCTCTCTCTCTCTCTCTCTCTCTCTCTCTCTCTCTCTCTCTCTCACACACACACACACACACACACACACACACATACATATGTTTGGAGGTGCAACTCTTGGAAACATAGATCTACTCTCAAGGAAACAAGGAGAGATTTCTACAATTTGCATGAAAATTGTATACAATTGCATGCATACTTTGATATTTTTTCATAGGCTATCAGCCTAGTTTTGAGATTATCACTCATAGCTCGCTCTTTGTGTGTAGGATTTTGTTGAAGATAGTAGGCAACCTTTGATCATGAATATGTTAAAACATCCCTTTTCTTATGGAAGGTATTATCTATCTTCCACCCTCCCCTACTCCCCCTATTTATGCCTCTCTGTACACTTGCCTTTCTAAAGATCTTTCTCATCAACTTTGCAAATAAATTTCTATTCAATTTGGGGAAAACAAGTTATTAGCTAGCTACATTTTGTTGGTTCTTTTAGGAAGATGAGACTGAGCTAGGATCGGTTGAGGAGTTAATTAGAACTAGAGGAGAAAGCATGCACTTGGTGTTTAAGTTTCTCCATTACTCATGCCTAAATTCCAACAAAAACCCGAAGTGTAGTATCTTTGATTGGGCTCGATTATAATGAATGGGTGCTAAAATTACATAGAGTAGGACATGTTTCTCAAGAATTGGAACAAAATGTATCCAACATTAGACCATGTGTATTCCATGTGTAAACCTGTTTTTTTTCATGGCTCTTTGCCATTATATTTGAGTTCATTCAAGGACTATGAGAGAAATGAAAAAAGTACATTATGTTTTTGAGGGATATAGAAGTATGAATGTTTTGAATTTTGATAGATATGATTTCTCTTGAATTTTAAGAGTGGAAGCATTTGAATTTAAACTTTAAATGCACTCTGCATAAGTAATTGTGGTAAGCTTTGACAATCCTGACATGCCCTTGCCAATGATTGTGTAAGAGCCTCCCAACATTCGACAATGAGCCCCATAATGGACCTTTGATAAAAAGCAAGTGAGACCCGTCATAGATGGTAAGAAGGATGATCCAACAGGGACTCAACAACTTAATTTAAATGTTGATCCAACCTGCCATGCAAATTCCACAAAAAACAAAATGTGGATGCCCTCTCCTTCCTCTAATTTTATTCAAAGTTCATTATAAAGAGTATACATAATGGCCTATTGAATAATAGCAAAAATCTAGTGTGTACTCGAGTGCTCAAGAAAAACTTAGGTTTAGTGTAATCCCAACTACAAATTTTCTCAACTATATCTAATGCACCTTGGAGGCCCCTGCTACTACAAAGGGGTTGAGGGGAGGGAGATTAAGGCAAATAAAGAAAGAGAGCGGATTGGTGGGCACCAAGAAAAGGGTCTCTCTCTCTCTCTCTCTCTCTCTCTCTCTCTCTCTCTCTCTCTCTCTCTCTCTCTCTCTCTCTCTCTCTCTCTCTCTCTCTCTCTCTCTCTCTCTCTCTCTCTCTCTCCAAAGGATGCCACACACACTTGTAAGATTTAAAATGCACCCACAACAATTGGAGGAAAAAATGTAGATTTGATATAATCCCATCTACAAATTTTGAGACTCATCTCTAATTTATTTTATATTTTGTTTTTACCAGCACTCACTCATCAGAGTGAGTTGTTATAATGAATTCAAAAAATAAAAAATACATCTGCATGCTCCAAAAGAGCCGTGGATTTAAGTTGAAGGTGAGAATACCTCCAAAGTTCAAAGAAGCTACAAAGGTTAGAGAGCCTAAATTAAAGTTTAGAGAATCTACAAAATGAAGAGAAAATTAGACCAAAAACCTTCAAATATAGTAAATTTTCCGCTTTTTTTTTTTGAAAAAAAGCATGGTATAGCTGAATTCTCAAAATATTTTAAGTTTAGTGAAATTCCACCTAAAGAATTTTGAATTTTTTCTCTAAATTCTAGATTTGAAGGTGAAAATCCTACAAAGTATAGAGAAATTGAGTGTAAAAGCTTTAAAATATAATAAAGTTGCCCTCAAATTTCTCATGTGTAAGTTTTTCAAGTGTTTAGGAGAAAGCACTATGCCTCTATTACCATATACATGTAGAAGTGATGTGTGTGAACACACTTAGGACCGCGGGGGTATTTTTTCCCTTGCTAGGAGGTTTTTTTCCCCATGCATTATTTATACGCCCATCACTATAGGGCTATCTTATCTTTCCATTGCACACTAAGTAATGCCTTGAGCTTCCTTCATCTTCTCCAAGTTGTGTGTGTTTTCCTGCAACCCTACTTCCAAAAATTGGTATTAGAGCAAGTTGTATCCTCCTGAGCTTAGTCGCCAGCAGCACTAGCACTTGCACGTGCTCACTTTCTTCAATTTTTGTGAGCTTTGTCAAGCGTTCGCAGATTGAACAATATTGCAAGTCAGCTCGTAGAGCTTAGTCTGCTTGGATTTTTGAAATGAGCTCATTCAGCCTCCATTTTCACTACAAGCATTACTGTGCAGGCTATTTCATCATTTTGTGCAAAAATTCAGTCACTACTGTTTTCTGAATAACAAGTCCCTTACACTCTTCTATAGTTTGTGTTATATAAGACGTGCTATTCTCACTTTATTTCTACTCTTTTTGGATAGTTTTCACATTAGGTGCAGCATTTACCACGGTTGACAACAACACAGATGTGTTCAAGATGTTTGTTGTTGAGGACAAATTGGACGGGGACAATTACCCTACGTGGGCTTATATGATGCAGCATGTTCTTGTGTCAAAGGGCGCTTGGAACATTATGCAGGGCATTCATGTACGTCTTGGTTCTGCAGATACATGCGATGTTGAGGATGTTTCGGGTCTTGATGCAAGGATTGCTGTTGTTAGAGTTGTTTTGCCAACAGCTGAGCAAGCTTGTTGGGATGTAAAATATGTGCAAGCTCATGCATTGATTGTGTTTTCTGTGAAGTGCACTATTACTCCCCACATTCGATAAAAAAAAATTGCAAAACAGGCTTTGCATATTCTAGTTGGTCTTTATGCAAGTCATAATGAGGTAAAAATTGCATTGTTGAGTAAAGAGCTAGAGTCAAAGAGTATGCATGAGGAAGATGACACATACACTTTCCTTGTTGGTCTCAAGCATATCAATGAGAAACTTATTTTTGTAGGTGAAGTCATTTCATTCAGTTCCCTTGTGCAGATTGTTCCTGATGCCTTGCCATATTCTTACCAGACTTTTGCTAGTACTTGGAGACTTATGCCCCAAGGAAATCCTAAAGTTTTCAAGCTTTATGCATTATGCACATTGTTGTTGCAAGCGTCACTTTCCAAAAAAAAAAAGGACTAGAGAGCATGTAGTTGAGCAGGCCTTTATTGCTACTCAAAGAAAAGGTTGTAATAGCAATGTAGCCACTTCTCATGGTTGTTTTGTGAGTGGTAAATCACATGTTTCATATGCTTCCATTAATAGCAATTTGTTTGGGAATTCTTGTGATAAGGGTAAAAAGAAGATGTGTTGCCATTATTGTAAAGCTAATGATTACTTGATCAAGCAGTGTACTAATTAAAGGCCAAAGAGGCTAAGAAGAAAGAAGTTGGTTCCACTGCAAATGCTAGGTCCACTACAAATGCCGCTATTGTTGAGTCTTCTGTGAAAGGATACTGTGATGCTAATGTTGATGCAAAATGAGCTTTTAGTGTAGAGTGCACATATGGTCCTAATGTCCATGATGCATGTTTGTCAGTTGTTGCAGATGCTCAAGTGTGGTACTTTAATAGTGGTGCTACAAAGCACATTACCTCTCACCGTGACTTGTTTACCTCTCTTGAGGATGTCTCTCATGGGAATTTCATCACTTGTTCCAACAATGCCTCTTATCCGACCAAGAGAGTTGGAAAGATTATGCTTACTGCTGAATATGGTAGTTCTTTCACACATGTTGATGCATTGTATGTACCTGGGATCAAGAAGAATCTTTTGCCTATATTTGCACTTGCTAGACTTGGTCTTGTAGTCAAATTTGTGGATGACAGATGTACAATACATGATCTCAGTTTCGGTGATGAAATTGTTGCATCTAGCATTTTATGCCGTGGATTATATAAGATCACTTTATGTGACAAGTGTGGACAAATTTTTGCAATTGCAGTTGTGGATTCTAAGGCTATTTTAGATGCAAAACTTTGGCATGCACATTTTGGGCATCTGAATTTTGCCAGTTTGCTACGTTTGTAGAAATCTAATATGGTTGCTTCTTTGCCACCTCTTGAAGCACCTATTAAACATGTTTGTGGAGGCTGTATTCTGGGTAAGATGCAGTATTCAAAGTTTCCAAAGGATGGTTCAGTTAGGGGTGCCACATGTAGGTTGTAGCTTGTGGGCCCATGCAAACTCCATCCTTGAAAAATTACCTTTAGCTGGTGACTTCCCTTGATTATTATTATAGGCATGCATGGGTATATCTGTTTAAAGCAAAGTCCGAAGTATTTATGTGCTTCCAATTTTTTTGGCTATGGATGAAAATTTCTTAGAATGCACTATGGGCACCCTCTATTCTGATCGAGGGGGGGAGGATATGTCTCTTAAGTTTAATGCATTTCTGGCTAGTCATGGGATAAAACACCAATGTACAGTGCCTTATACACCTCAGCAAAATGGTGTTGGTGAAAGAAAAATTGGTCACTTACGTAAATGGCACGATGTATGGTCAAGAGTCAAGCTTTGCGCATTAGTTTTGGCTTGAGGCCATCATATGTGCCACTTATGTACTAAACAAGTGTCCTACAAAAGCTACATGCGTGTTTTTGACTGTGTGGCATATGCTTTGGTTTCACAAAGGTAGCACAGGAAATTGGATGATAAGGCTGTCAAATGTATCTTTGTTGGTCAATGGTTATAGTTCTGAAAGCAAAGGTTACAAATTGTATCAGTCGCAAACAAGGTGTATTTTGGTCTCACGGGATATTGTGTTTGTGGAAGATTTTGTTCAGCCTTGTGATCATGTACTAGAGATAATAATGTAAGCTGACATGAAATTTATGACACTTTGTTGCCTTTTTTTAATGGTGGAAGTTAAAATGTAAATTTCAATGAGGCAATTGTACATCCTATGGGGGTTTCTAAAAATGTTACAGATCAACCTATTACTGGTGCAAATGTACATGATGTACTTGATGAGGAAAGGGATGAGAATGAGTAGGCTAGAGGTATGCCTAAATGGTTGGTGCATACTTTGCGTGACAATAAATTGGATGTACCTTTGTTTAGTCGTACTCGTTCAGGTTCTTGCCATACATCTTATGCATCAATTTGTTTTTCTTTGACAGTGTCTAGCTTACATGATGTTGATGAACCTCTCTCTTTTGATGAAGTACAAAATGCAAAAAATTGGATGGCTACCATGCAATCAGAATATGATGCACTTATAGAAAATGACACATGGACTTTATTTGATTTGCCTCCTGGTAAAAAGGCCATTGGTACAAAGTGGATTTACATGTTGAAATGCAAGCTGGATGGTGAGATTCATCGCTTTAAGGATCAACTTGTTGCAAAAGGTTATGTACACCAGAAAGGCATAGAGAATTTTTCTCCCACTTGTCGTATGACTACTATGCATTTTCTATGTGCATTGGTAGCTCATTTTGGTTGGGATGTACATCAGTAAGACATTGTTACTACTTTCTTGAATGGTGACATATTTGAGGAATTTTATGTAACATAGCCTCACGGTTTTGTCAAGAAAGGACAATAGGATAAAGTGTGCAAATGTAAGAAAGATTTGTATGGGTTGAAGCATCTCCTCGTGCTTGGTATGAGAAGGCTGATACTCATTTGGTCAAACGAGGCTTTCATAACAGTCCAACAGAAAGCACATTGTATGTAAAGCGTGAGGGTGATGTACTTCTCATTGTGGTTCTCTATGTAGATAATTTTTTGATCGTTGGAC